>NC_064861.1:86419741-86725301 GCF_024139225.1 Suncus etruscus | reverse complement strand
CAGAGCCCCACCCAGGCCTTGGGGCCACCCTAATATAAGCTGCTCCTAATATAAGCTGAGAACTCAGAGTGCCGTGTCGTCGTCGTCTGTAAGTCTGTCCCACTGCCACCTCTGTCGTTGTCGCTCTCCAAGCCTGCAGGTAGGAGTCCTGTCCTTTGCGCCCAGCTCCCTGCACAACTGCCTACAGCTTTGGGGACACTCAACCCCCCCCCTCACCTCTACCTGGTGCCCCCTAGATCCTCCTCCTGAAATTGGGTGAAATTGGGTGGAGTCTGGAAGCTCTGGGATCTAGCTCTGCTCGCCTCGCCTCGGCTGACCGAGGTTGCTTCTCTCTGGGAAATGGACTGGTGGTGCATTCTCGGCACCTGGCACGGGGTTGGGGGTACTCTACTCGCAGCATCCTGGCACCTGTTCTGCATTGCTCCCTGGGCTGGGCCTCTGGTTTGAGGAGGGTCCTCTGGGGTCTGTGGGGCAGCTGGACAGCAAAGAGGGAGTTTCCCTCCCGCACCCCTCCGCCTCTCCTAGCTAGTGGGTTCACCTGGCCTCTTTCTCCCCAGCGCCCCCAACCCTGCCCGGCCCCCCGAGTGTCCCCTTGCCCACCCCCGTATCCAGTGCCCCTTGAACAGATCCCGCCGGCTGTCACCACTGCGGTCCCCAGCGCCGCCTCCACGGGGCCAGAGAGATGCAATTCGAGATGCAGGAAAGCAGCGTGAAAGGAAAAGGTGGGCGCCCTGGCTGACTCGGAAGACCTCGGGCACCTGCTGGCACCCCAGAGACCCCCCGACACACCCCAGGCCCAGACGTGGAGGCGGCAGCGACGCTTCTCCAGGCCCGCCCACCCCCACCTAACCACCCCCAGTGCAGGGACCTGCCCCCGCCCACCCCCGAATGCAGGAGGCCGGGAGGGGAGGCGCAGAGGGGTCCCCTGGAGCGGCCTCTGGCCCTCCCAAGCCTGGCAGAGGGGCGGTGAGGCTACCGGTGACCCGTGTCCCCTTCCACAGCCATGTCGTACCCAGTGACCAGCCAGCCCCAGTGCGCCAGCAACTGCTGCTACCAGACACAGGCCAGCGACTGGCACACGGGGCTCATGGACTGCTGCAACGACATGCCCGTCTGTGAGTGCGGCCCCGACCCCTCTTGGGTCCCCCTGGGCCCCCAGCCTCCCTCCTTTGATCCGCACCCCATCCTAGGACCCCTACTCTCAACCCTCCAAGGCTCCACTCCCCGCCCCACCCCACCCCCGCCAGGTGCATCCACAACTTTCCTCTGAGTCACCCCAATTCCCACAAGGGTCGGGGGATCCTCGATCTAGGCCCCCGTGGGCCCAGCTCCTGACCACGTCCTGACCCAACACCCCCCCACACCCAGGTCTATTTTTTTTTTTACTTTATTTATTGATTGATTGGTTGGTTTGGGGGCCACACCCAGCAGAGCTCAGGGGTTACTCCTGGTTCTGCGCTCAGAAATCACTCCTGGCAGGCTCAGGGGACCCTATGGGATGCAGAGGATCGAACCGGGTCCCTCCCGGGTGGGCCGCATGCAAGGCAAACGCCTTACAGTGTGCTATCTCCTCCTCGGCCAGGTCTCTGCGGCACTTTCGCGCCCCTGTGCCTGGCCTGTCGCATCTCCGACGACTTCGGCGAGTGCTGCTGCGCGCCCTACCTGCCCGGCGGCCTGCACTCTCTGCGCACCGGGATGCGCGAGCGCTACTGTATCCAGGTGGGCGCGGGGTTCGCGGGGGTGCACGGCGCGGGGTTCGGGGGAAGGCGCGCGGCCTCTGACCTCTCTCTCCCACCCGCCAGGGCTCCATCGGGCACGACTGTGCGGCCCTCACGTTCTGTCTGCCCTGCTCGCTGTGTCAGATGGCTCGAGAACTGAAGATCCGAGAATAAAGGGGTCCCCCACCTCCCCGGTCCCTACTTTTCTGCTTGGTCTCTCTGGACGCCTCTGTGCCCACCTGGGAGGGCCTGCCCTTTCACTCCTCTCCCGGCTGTCCCGTGTACACCCATAATAAAAAAATTAAAACCTGAAAGCCAGCCCCACCCAACATGTTTCTGTTCCCGGGAGGAATCTGGGTGCGCAAGGTCTGGCAAGGGCGGTGGGGACACAGGGATGGTGCCTGGGTGTTAGGGGATTGCCAGATCTTTCCGTTTCTATTTTGGTGCTGTGTTTTGTTTCTTTTGAGGGAGGTGGCTTGTTGGGGAGCCACTCTGGGAATGCTCAAGCGACCACGGGGTTCCAAGGGTTGGAATTGGGGCCTTTTGCATGCAAGTCAACTCCTTGAGCTATTTTCCTACCTAGATCATTGGGGGGGACCCACACCCGGCAATGCTCAGAGGTTACTCCGGACTCTGAGCTCAGGGATCACTGCTGTCTGTGCTCTGTGGACATTATGGGATGCCACAAGTCAAACCTAGGTGGGCTGCGTGCAGGGCAAGTGCCTGAATTATCATCTCACTCCGACCCCACCTTTTGGTTTTTGCATTTAGGGTGGGGGGTGTGGAGCAGTTAGTTGGCACTCAGGGTCCCACAAATGCCAGGTCCCAGCAAGATTTTTGTGACATTGGCAAGTGCTCCCCTTTCTCTCCCAGGGTCCTTTCTTCTTTTGTGTTTTTTGTTTTTCGGGCCACCCCCGTTTGATGCTCAGGGGTTACTCCTGGCTAAGCGCTCAGAAATTGCCTCTGGTTTGGGGGGACCCTATGGGATGCCAGGGGATCGAACCGCAGTCCTTCCTTGGCTAGCACTTGCAAGACAGACATCTTACCTCTAGTGCCACCTCGCTGCCCCCCCAGGGCCCTTTCTAATGAATTCCCCAACATGTCTGCAGATCACCAAAGGTTCTGCCCAGATACTAATAATCAGAAAGAAAGCTTTGGCGTTCCAGTTCAATTCTTTGTTGTTGTTGTTGTTGTTGTTGTTGTTGGGCCACACTGAGTGATGCTCAAGGCTTACTCCTATCTCTGCACTCAGGGATAACTCCTGGTGGTGCTCTAGGGACCACATGAGATGCTGGGGATTGAACCCCAGTATGCTGCATGCAAGGCAAACTCCCTACCCACTGTACTATTGCTCCAGCCCTTTTTCTTTTCTTCCTTTTCTTATTTTTTTTTTATTTTTTATGGTACGTGGGGGTGGGGATGAGCCACACATAAAGTTCAGGGACTACTTCTGGCTCTGTGCTTGGGAGTGACTCCCAAGAGTGCCCAGGGACCACAGATGCTCAGAATTGAACCAAAGTGAGCTTTGTGCCAGACAAGTGCCTTAACTCCTGTCAGATCTTCTGGCCTCCTCCAGTTCTAAAAATCACACTAGGGAGGGGTTGGGAGAGCATAAAGGGGAGGGCACTTGCCTTGAACACAATAGACCCGGGTTCGATCCCCAGTATCACATATAGTTCCCAAGTACTGCCAGGAGTAATTCCTGAGTACAGAGCCAGAAATAACCCCTGGTACCATGGAGTATGGCCCCCCAAAAAACAACATAGAACAACTAGGGACGCCGCATGGCCCACTGAATATGGTGGGAAACATGGGACTCACACAGGGGTTAGAAAACTGTCCAGTATCAGGTGCCTCCCCCAAGTTGAAAGAAACCCCTGAGTTCAATCTACCCTCTTCACAGCAGAAGCCATTGTTAGCAGAAATGATCCATCCAGTGCCCAAACCTAACAGACCCTGATTCAGGGGCTGGAGAGATAGCACAGTGATAGGATGCTTGACTTGCATGCGACCAATCCAGGAGATGCTGATTTGATTCCTAGCATCCCAGATGATCCCCCAAGCCTGCCAGGGGCAATTTCTGAGTGAAGAGCCAGGAGTAACCCCTGAGTGCCAGGTGTACCCCCCCTTCAAAAAATAACATACCTTGATTTAGTCTTGACTTTTGCTGAATTCACAGTCCATCCTGAACTGCTTCCTCCTCTGCGGCTGATCCTAGCAGAACCCAAGACTGAAGTGGGGAGCTCAGATGGGATGTGAAGACTCACAAGTGAATCTGACCAACAGTCACTACAGCTAATGGCATAATTAATATATAATTAAGTGATTTTCTATTCACAGTAACTCTAATCGGTGCTTTTCTCTTTCCTCCCCGTCCGCTCTCTCTGATCCATATACCCAATTCTCAGAGACACCTTCACTTGAAATATTGAAATGGCACCTCAGATCTAACCTGCAGAACCAGGTGCCTCCCCAGAGCAGCTCTTTACATTCTGCCACTCAGAAGGAGGGAGGGAGGGGAGAAAAGGAGGAAGGGAGGAAAAGAGGGAGGGAGGGAAGGATGGAAGGAGGGAGGGATGGAGGTAAGGAAGGAGGGAGGGCAGGAGGGAAGGAAAGAGAGAAGGAAGGAGGAAGGAAAAAAGGAAGGAGGAAGGAAGGAGGAAGGAAGAGGGAAGGAAGGAAGGAGTGAGGAAGGAAGGGAGGGAGGGAGGGAGGAAGTAGGAGAGGGAGGGAGGGAGGAAGGAAGGAAGGAAGGGAGGGAGGGAGGAAGGGAGGGAGGGAGGAAGGAAGGAAGGAAGGAGGAAGGAAGGAAGGAAGGAAGGAAGGAAGGAAGGAAGGAAGGAAGGAAGGGAGGGAGGGAGGGAGGGAAGGAGGGAGGAAGGAAGGGAAGAAAGGAGGGAGGGAGGGAGGAAGAGAGGGAGGAAGGGAGGGAGGGAGTTGAGCTCCTGTGCACTGACATGCCCTTATGTGCAGTGTGGTCTTAAATCACATGTAGCACTGGGATGACAGACTCCAGGACTTCTGGGATGAGTCTGGCACAGAGAATGGTGCCCAGCACCTGGAGACACTGGGGATTCGAACTCACAACCACATGCTAGTGAGAAGCGCTCATCCTGAGCTGTTCCCCCAGGCCCTCCAGCACACCCTGTTTCTCTGAAATACTGAGTAGCAGTATTCTGGCTATGCGCTCAGAAGTCCTTCCTGGCTTGGGGGACCATATGGGACACCGGGGGATCGAACCTCGGTCCATCCAAGGCTAGCGCAGGCAAGGCAGGCACCTTACCTCTGGCGCCACCGCCCGGCCCCAACTCAAACTCTTTGAACAGGGCCAGGTCACTGTCCCTCAGACCACTGGAGGGCCAGACTATAGTTAAAAAAAGGGGGTGGGGATGGCGAGATATCATGGAGATAAGGCATTTGCCTTCCAAGCAGAAGGATGGTGGTTCGAATCCCGGCATCCCATATGGTCCCCCATGCCTGCCTCTGTGTCTGGCCATTACCAACATACCACCATATTTAATGTGTTTGGGGGGGCACTTCCCAATAGTTCTGGGGTCACCAGAACTATCCCATGGTTGTCAGGAATTATATGGTGCTCAGGATCAAACACAAGATGCTGTCCTGCAAGATGTCATCCCACCCTCTGAGATACCTCCCTGCCCTGCCAGGTGTCTGAGAGCCCTGTCTCGTCTGTTCCTTTTCCTGAAATCCCTGAAGTCTTGGGAGGTCACACGGGGTAAACCTCGTACCTTTACCTCAGGGAGACAGCAGTGAGGGCTGGCACAGGAAGAACGGGCATTCATGGAGGACTCACTGGGGGTCCAAGCACAGTGAACCCCTTCACTCCTTCCTACTCACATAGGTGACACAGCCCTTGGGGTAAGCTGCTCCCCCTCCTGGGGAAACTGGCCTCAGCAATAGCAGAAATGCAGCACCTCAACACTTGTCTCCGAGGGCTGGACTCAAGCCTGAAGTCAAAAGCACCCCATAGCTCCCGAGGGGACAGCAATAACCTTTGATTCACTCCTCTGGGACGCAGGAGCACAGAGCCGCACCAAAGCAGCTAAGATGAGCCAATGAAACTGCAGCGGTGACATGCAGGCCAAGTGCCCGCACACAGCTTCGGGCCCTGCTGGCACCGGGAGGCCACAGCTCAGAAAGCAAGGCTCATGGGGCAGCCTGAGCACTGCCCTGGAACTGTCCAGAGTGTAAGACCTGGTGAGATTTGCAGACGACACCTCAAGCTGTCCTGCACCCCGAGGGCCAACTTAGTAGAGCGTGGAGCCTAGGTGACATTGTCCAGGATTCATGCAGACCCCAGCGTGGAAGGAGCCGGGTAGTAGCTACCAGCACTTTGCACAAGTCCCTTGCATACTGCCCTCAGGCTCTGGTAGCACCACCTCTCAGGGACAAGAGCTCTGGAGGCGCCACCTGGAGGCCACTTGCGGGCTCACCCCACCCCTGCACACAAACCGCTCCAGACACAAGCTAGGGTCTCCAGTGTTCTTTATTGTTGACCCCATCACTCCCCTCTCCAGACACCCCAGCCTCGACTCACAGGCCGAGAACCCATTCTGAGGGGAGGGTGCAAGTGGGACCAGCTCCCCCAGACCCCAAAGGGCAACTGGGGTTCAGGTTCTGGGAAAGGAGTGCCCCCAGTTGGAAAGAGGAGAAGTTTAGAAGCCCAAGATGGTGACCAGACTGCAGGAGGAACCCCAGGTTTCATCTCCCAGTGAATTGAAGACTGACAGTTTCGTCTCTCACAGCCTCAGTCTCCTTCTGAGCCCCTCAAGACCCTCCAGATCCAGGACACAGCTCAGGTATCAGTGATGCACCTCAGCTCCCCCTAGCCCTGGGTTTTGGGGGAGCAGCTTTGTACTCCTGCCCTGTCCCTGCTGGGGGGCAGCCCCCCAAAACACCCAATGCGACTCCTGCTGATCTTCCTCCTGGGGGCACCCAGGGCTGAGACTGGGCTCAGCTTCCTCGTACCCCGATCCATTTCAACCAACAACTTGCCACCAATACATAGTAGAGACTACAAAGTGGGGATGACCCTGTACTCCCTAGCCCTGGCGCCCCTCCACACGTCCTCCATCCATCTCTACCTGTTCTGCAGACAGCACCCCAATCAGGCACCGCCTCCTGTGAGTCCCCTGGGTGCCCCCAGTCCATCTCACCTATCTCTCCCATTGCCCTCTCCCCTGCCTCTCCCTCCCCAACCTGTCCCGTGGTTTTCCACTGCCCTGAGAATAAGTGGGGCACCTGGCCCCCAACTTCATCTGCTGTGCACCACCGTGGGGACCGAGGCCTGGCCAGCCCGCAGATGCTTCCCATGAAACCAGCTGGGGTTTGGCCTGAAGGCCACGGCCTTGACCTCAAACACTTCCTGCCAGGAAGCCCTTCCCTGACAGGTCTCGTCCCAGCCGGAGACCAGCGTCCATGTTATCTCGGTCACTAGAACAAAATCCCAGGACACCGGGAGTTGCCGTGTGGCCCGCAGGGCCCTCAGCAGTATCCGGCACACAGGAGGTTTCAATAAATAATGCTCGAAAGTGGGACAAAGACGGCCCTGGCCACCGGGTCCAGGTGGCAGGTCAGAGCGACATGCTGGTGAGGTTGTCCTGGCTCAGTAGCCCTTTGCGGCCCGCACCCGCCCCGTGCCCACTGCCCCCCGCGCCCCCGCCGCCCCCGCAGTATTCGTGCAGCCTGTGGCGCAGCGTGACCAGGGCCGAGCCCAGGCAGGCGCCGTTGGGCGCGTGGGGCCCGCCGGGCAGCCGCAGCAGCAGCGTGGCCACCCCGGCCATGCCATCCTCGGTGGGCTCAAGGGTGATGGGCCCCGCGCGCAGCCCGGCCGTGCTGGCGGGGAGGGCAGGCGAGCAGCAGCCGCCGCCGCCGCCGCCCCCAGGACCCCACGGCCCACCGGCTCCGGTCAGCAGCAGGGGCGCCAGGAAGGGCTCGGAGCGGCGGAAGGCAGGAGGCGGGAGGCCGGCGGGCTTCCAGGAGGAAGCGGGCGCCGGGGCGGCGGGGTCGGGCGGGAAGCACACGGTGACCTTGGCGAAGGGCCGGCTGGCCATCTTGGTCATCTCCTGCAGGTGCCGCCGCTGCTCCTGCCGCTGGTCCAGGGCCTGCTTGGCCTTCCAGAGCAGCACGCAGAGCGACAGGAAGAGAAAGAAGCAGGAGAAGAAGACGGAGAAGAAGACGAACAGGTCGATGTGGGCCTGGTCCTGCCGGAAGAAGAGGAGGCCCTGCGAGTCGGCCGAGCCGTTGGCCCCCGGCCCGCTGGGGTCCCCCACGCCCAGCAGGAGCAGGTAGACGCGGCTGGACTTGAGCGCGTGATGCTCGTGCGGGTAGGTGATGACCAGCCGGTCCCGCACGCCCCGCACCACCAGCACCGTGGACGGCTCCGTCACCGTCACGTAGGTGATCAGGCCCCGGGGCCACACCTCCCGCACCCGGGGCTCGGCCGGGGCTCCGCTGCCGGCCCCCAGGCCCGCGGGATCGGCTGAGCGGGGACCCCCGTCGGCCGGGGGAGGTGGCGGCGGGGGCGGCGGCGGGGGCTGGATGTGCACGGTGTGGACTCCCGTGTCGGGTGCCACGCGGACCACGAAGGTGTCGTAGGAGGTGGACACGTAGAGGTCCACGGCGCCGAAGGTCACGTCCAGGGTCAGGCGGATGTCCACGTTGGTGAACTTGGGCTGCACCCCGAAGAGGACGGTGCGGCCCGGGCCCAGTGCCCGGCGCTTGGGCTCGTGGAAGCAGTTGGTCTGCGACAGCGGGTCGAGGCAGCACTCCTGCTCCACCGAGATGAGCCGGTAGCACTGCTGGCCGCCCAGGGGGCTCCCGTGGAACGACTCCCGGCACTTGGCGCACTGTGGGAAGAGCCTTTGGGAGTCAAGGCTCGCGACACAGCGGGGCTCCCCCGTTACTCCCCCACACCTCGCTGACGGGGCAGGTGCCTCCCTGGGGCCCCCAGGCCCTCCCACACATGACCCTGGCACGGGGTGCCCAGGCTTGGAAGCACATCTGCCTCCCCTACTCATGAGGCTATGATGGGGACAGTGGGCCTGCAGGAGGCCCCCCTCTGCCTGTGAGGTGGTTCTCACTGGCTGAGGAAGGGGACTGGGGTTACACCCTCGCCTGCCTGAGGCATGAGCCCCCAAAAGCCCCACTCATCTCTTCCATTCCGTTTCCTTTCACCCCTAGGCCCCTGCATCCTTGTCCTTTCAGTCTGGCCCTAAGCATCATATTCAGACTCCTCCCTGGTCTCCTCCTTTGGACTCTTCCCTCAGACTTCCTCCCTCAGATTCTTTCTCCCTTGGACTCTGAGTCCAAGGTCAGGACTCAGACTGGACTTATGAGGGGTGTGATGAGAGCTGCTCTCTAAGTAGGGAGCATGAGGGGGCAAAACTGCCACAGGGCAACCAAACAGGTGCCAGAACAGGGGATCTGGGCAGAAGAAAAGGAAAGAGGCCTCAGGAAGAACAGGAATCTGGGGACTGCTAACGAGAGCCCTGTCGCCCAGTCATCAAAGGAGATTGCAGCCTTGGGATAAATGGCCTGAGAATGAAGCCTGCGTGGAAGAAGGCAGAGTGAAGGTGCAGTCAAAGTGACTCCTCACAGCACTGTCTGAGCTCCTGGGTCCAGCCACCCTGAAAGCCAACTCATGGCCTCGCCTTTGACAGTGCTGACTTTTTTTTTTCTGCTTAAGTTGCCATGAGAAATGGAAGGTAGTTAGCTCAGTGCACCACAGAACCCTTAAATGTACTACTATAGGTTGAAATTTCTGGTGTTTGTAAGCATTCATTTGCTTTGTTTTGTGACTTCTGTTTTGTTTGGGGGGGCACACCTTGGTGCTCGGGCCTGATTCTTGGCTAGAGCCTAATCCATGCACCATCTGGCCTGTCATTACTTCTGTCTCCTGCCAATCTGAGAGCCCTTGGTAGAGGAGGGTTTTCATTTCAGGATCCCCATCCCTTGAAGGCCTAAAACTGCCAGAGTCCAGGAATAGTCAAGGTAACCTGGGATACAAGACCCAAACATAGGAACCATGATGTGGAGCACCACCCGGTCCCCTTGCCCAGGACCCACATCTCCAGCCGCACCTGGTACTTGTAGCAGTCTCGGCGGTCACTAGGGGCACTGCCCTGGCATGTGCCCGTCTCTGTGTTGTTCTGACATGGGCATCCTGTGCCGTCCTGCTCGTTACAAGTGTCTGCGTGGCCGTTACACTGGCATCTGAGGTGGGAGGAAGACAGAGTCAGAGGTTCCCGATGACGGGACCTGGGTAGCCCAAAAAGGACACTGAGGCTCACGACTGTTTGTTGACAGAAGGGACCAGCAGGAGGGCAGGAGGGCAAGGCTGGTCCCCGTAGAGGGTCTCCCATGCACTTCCACCCCTTCCCTCTACTCCTACTTGGACTCTCCTCTTCCCCCAGTGCTCACTTGGTGCATTTGCCATCCAAGAGAAAGTAGCCATGCAGGCAGCTCTCACACTTGTCCCCGTAGCTGTTATTCTGGCAGTTCACGCATACAGCCTCATCTTCACTTGGCCCCTCGGCCACCCAGTTCTCAATCTAGTCAAGGTAGAAGGGGGGGAGAGGTCACGAAAAGAACCAGGCCTGCCCCACTCTCTCAGACCAAGAATCCGTCCCTCTTCCCTCAGACCTCTTCCCTCAGGTTCCAGGTCCCAGCCTCCTCTCTCAGCCCCAGGCTCCAAGCCTCAGCCTCTTCCCTTAGAACTGGCCTCCAGGACCCTAGTGTCCTCCCACCAGGGCTCCAGGGCCCAGCCTCTTCCCTTAGAACTGGGCTCCCCTTGGGGCCAAAGAGAAAGCACAGTGGTAGGGCATTTGCCTTGCATGCAGCCGACCTGGGAAGGATGTGATTCGATTCCCAGCACCCCATAGGGTCCCCCAGCCTGCCAAGGGCGATTTCTGAGTGCAGAGCCAGGAGTAACCCCTGAGCACCATCGGGTGTGGCCCAGAAATCAATCAATCGATCAATAAATAGTTTAAAAATAAAAGAATCTTTAAAAAAAGAACTGGGTTCCAGGTCCCAGCCTCCTCCAACAGCCCCGGGATCCAGGCTGTAGCCTCTCACCTCCTCTGGGTCCAGGGAGTACTTCTCCGGCTCCCTCCGGGCCATTTCGAGCTCCTTCCTGGAGACGCAGACATGGCTGTTGCCACGGCAGAAGGAATGGCAGGGCCGGCAGGTGCCGCCCCCCACGGCCGAGCCCACGAAGAGTGGGAGGCACTGCTCACAGTGGCTGCCCTGGGATGAGAAGAGTTGGAGTGATGGGGGCAGGGGCTGGTGCTGAGAGCACCCCAGGGTGCTTCAGGGGCTCAGGACCCATTGGGGATCATCTCCCACCTTATCTGCCCATAGCCCTCAGAGGGGTGGGCCTGGTGCCCTTCGGCCGCACAAGCCAATCTCCAAGGCCCCATGTCTGTCCCCCTACCCGCCCTCCTCCAGATCTAACCCAGGCAGGAAGTGCGGCCATTAGTGGGTACAAGTTGGACCATATCTCACGAGTCTGCTCACACTACTCTGAGTTCCTCAGGCACCCCCAACTGGGCTGACACAGATGCAAGCGAGGCCCAGGTCTGGGGCGACCCACCTTGGTGTGATTGCGGCAGAGCAGGCAGTGGTCCTGGGCCCCGACGCCCGCACACTCGCTGTGCCGGTTGCAGCGACATTCGGTGGAGCAGTTGCGGCCGACAAAGCCGAAGTGGCAGCGACAGTAGTCGGGCTCCACGCAGGAGCCATTGACGCAGCCCTGAGCACACACTGGGCGGCACAGCCCCGTCACACTGCAGGATGGGGCAGATCAGAGGGGGGCTGGGGGCTGTGGCCCACCACACAATGGCCCTGCCCTCCTCACCTCTCCAGCCCTCTCCCAGACCAGGGTACAGCCCCCTGTCTGCACCTCTACCAGCTACCCACAAACGTCTTCCCTGGGTTCCCTACCACAATTACCCACTAGGCTAGACGCACCCCTACACTTTCTGGAGGAAGACCACCTGTAGCCTTCAACTTCGACTAACAGCTCTCCTCCCTCTCCACCCAGTCCCATTGGTCCATGAGGAGCCCAAACCCCACCTGGCCACCAGGGGGCGAAGTCTCACTTGTTCCTGAGCTACCCCCAGTCCCCTCCTGACCACCAGGGGGCACAGTCTCGCATGTCCCTGAGCTACCCTCCCCACACCACTCCTGACCATCAAGGGGCACAATCTACCTGCAATCCCTTCCTGACCACCAGGGGACGCAATCTCACTTGTCCCTGAACTACCCCCACTTCCTTCCTGACCACCAGGGGGCGCAGTCACTCTTCCCCTGAGCTACTCCCCACTCCCCTCCTGACCACTAGGGGACACAGTCTATCTTGTCCCTGAGCTACTCCCGCTCCTCTCCTGACCACCAGGGGGCGCAGTCTCACTTGTCCCTGAGCTACCCATCCCACTCCCCTCCTGACCACCAGGTGGAGCTGTCTTGCTTGTCCCTAAGCTACTTACACTCCCCTCCTGACCCCCAGGGGGCGCAGTTTCACTTGTCCCTTGCTACCCTTCCCTTCCCACTCCCCTCCTGGCCACCAGGGGGCGCAGTTTCACTTGTCCCTTGCTACCCTTCCCTCTCCCCTCCTAACCACCAGTGAGCACAGTTTCATTTGTCCCTGAGCTACCCATCCCACTCCTTCCTGACCACCAGGGGGTGTAGTTTCACTTGTCCCTGGGCTACCCTTCTTATTCCCCTCTGACCACCAGGGGGAGCTGTCTCGCTTTTTCCTGAACTACCCCCCCAGTTCCCTTTTGACCACCAGGGGGCGCAGTCACTCTTCCCCTGAGTCCCATTCCACTCCTGACCATCAGGGGGCACAGTGTCTTGTCCCTGTGCTACCCACACTCCGCTCCTGACCACCAGCGGGGCATGGTCTCACTTGTCCCTGAGCTTCCCCCACTCTCCTTCTGACCACCAGCGGGGCATGGCCTCACTTGTCCCTGAGCTTCCCCCACTCTCCTTCTGACCACCAGGGGGCACGGCCTCACTTGTCCATGGTGTAGCCCGTTTTGCAGCTGCACTCGTAGCCATGGGGCCGATCATGGCAGTTCTGCGTCTCGTTGCAGTCATGGTGCCCATTGGCACACTCATCCTCAGGGGGGCAGGACAGGAAGGCCCAGGAAGCCCCAGACCGCCCACAAGTCAGCCCTGGAACAGAAGGAGGGTTTCCCTTGGGGGAGCAATGGGAATGGGGCAGCCTCTGCATCGCCCAGACCCCACCCTGAGGTCGCCCCTCTCTTCCCCTCACCCTCAAATCCACCTCACCTTCCCGGGGGCCGCTGAGGCCTCCCTCCAGGCAGCGGCCGCCACCGTCCTGGCCACCCCAAGCACACCAGCCACAATGGGGGCGCCGCAGGCACACGGCACACTGGGTTGCCTGGGCACAGCCCAAAGAGCAACTCTCAGGCCCCCGGAGCAGCCGGCCGCAGCCCCCTGCCATGCAGCGCAGAGGCAGGTAGGAGGGGCTCAGGCACTGTGGGCAAGAGAGGGGCACAGGTCAGATGTGGGGGTTCCCCCCACAAACACCCCTCTTCTGGGGGCAGAACAGACTCAGGAGGTGCCTTCCTACAACTTCCTCCCGCATTCAGAGCTTAGAAGAACACAAAGGAAAATGCAACAACACACAGGGACAGCTGGGGGAAGAAGCTAGTAACAGCAAGTGACACGAGAGACGGAAAGTGAGTATATGTATGGCTGCGTGCAAGAAGGCATGCATGTCTGTGTGTTCCTGCATGTGCATGCGTGTGCCTGCTAGTGACCAAGGCCCTCTAGAGTGATGATGATGGTGACACCATAGGGCAGGGTTAAGCAGGAAAGAGCAACCCTGACACCCCAGACCAGGGATCCTACACACTAGAGACCCAGCTCCTCCCTGAGGTCACAAGGCTTTGAGGTTTGCAGGAAAAGTGAAGCCCAGGTGGGGGGCTGAGCAAGTCCTGAGCAAGTCCCAGTGGGCCTAGGAAGGCGGTGAGATGGGATGGAGGGGCATGGGAGGGGAACGTGGGGCCTGGTACCTGCTGGAGGCTGCTGCTCCACACGCAGTGCTGCCAGCCACCATCTGCACCCTTGGAGTCCAGGCAGGCAGAGCAGTTGGGCAGCAGGTGGCAGGGGGTAGGGCAGGGCAGGGGGGGTGATGACTCCACGGGCATGGGGGACACGTTGAGCAGCGAGTGGCTGAAGCACGTCCAGTCGTAGGTGGGCTGCACGGAGAGGATGCGGCGGGTCTCCCCTGGGGAGGAGGTGCTGGGTGAGTGGGGCCGGGGGCAAGTCCCCGCTGACCCCCTGCACCACTTGCCCCTCCCCAGGCCCACCTGTTCGCTTAAACTGCCGCGTCCACATGCACTTGCCCTCCCGGGTGCAGTGGGCGCAGTCAGCCGCACCACACGCAGCCTCCGAGCAGTTTCCGGCCCAGAAGACCTCACGCTGGTTGATGCGACAGTCGTTCTCCGATGTGCAGGAGCCATCACGTCCGATGCAAGCGCCTTCAGGGCAGTTGGTGCACCACTTGCAGCGGGGAACAGAGGCCTGGGGGGTACCCCGTAAGGCTCAGTGGGGCCCTCCTTGTCACCCTGTCGCCATTACCACCGGGACACCCTCACTCACCTCTCCATCTCCAGGCTGCAGGCTCCGAGGGTGACGGGCCAGGCACTCGCTGCAGGTCCGCAGACGGCGGCATTCCTCTGGGGAGCGGGGCATCGGCGAGCAGGGGGCACCCCCACAGCCCAACCTGCGGACACAGGAGGCCTGGTTCACAAATATCTTGGCCCCTTCCACCTCAGGGGTGCTTTACCAAGTGACCCCCAACTGGACTACAACAAGCTTCCCCAGCCTACTTCTCCCATAACCCCTTGTCCCCTGGGCCTAAGATATCCTGCAACCTGCCCCACCCCAGGTCCCAAGGTTTCGTGGACTGTCCCAGCCACCAGCAGCCCTGGTCTGGCCTCCCTCTCCACAGCCCTGGGCACTTCCTGCGCAGTGGCCACTGTCCTTGCTGAGTTGTTCAAAACTTGTGAGGACATCCATCATCCACAACCCTGCACCCCAAATCCCTAGTGAGTACAGCCGTCACTATGTAACACTCCCAAGCAAGCTGAGACCATATTAGGCCCCTCATTTTGCACTGATCCCCCATATTCCCAGCACCCCTGCACAGAGTCATGTGTGGCCCACCTGTGGGCCTGGTCTCCGGTCAGACAGGACCCGTGGCACCAGGAGCAGGCCCCAGACTGGTTACAAGCCTCAGGAGTGGGCAGCAGGCGACAGGGATCAGGGGGCAGGGTGAGGGCCAACAGGCGGCCCAAGGCCACTCCCCCAAAGCCTCCAGAGATGTACAGGCGGCCCCCCACTGCTGCCACAGCATGGGCCACGGACTCTTCCATTGGGGATCCCACAGAGGCTGGGCCTGAGGAAAGATGAGTTTAGAGTTAAGAAAAGTCAGCGAAAGACCGACAGACAGGACTGAAGAGAAGACACAGCTGGGAGTGGATGTCAGGGCAAGAAGACCCACAAGACAGCATGAGGCAGTTCAGCTCATGGGGTAATGTCACACTCCATGAACCTCATGGCCTTTCTTTTGTCACTACTAAATCCCAGAAAGATTCTGGGTTTGGGGCTGGAGCGATTGCCTTGCACATGGTTGACCAGGGTTTGATCCCCAGCATCCCATACAGTTCCCAGAGCCCAAGAGTGATCCCTGAGCACAGAGCCAGGAGTAAAACCTGAGCACAGCCAGAGGTATCCTCCCAACACAAAGTAAAAAAGATGTCATTTAAAAATAAACAAAAAAAACAAACAAATAAATAAATGGACAAAATGATAGCACAGCAGGTAGGGCATTTGCCTTGCATACGACCAACCCGGGTTTGATCCTCAGCATCCCATATGGACCCCCAAGTCTGCCAGGAATGATTTCTGAGCACAGAGCCAGAACTATCCTCTGAGTACCGCAAAGTATGGTCCCCCAAAAAATAAAAAAACATTCCATATCTAAATTGTGTTTGGTTTGATTTTTGAGCCACATCTGGCAGTGCTCAGGGGTTACTCCTGGCTCTGCACTCAGAGCTCACTCCTAGTAGGGCTTGAGACAGTAGGAGATTCCACAGATCGATCCCACATCAGCCACATACAAATGGCCTTTCCTACTATGCTCTCTCCAGTCCTGATCATCCCTGCTAATCCCATCAACTGTGCCAGGAGACCCATGAGGTCCCCACCTTCTTCTGATCAATTGACCCAGCATGGTCCCTCCCAGGACAGGCTCCATTTATTTTATATTACTCACTCCCTTCTTATAATTGCCTCTGAACTCTTTATAAACTGGGATCCACTTCCTTTCCAGGATGGGCCCCACGTCTCCTACTCACCCACCTCCCAGAACCAACTAGTCTCTGAAAGCAGAAACTTCCCATTTAAGTAGCCCAAAGATGTGTATAATAAAAGACTCCCCAAGGGGTTGGAGAAATAACACACTAGGAGTAACCCGAGCATCACCAGGTGTGGTGCCCCTAAAAAACAAACAAAAAGACTCCCTAAGGCTGTGCTATGTGGGTCACTGGAGGCCTCTGGGTCAGTCTGACAAAAAAACGCTGCTTTAATAAAACCATTTTGCTCTGCCCAAACCTCTCACTCTCTGGGTAAATTCTTTGGTTTTGTTTTTGGGCCACATCAGTGATGTTCGGGGTTAGTCCTGGCTCTGAGCTCAGAAAAAGCTCCTGGCAGGCTCGGGGACCAGACGGGATGCCAGGAATCGAACCTGAGTCTGTCTTGGGTTTACCACCTACAAAGCAAATGCCCGATCACTGTACTATCTCAACGGCACCAAAATTCTTTTACCACCCCACAGCTTGGACCCAATGGACTCAGCTTCAAGCTCTTCCTATTCCTTCAGGATCTCATGGCCAAAAACTAAAAAGAAAAAAAAAAACAGACTGAAACAGACAGGGAGAGGCTGGAGCTGCGTGGCGAGTGCCTGCCTGGCATGTGTGAGGTCCTGGGTTCCAGTCCAGGCACCAATATGGCAGAGTAGGAGGATAAAGCAAAGGGAAAGAAGATGGCACAAATGCATTTGCCAGTTACATGGTCAGTAAGGCCAAAAGGCAGCTCCCAGGGCCCTTCTTACCCTTCTTTTTCTTACTCTTCTTCTCATGCAGAGGATTTAGGGGTTTCCCTCTCTTGCCATTACTGTAAATTTTTTGTTTGGGGGCCATACCTAGTGATGCTCAGGGATAACTTCTGGTTCTGTTACCAGTAATCACTCCTGACAATGCTCAGGGAATTGTATGGGGTACTGGGGATCAGAGGCAAGTGCCTTACCTGCTCTCCAGCCCTGCAACGGGTGATTTATTTTTTACCCATTGCTCCTGATTCTGTTCTCAAAGATGACTCTTGGTAGAACTTGGGGAGCCAGATGGGGTGTTGGGGAATGAACTTGGGTCAGCTGCGTGTGCAAGGCAGGTCTCCTACTTGCTGTGCTTTATATCCTTCCAGCCTACAATGAGTGTCTTTTTTTGTTTTTGTTTTGTTTTTGAGCCTCACCTGGTAGTGCTCAGGGGTTACTTCTGGTTCTGAGGTTAGAAATCATTTCTGGTAGGCTCAGGGGACCATATGGAATGCTAGGGATCGAACTCAGGCCAGCCACGTGCAAGACAAACACTTTACGTGTTGTGTTATAGCTCTGAGTAACATATCAGAGTGAAAAGGAACTTTTCTAAGAGGTCTTGGAGGTGGCTGAGACAACGGAGTGGGAACTTGAGTCTGGCACCTTCGACCACTCAGTCACTCTAAGAGACACAGAGTGGAGACAGCACTACTGGTGGGTGGGACGGGATCTAGGGACAGTGAGAGCCAAGGGGAACTCACGCGTGAGGTCAGGCAGGAGCCAGGCATTGCAGTTGACCTGATAAAGCAGCACGTCACTGCTGAATTCGTCTGGGTCTGAACGCCCTCCAAGGACCACCATGGTGTCCCCTAGCAGGGCTGCTGCATGGAAAAGCCGGGGTCGTGGCTGGGAGTGAAAGGGATGGCCAGTGAGAGTGGGAAACGCCTTACCTCAGGGCCTGTGTCCCCTCCTGCCTCCCACCTTCCTCAGAGCAGCCCCACAACTGTCTCCCCTTCCCGACTCCCAGACACCTGCCATGCCACTAACGCCCGAGACAGAACCCTGTTTCCCCATGATCTTGGCATGATCATGATCATGTTTCTCCATGATCATGGGCAGAGATCAGGCCTCAGGGAGGGCCTAGAAAGGGTGTGGAATCTAGAAGTCAACTGTCTCTAGGCCTGTGACTAGTTTAGGTGTCACATCCCCCAAATGCTGACTCTTGTGGCCTTGAGGCAGGAAGTATAATGCACCCCTGTTCCCATTTCATACTGGAGACCTAGAAGGGGGCTTTCAGGGCTGCACCCCGAGGGTCACAACCTGGAGCAGAACCAGCTTCTGACCTTTCATAACCTCTCAATCAAGGACCCTTTCCTTCAAATTAGGGGTGTAAGGGATATCCCAGGGAAGCCATGGGTCAAGGACTGGGAGGTAGGGAAAGCAGAAATCCAGAGGTGAGTTCACCCTGAACAAGGGTAAAGTGGAGAGCCCACAGCCCAGCCCCTCCAGAACCCTGTCTGGACTTTTTCTGACCTTTGCCCCCTGAGAAGGGGCCAGCAGGCTCCAGGTGCGGTCCGGGCAGTGCAGAGAGTAAAGTTCAGGTGATGGGGCTGCCAGCTCAACGTGGAAGCGGAAACCCCCAAACACATAGAGAGAGTCAGTGGCCTCATGGTAGACTGCAGAATGGCCATAGAGACCTGAGGAGTACAGGGAGAGAGCTATGGTCAGGAACATCTCCAACTCTACTGGGCTCCCCTTCTCAGGACATACACCCCACAACACTGCACCCCTGGTTGGCACTGAAGGACATGCAGAAAACTTGGTGAGCCAGAGGTGGCAGAAGAGCAGTAGTGTCAGTGGTGAGGGGTCTGAAATGGGGAGACAGGAGCCCCATTACTGGTGGGGGTGGACTGCTTATTCGGAAGACATGGCACCCTGAGAACTGGAAGGGCTGGAGGAAGACGGACACAATGACGCCTGAGGTAAGATCACCCCACCCCACCCCGGTGTGGCAGCAGCCCCGAGGTCCAGCTGTCAGCCCGGGCCCACCTGTGGGGGGCGTCCCACTCTGGGCTCCCGACACCCAGGTGCTGCTGGCCAGCTGGTATTCAAGCAGCTGCTGGTTGAAGCCATTTTCAGGGGAGTAGCCGCCCACCAGGATCAGGGACAGGCCACGGCGGGCAGTCAGGGTGTGGCCAGCCACTGCGGGTAGTTCCACATTCTGGGGGGCCTACAGGATGGTAATGGGGTCAGGATTGAGCAGCAGTTAGGAACAAAACTCAGCGTTCCTTTCTCTCCCGTTAAACCACAACAGTCAGCCCCAGGGCCTCCTGCCCTGCCAGGGTCCCCACAGAGCACGATCAGCCTTCTTGTATTAAGGGAGAGGTACTGGGGATCAAAGGAAAGCTTCCCAGGCCATAGCATCCCACCTTCGCAGTCATATAGGCAGCCAGGACTGGGGTAGCAAGGGGGCATGGCCCAGACTGACCAACCAGAGCAGGCCACCCCTGGACACGTGACCCTGCTGGCCAATGGGGTGCAAGTCTAGGAGCGGGGCGAGGCTGGCAGGTCCAGTTGGGAGATTCTCACCTTCTCCTGCCGCCACTGCAGGGTGGTGAGATTGAGGACCCAGAAGTCCCGGGCGACACCGGCCGCTGTGAGCCCCCCCAGCAGGTACATGGCACCGCGGCCAGCGGGCACATAGGCAGCAGCGTGGAAGGAGCGGGGCGAAGGGCCTGGGCTCCCGTCCTCGGCACCTGCCAGCATCTGTGTCCAGCGTCGCTCGCTCACCGAGTACCTGGGGCCCACACACACAGCCTTGCAGTAGCCCCGAGGGTTACCTCCCAGATCCTGAGCTAACCTCCTGTGACAAGTGTCCCCCATCCTTTGGGGAATCCTTCCCCTGTAAAGGTTTTGCTGCATAGACACCCCTACACCGAGAAAAGAGTTTCTTTCTTTCTTTGACTTTTGAGCGCAGTACATCCAATGGTGGTTAGGGCTTATCCCTGGCTCTGAGTTCCAGGGCTCGCTCTTGGAGGTGCTCGGGGGATCACATGAGATGTTGGAGACAGAACCCAGATCTGTCACTTGCAAAGCAAGTACCCACTGGACTACCTCTCTGGGCCAAGAAAATTCTTGTGTGACCAACACCTCAGCCCCATAGGACAGCTGAAGGGGACTCCCCCACTATCAGGAGCTCCACCTCTCAGGGCAATCCTCACCTGTACAGGTTTCCCAGAAGCCCCTGGGGCAGGCCCAGGCCCCCAAACATCCACAAAGTGCTCTCAGGTCCCTCCACCATGGTGTGCCCCAGGCGGTGCAGGAACCGGCTAGCTGTGTCCTAGGGATAAGAGGGGAAGCACATGAGCAGCTGGACTGCTGGTAGGTGAGGTGTGGAGGGGTCGGGAAGGCAGGCTCCACTCACAGCTGACAGACGACTGTCCATGAGGGTCTCCCATACCAGCTGCCCGCCGTCCAGCTTCGTGGCACAGTCAGGGCCCCCAAAGCCCTCAGCACAGATGCACACGCCAAGGCTCTGGGGGGACAGGAGGCAGCTCAAGGGGGATGTCCCCCACCAACCCCGTGCCCTGGCTGACCCTGCCTCCTTACCTGGTTACAAGTCCCTGCCCCACTCTGTGCGTGGCAGTTCTCTGGGCACAGAGCCATGCGGCAGTGTGGGCCAGCCCAGCCCTGGGGACAGCGGCACAGTCCTGCGCCCTCGGCGTCGTCCTGGGGCACACACTCCTGGGGGACAGGGCAGCTCCCGGGGCCCCCCAATCCGCAGCGAGCAGAGCCCACGGAGGCATTAAAGCCCCAGGACGATGAGCCATTGGCCTCCCAGTGCAACACAAGGAGCCCTGTAGGGAGAGACCAAGCCTTTAGTGATGCCATGTCCTGGGCAACCAGAGCATGGCTGCACCCCAGCTTTAACAAGGGCTCAGGGTTAGATGGGGAAGCACGGCCCCTTGAGCGTCCCTGCCAGTCATTGCTTCCTGCCACACACCCTCTTCCTCATCCACATGCCAAGTCCCACTGGTAAGAAGAACTAAGATTCTCCTGTGCCCTCTGCTGAGCTGGGAAGCTTCCACAATTGCTGGCCTGGACCCCAGAAATGCTCTCCCCACAGCCTTTCCTGGCAACCCAAGTGATCCTTAAAAATGCAACTCTTCAGAGATGGAGAGATAGGACAGCGGTTAAGTACCTTGTCTGGCACACAGCTAACCCAGGTTCAATCTCAGGAGATGCTCAGCGGGCTAAGGCATGTGCTTTGTATACAGAAACCTGAGTTCGGGGAGGCCCTACCATGTACCCTAAACTGCATGGTCTCCTGGGCACCACTGGGAGCCACCCCTGAACAACAAAAAAGTAAAAACCAAGGTGTGACTCCTGAGCCAGGGAGATAACTCAAGAGGATGGACCGCATGCTGGCATACACAGAGCTCCAAGTTCAATTATTGGCAATGCATGAGCCCCCGAGTATACCAGGGTGTCCTCAGCCCCACCAGGCCCAAGTAGCGCTGTATCACTGCACTTGAACACCTTTTGGTTTTCAACCATAGGCCTGCACGGGATCTTCTCGGCCTCTGAGCATTGCACAACCAACATCGATACGCTGCCCCCTTCAGGCCTTGAGTGGAATTTCACCTCTACAAAGAAATCTTCCCAGCCAGTCTCCATGGAAACCAGGATGCTGCTTGTAGTGAGACTGTTTTGTTTTGGGAAGTTGGGGAGCACATCTGGCGGAGTTCAGAGATGCTGCTTCTTTGCTCAGGAATCACTGCTGGTGGGACTCGGGGGTCAGATGGGGTGCTGGGGACAGAACCCAGAGTGGCCATGTACAAGGCAAACACCCTACCCACTGTACTATCACTCCAGCCCCTGTATTTGTTTTGTTTTATTTAGGGGCAACACCTGGCAGTGCTGGGTTTACTCTGCTGTGCTGGGGACTAGGGGTGTCCCTGGGGTGAAGAACTTTGAGGACCATATAGTTTCAGATGTCAAACCTGGGGCACCCTCAGGCAAAGCCTCATTTCTAGCTCTTTGGGCCACCTTGCTGGCCCCAAAGGCGACCCAGGTGTGAGACTTCTAGGTCTCTGACAAGGCTACTTTCCAGTACTTGTCTCAGGCTTCTCTCACCAGCACATGGTAGAGTCTCAGTGTGAGGGGCTCACTGAAGGGATAGAGGCAGGGGCAACTCTAGTTGGGGAAGCCAGACCCTAACTCTGATTCCTCCTTCAACTCACCCTCACTCTGACTTATAATGCAGAAGCAATACCGCTTGGGCCCATGAACTGCTATGGCTGACCCAGGATACCAGCCTGGCTGCATCAGACCAAACTGGTTTCTTCACCTCAGCACTAATGCCTATGTGACCCTGATCCTCTGCCTGAAGCATGAAGAACAGCAGGTGTGGCCTCCTCCGGGAGATGGCAACCCCCTCCTGAGCTCCCAAGTTCCTGTGTGCCTCAAAGACAAGTTCCTCCGGCCTTCTCCCCAGAAGGGCAGCCCATGGAGCAATTGCACAGGGTGGAGGCCACATGCCTAGCATGCAGCCAACCTGGTTCCATGCCCACATCCCCTAGGGTCCCTCTGCACTGCCAGGAGTAATTCCTGATTCGAGGTGTAACCCCTGGGCATTACTGGGTATGGCCCTAAAGCCAAATAAAGAAACAGAAAGGCGGTCAATTAGCAACTACATCTGCAGAGAAGACTAGACCCAGCTTTGGGCTGTGAACGGAGCCCAGCTCAGGCCAGAGCCCAGACCAGCACTCCCCTTCCCCAGCCCCCCTACCAGACAGGGCCTGCACAGTGAGTGGCCTGTCCCGTCGCTGGCCACAGAAGGCAGCAATGAGGCTCCGGTCCGACTGCACGACCCCTGTATCCAGGAAGCGAGGGAATCCATCAAAGGCCAGGACATAGCTCAGCTGCAGGGGAGCAAAGTAGAGGAGGAGAAAAGGGGAGAATGAGAAAGAGGTAGACTAGGGTTCTGGGGGGAAGAGGAGCTTAGGCCATCTAAGGCTGGGGATGAGCCACTAGAACATTCTGGCAGGCTGTAGCATATGAAAAAGTTTCCATAAGATGATTCTTGGAATTGTATATAAAAGTGTCTCCTTAGGATTGTTCTGTGACTTTTGCCCCACCTAACCCTTCCAGGTGGGGCGCTGTGGAGTTGGGAATAAATAGCTGGAGGGACAGGAGTTGAGGGTCCTTCTGTGAAAAGCTGCTGGCTGCAGGAGGATTCTTTGGCTCTCCTTGCCCGATCTTTTAAACCCTATCGTTCTGGTCTGTGTGGATTATTATTTGCTGCGGATAAATATTTCCAAGGTCTTCCCCCGAAAGGGGACAAGAGGATGGGAAGTAATTTCTCATTCTGGGGACTGTTCTTGGATTCACAAATACCCAGCCAAGATAACAGCGAAGATATCTTGCAGCAGGCCACTGGGCTAGGCCAAAGCACCGAGGCTGGCACTCACAGCCAACTTGGCTAATGGACCAAGAGCCCTTTTCTCAGAACTGGCACCAGGTCTAAATATTTCCCACTGGGGAAGGGGCATCTGAGAATCTGGGGATGAGTGGATCAGAGTCCAGGAAGCAGGAGGCAATCTCAGAAATTAAGGGGGAGTTCTCTGTCACATTAGAAATAAAGAGCTGGGGGATCTGCAGGACTGAGAATAAAACCTATAAAACCTCCAGGGTTCCAAGTTCAGACTGGGTGAGGGTCCCCAACCTCACCGTGCAGGGGGTGCTGCTGTCTGGTGAGAAGGTAAGGGTGAGAGGCGGGCAGAGGGTCCCAGGAACGCAGGGCTGCAGCGCTTCAGTGGCCGAGACCACCCACACACAGTAGGACAGGCCGGGCCCAGCCCTGGCCGCACTGCCCCCGGGGGGCAGCAGCCCCCCAACCCGGCGAGAGCCCAAAGCCACAGAGGACACGTTGGTGAGGAGGGCACGACCTCCACACTCCCGGAAACAGGAACCACCAGCCCTGGAGAAAGGGAGAGGCACATCAGAGCAGCCACCAGGGCCCTGCCACCCCCAAACCCAGCTGGCTGCTAGCTTAGCTTACCGGGGGTCCCCATAGTAGCCAGGGGAGCAGAGCTGGCAGTGGGCTCCCTCAGTATGGTCCTGGCAGAAGCAGAGGCCGCTGAGGCTGTCGCAGTGGCCACGCCGCGGGTCCCCATGCCCGTTGCACTGGCAGGGCCGGCAGCCGCTAGAGCTTGTGGCGTTGCCAAAGCTGCCAGGCCGGCATTGCTCGCAGTGTTCCCCCCATGTCCAGTCTGTGGAGCCCAGCAGGCAGGACATGGGATGAGGGGCAGCCCCAACCTGTGGGGCCCCCAGCCTTCACCCTCACATAAAGGTGGCAAGGCCCAAACTATATGGATAGGGGTTGTGGGGGAACCCTGACAGAACAGATTCCCACCACAGTGGGGGTCCCTAAAATCTGGGCTCGGAGCAGAGAGAGGAACATAGGAACGGTGAGGACAGTACTCACCCTGACACTCCTCACAGAAGCCAGGGCCCCGCCTGTGGCAGTGGCTATGAAAGTTGCAGCCGCAGTCCCGGGAACAGCGGGGTGGTGGAGGCCCTGGCGCCGGCGTGGGGGGCGGCAGGTCAGAAGTCCAGCCCAGGTCACACACACAGATGAAGTCAGGGGGTCCACTACACACCCCATGGCCACAGTCGTCTAAACACCTGGGGGAGGGTCCAGGTGGGAGCAGGGCCGGGACCCCCACTCCCCACCAATTCATTCACCATCCAAGACCTGTTCCTTAGGGGGCCTGGGCTTCTGTCTCCATGGTAACCCCCATGTTGACACCTTCTCTGTGGAAACTCCCTCTCAGCTGACCTCCATCTCCATGGCAACACTAGTGTCCAAGATTCAGTCCCGTCCAGAGTGATCCACAGTTCTGAGTGGGATCCCCATGACTCCTAGCCCACTGGGGACAATGGTTCCACAAAGGCCCTACAAGCCAGCGCCCCACCAGGGGTGCCCTCCAGGCACAGGGGGAGCCGGGTCACTCACGTGCGGTTGCAGTAGGTGACGCCGTCACCCTGGTAGCCCCGCTGGCAGTGGCACTCATAGCTGAGGGGCGTGTTGAGGCAGGTGGCCCGCGGGTGGCACCGTGCCAGCCCCAGGCGGCACTCATCCACGTCGGGACAGCGGGCATATGCCCAGCGGGCAGGAAGGGCCACCGACAGCCCCAGGCCCTCTCCTACCCACTGGGAACAGTTACCCCCACCTAGGGGCCCCGAAAAGTCCCCGGGGAGGCACCTGGGATGTGAATACCAGAGGCCAGAGAGAAGCAGGGACAAAAGGAAAGACATGAGGTGGGTGATGGGCAAGAAAGAGTGAAGAGAGAGGACACACGGGTACAGGGAGGGGACAGGGATAAGACCAGGTCAGAGGTGGGGAGTGGGGAGCATAGGCAGAGAAACAAAATACAAGGCTGTTAGTTTGGGTCTGTGAGAGGCGACAAGTCTGGGGGAGTCCCAGACCCTCACTGCACCCCCCCTGCCTCCTTGCCACCTCCCATCCCTCAGCCCCCTACCTTCCTCGCCCCTTACCGGCCCAGAGTGGGATTATCCTCATTGCCACACCAGCCGCACTCGTGGCTCTGCAGACACTCGTGGCAGGTGAGAAATCGCTCGCAACTCCTGCAGCGGGGCTCGGAATGCACGCTGAGAGAGTCCAAGGTGGGCAGGGTCAGCGCGAGGAGATTCAGCGGTCCCCTTCTCTACCCCCACTCCCCGCCGCCCCCAGCCCACACGCACCTGTCATCCCAGCCACGGCAGCCGCCATGGGGGTAGCGGGCCAGGTAAGCAGCGAACAGAAAGCATGTGTGAGTGGACTGGCACCAGGCGCACTGGCTGGAGTTGGCCAGGCAGTCGGCACAGGTCAGGCGCCTGGGGGGTCGGGGGGGATGTGCACAGGGTCACAGCACAGTCGACCCCAGCACCCCACTCTGGGCTCCCTGGCCCAGCCCTGCTTACTGGCTGCAAAGTGGGGGACACTCCTCTGGGCTCTTCAGGGCATCCCGGCCCCGGCCCCGCCGACTGCACGCGGCGTCCCCTTTGCGGCTGGTGCTCTGGTGCCATTCGCAGAAGGGGTCCTGGTGGGTTGGAGGAGGAAACGCCCCTCAGCTCAGCTTCTGCTGGGCAAGAGGTAAGCCCACGCCATCCCTCCAAGCCCACCCTTACACCCAGGTACATGCCCCAGATTGCCTGCTTAGGTTCATGTCATCCTTGGGCTCCACCTGCCTAGCATTCACCTGCTTCTCTGGATAGGAGACTCCCTTTTTCTGGGGGGCCTAGCTCTGCCTGATTCAATCCTTGCAACAGCAGTAGGAGGGGCCACACAAGGGTCACCCTCAGCCCTCATTGATTGGCCCAGGAGTGAGAATGGGCGGGCACAGGAAAGAAGATACCCAATGGCAGGAGATGGAGCTGGTCAAGGCATCTGAACACAGAGCTAAAGACCATCTCCTGGGGTTGACGTGATATAGCTCATAGGGGCAGTGTTTGCTTTGCATGCCTGAGGCCATATATCCCACCCCTGGCACCAGAGAGGCACCAACATGAGCGATATTCATGTTGCCTGAGACCACAAAAGTGCTGAGTTGGACTTTTCTGGCCCCAACAAGGGTACAGTTCTGACAGCCAGGGACACGCACCCCAATCCTATCCTCTGTGCCCCACAACTCTCTCAACAACTCTGGCTCTCTCCTACAACTCTAGCTCAAAGGGATGGTCTTGTGATGGTCCTGGTTCAATCGACCCTATTACTGGTCCCCCAAGTATTACCAGGAGCCAGCCATCCCAGAACCTCTGAGGGTGACCCCAAAACTACTCAAAAAAGGATAGCTCTCCGCCCATCACAAAGTTCCCACTGGTTTCCCATGGAAGAGCTGAGTGCCACCCGGTGGGTACCTGAGTGCAGGCATGGCAGTCACGGTGCTCTTCACAGAGGGGGCACAGGGCAGGCACCAGCACCAGCAGGGCCCCACCAGCTCCGGCCCCGCAGTGCACCCCACTCTGACGCAGGTGACAGGTGGCAGTGCTCAGGCACCAGCCGCAGCCCTGGTCGGCCAGGCAGCCGAGGCAGGAGGTATAGGAGGCACAGGCCAAGGAGCGGTAGGGCTCCAGGAAGAAGAAGGAGATCTCCTGGGAAGCCAAAGGCAAGGCAGAGTCTAGAGACAAAGGCTCAGGGCTCAGAGCCACCTCGGACAAGGCAGGCGCAGAGCACGCTGGGGTTCAGAACACAGCAACAAAACGGAACTGAAGAAGGATCTAGAAAGCAGAGATCAAAGGCCAGGGATGGTTTGGGGGGTGTGGGGGGGTGCTGGGGTCCAGAGACAATGGTGGAGGGTGCAGGGGGTTGGAGTACTATGTGCTTAAACCCCTAGCAGGAACAGCACTGTTAATCACATTGCCTCAAATAAAGTTTTTTTAAAAAGCAGGAAGTGCAGGGCTGGAAAGAGTGTGTGTTCCAGAACAAAATGAACAATTTAGATATAAGAAGCTGATGCTGGGGCCGGTGAGGTGGCGCTAGAGGTAAGGTGTCTGCCTTACAAGCACTAGCCAAGGAAGGACCTCAGTTCGATCCCCCGACATCCCTTATGGTCCCCCCAAGCCAGGGGCAATTTCTGAGTGCTTAGCCAGGAGTAACCCCTGAGCATCAAATGGGTGTGGCCCTAAAAACCAAAAAAAAAAAAAGAAGCTGATGCTGCAGTGGGGCAGGAGTGGGTAGGGGCTAGAATATGGGACCAGGAGCCTGGGAAATAATTCAAAAGGCTGGGACGAAGACCTAGCAGGTGCAAAGCCCAGAGTTCTATGCCATGAGCCAAGAGTTTAATCGCCTGACCCTAGGCCCACTGGGTCCAGTCCTGGGCCACTACCAGGCACAGAGCTGCCAGCAGCAGCCCCAGGCTCCATGACACTGAAGAGAGGATCAGGTCAGATGTTGGGTATAAAAGGTTCAAACAGAAGCTGTGTTCAGATCCTCAGAGGGGCATGCGGTTGGGACCAGGAAGCCAAAGTAGGGACCTGGGGACTCACACTGCCGCCTGGCACACCGGTCCGGTCCCAGAGCAGGGTGAGCTCGCTGTGCCCAGGGCCCGCTGAGCCATTGAGCTGCCCCCGGATCTCCACTGCATACTTGTGGCCACGGCCGGACAGTGGAAAGAGACGCGTGGAGCCGGGACGCTGCAGCCTCCTTGTCTCCTTCTCCTGCTGAGCCACCCAGCGCCCCACCTCTTCCTGGGGTGACACAAGGGACAGATGGGGCCTCCGGAATTTCCACCCAGCTCCCCCTGCAACCTCCAAAAAGCTACAAGGTGGATGTTCTTAGCATCCACCTTCTCCAGGGAAGAGGGTAAGCCACAGGGTTCCCTAGAGGCCAAATGCCCCTAAACCTCCCAGGGAAGCCCACCTCCTCAGAAGTTTCTCTTGAGAAATAGAAAGGGGCAGCTTTCTCAAAGTCCCCCAAAAACCTGTTCATACCAGAAAACTCAGGGGGAAAGGAAGTCTAATTTCTCCACTCAGGACTCATCCCTCCAGTGCTCCCCACAATGATGACAAACAGCACCCCCAAATGCGACAGGCCCCCTTACCATGCTTTCACTATCAGGGCCACGGGCCATGCGGGCCAGGACGTGCAGGCGCTGGGCCCGGGCCCACACGGCCACGTCCTCCGCCCCTGGCCCGCCGGGCCCTCCCGGCAGCAGCGGGTGGATGAAGCCACGATACACCAGCGACACGTCAGTCTCAGGGCTGGGGGTCAGCGTGATGGTTGTGCTGCGGACGATCAAGACCTGTGACAGCCAGGAAGGGGGGCATGTAGGAGGGTCCGGAAAAGATGAGGGGACTTCATAGGGCCTAGAGGCTGCTAAATGCTTGTCCAGGGTCACTGGGGGGAAGTCACGTCTCCCATTCAGACAACAAGGGGCCAGCCCAGGATCAGTTCCGTTTCTCAACACCATGGCTCAGACCCCTCTAGGACTCTGACCCTAGAACCCCATATCCCCAACCTAACCCTTAGAGTCTGGATACTACTTGAACTGTCAGGGACCACTGCTTTGCTAGCACAAGTTTTAACCACTGCAAAAGAATAAAGCCAGGTTGGGGGCAGAGAGATAGTACAGTGGGTTAGTAGTTTGCCTTGTACGCAGCCAAAGTGGGTTCAGTCCCTAGCATCCCCTATTGTCCCCTGAGCACCACCAGGAATAATTCCTAAATGCAGAGCCAGGAGGGACCTCTGAGCACTGCTGAGTGTAGAAAAAAAAATTTTTTTTTAAAGAACAGGGACATCCACATCTTCGTGAATGGCAAACAAAAGCATCCTCCCATGGAGTTTAAACTTAAAAGGAATATTACATAGCTGTAAAGTAGGGGTCTCAAACTTGTGGCCCGCGGGCCGTTTGCAGCCCTCCGTACAACATTTTGTGGCCCTGTCCTAGAGGAATCTTTTTTTGTTTTGTTTTGTTTTAGTTTGGGTCACATTCCCCAATGTTCAAGGCTTACTACTGACTTCGCACTCAAGGATCACCCCAACTTTGCCTCCTGCGGCCCCCAGGTAAATTGAGTTTGAGACCCCTGCTGTAAGGAGAGGGCCAGAGAGATGGTGCAGAGGGTAAGGTGCTCTCTTTATGACCTGATTTCCATACTCTGCACCCACATATAGTTCCTTAAGACACAACATAAGTTATCCTTGAGAACAGGGACAGGAGCCAGCCCTGGGTACCTGGGTACTACAGGGAGAGAGGCAATAGAAAGGGGAAGGGGGAAAATAAATTAGTCTATTGCCAGGATGCATTAAGAAACTAATAGCATGGGGCTGCAGTGACAGTACAGCAGGTGGGGTATTCCCCTTGGCATGTGGCCAGCCTGGGTTTCAACCCTGGCACCTCATATTATTCCCTGAGCCCCACCTTAGTGATCCCAGAGACAGGGCCAAAAGAAGTGCTGAGCACTGTCATGTAGGCCCCCCTCAAAAAAAAAAAAAGTAAGTTAAACTTGACCCTTGAACATGAAGACTCTCAAGGTCAACCCAGCTAGTGACCCATTTGGAGCGTGAAACCCCCCACCCCACAGGGGCCCTTCCCCAGCACTCCACCTTGTCAGGCTGGGAGGCGTTGGGCGGCTGCTGGAAGGTGAGCAAGTGCAGACCAGGCAAGAAGCTCTGGGTGACACAAGCCTCCAGGGATGTGACAAAGACGGGCATGGGCCCCCACCAGCCCACGGTGCCGGAGATCTGCTCCCCTCGGCAGCGAGCTTGCTCTGTGAGGCAAAGATGGGATCAAGGGTGGGTGATGTTGAAGGGATGGAATCACTGGGGGTGGGTAGGGTTGGGGCAGATCTGCGTGATCAGATGGGGGCGGGTCAGAGGGGCAGTCAGAGGGCACTACCACCAGCCTGCGCCCAGGCAGGGTACTCACTCACCAGGCCGTGGGAGGCAGCTCTCGTTGTGCACACACCAGCCCAGGGCACCAGGGCCCCTTGGTGGAGCAGTGGAGCTGCTGAAGGCCAGACAGGCCTGGCAGTCCCCCAGCAGGCGGCCCAGGCCCAGGCAGCTGGCAGCTGGACACTGCGGAGGCAGGAGGAGACCGGGTCATGGGAGGGGTTGTGGAAGGGTTAGGGGAGAGGAGGCTTGGGCAGGAGGAATCAGGACAGGGGAGAATCAAAAGCGGATCTGGGAAGAGGAAGAGGTAAAGGGTGAAAGATACTGAGGGATCTAGAATAGGGTGAGAAAGTCATAGGGATCCCAAGGGACAAGATGAGCATCATCTTGAACATTTTGACATCATAAGCAAGAGCTGCTACCCCCCACCCCCAGGGTGTTATCTGTGTTAAGGGAGACTGAGATGGATCTGAGGCCAGGGCCAGGCTCATCACTCACAGCACCCGAAGGGGTCCCAGGAGGGGGCGCAGCCTGACAGGCCCCCTCACACCAGCTGCACTCAGGGTCTCGAGAGCACACGCTGTGGTCCGTGTACATGGAGCAATAGTCCAGGTGATACTGAGGAGAGATGTGTGTGCAGATACCCCTCAAATCTGGTGCCCCCATGACAATCTCAAGAGGACCCCACTATTCTCCCTCTGCCCTGGGGACCTCCCTACTTTCTCTGGTACCTGCGGACCAAAGTGGTCTCAGAGCCGTGTGGCCCACACACCCACCACTCTCTCCCTCAGCTGTGGGGACTCTGGGACCTACACCCTGGCACCCCCACCCCGAATCGTCCCCGTGCTCACATCGGGAGCAGGTGCCTGGAACACGAAGGGGGGCACCTTGTAGGCCATCAAGTCCCCCCGGGGTTGGCCACTGTATCCGCCAGCCACCAACAGGACACTGCCTCCCAGCACAGCTGCCACGTGTGAGTACCGACCACTGGGAGGCGCTGCTCGGCCTAGGACAGGGCAGACCCCAATATTAAGCTTCTGTCACCCCATCACTCCCCCAGGCCCCAGGACCAGACAAAATTCTCCTGAGCTTAGCAAACTCCTCGGCTTCTCTTCAAGGCCTCCAGCCCCCAGGTTGGTGCCACATTGGAACTCACGTCTTGGAGCTTACCTACCCAAGACACACTCATCTTAAGGACAGAGCACTCATCTTAAGGACAGAGCAGAGTTTTTGTTAGTTTGTTTTTGGGTTTTTTTTTTTGAGTTGTGCCCAGCGGTGATCAGGGTTTACTTCTGGCTCTGCGCTCAAAAATCACTTCTGGCAGGTTCAGGAAACAATATGTGGTGCCTGGAATTGAGCCTGGATCAGCTCTACTATTTGATGTACTATCGCTTTGGCCCCAGAGCAGATCTGTAGTGTCAGAAAGATGAATTAAAATCCTGGGGCATTAATTAAAATCCTGTCATGCTGAACTGTCCACCCAGTGCAACTGTCTATTTCTCCCGTCTGGCAGTCCAGCTTCTCAGAGCCCATGGAACTCATAAATCTTAGTGGATATGCATTCTTTTCTTTCGGGAAATCTGGAAAAGTGTAGGACATGATCCAAGGACATCTGGGGGCCATCAAGAAAAGGCAACCCTGTGAGAGGCTGAAGCCTGAAGCATGGTCAATCAAGCTGTAGAGAGAAATGGCTGATGCTATCCTATGAAAACCTGGATCCAGCCAGATCTGAAGCCCAGAATTTTTATTAAAGAGTGCCAAGAGGGTCAGAGAGATAGCAGATAGCACAGCGGTAGGGCGTTTGCCTTCCACGCGGCCAGCCCAGGACAAACATGGGTTTGATTCCTAGCATCCCATATGGTCCCCTGAGCCTGCCAGGAGCAATTTCTGAGCACAGACCCAGGAGTAACCCCTGAGCATTGCCAGGTGTGGCCCAAAAACCAAAATTAAATAAATAAAATAAATAGTGCCAAGAAATTTTTCTTCCCACTAAAGCTGGTTGGGTTGGATTCCCATTGCACACAAACAAGAGACCTGACTGACTGGTCAATAGTAAATGACTTATGGTTCCCACACTTCCCTCCTGATCATTTGCTCTGCTGACACAGACCACCAGGCTTGGGGATGCAAACTGCAAAGGAGGCAGAGGTTTCTAGAAGCCTCACACTCTGGCCTACCCAGTGAAGCCTGCACCAGAGGGTTTCCTTTCTGACGAAACCTTTGCTCCTGCCAACCCTTGGGTTCTGGTCCTTCCTTTCACTGGTCCACTCTCCCCAATCTATTTGGTGAGGAAAGGAGGATAGAGGAGCTGCTGAGAGGCCCTGGAAAGAAGATGCCCAATCTGTGGAGCTGAGTTCGGGAGTGTTTTTCTTTTTGGTGGGGGATATCTCAAACAATACTCAAGAGGCCCAGAGGTCATGATAAGTGACTTGGCTCAGGCCAGGTGGTGTTCAAAGGATGAAGTGGGGTCAGTCTATTCAGCCATCTCCCTGACCCCCAAGTGTCTCTCTGAGAGAAGCCGGCACCTCTCAAAGCAGCTCTGATAGAAGAGCCTAGAAGGTTTCTCCACAGCCACCACAGCCCAGCCATGTACAGGGGGCCTTTGAGAGGCTTCACACATGGAGAGTGCTCAACCTCATCAGCCCTGGCCCAGATCCACAATCTCCATTCTACAAAGGAGACCACTGAGGCATGAAGAGCTCATGTCAGCGTGTTTTACTGGGGCTGGGGGTGGCTTGGTTTTGTCTGTTGTACCCAGGACTGAACTCCCGGCCTCACACAAGCAAGGCAGGAGCTCTACATGGGGTTCCATTCCCAGCCCTTAAATCATGGTTTCTGTGCCAGTCGTTATTAGGGTCACCCTCCTTGTCTGCCACTTTCCCACAGGGTGAGCTGGAGAAGTTTATGTCTGAGCCAGTTCCCAGAGGTTGCAGCCAATCCCAGCCTCACTGTTTCAGGAGCCTCTCCAGGAAACAAAGGGGTCACTCACCCTCAGGAGTTCCGGGGGGTGCCAACTCAGCCCCTGACACCCACTGGTGGCAGCCAAGGTGGTAGAAGAAGAGACCGTCCTCGTAGCACTTCTCCTCCTGGTAATGGGTGTGCACATTGCCCCCTGGGAAAGGAGAGAGCATGGCTGGCAGCCTGTAGGAGGCAGGGTCACCCCCATGGGAGTGTGAGTTGCAGGGGGGCTGGGAGCCAGGCAGTATCCTCACCGTACACCACCATGTAGTTGCCCAGGACGCTGGCTGTGTGGAAGGCTCGTTCCCGGGGGCCCTGCAGACCGGACCGGCCCTTCAGGGTGGTCCACACCCGCCGATCCACGTGGAAGAGCTCGGTGGTGTTCACCCGCACAGAGAAGCTGCGAGTGGGGCAGGGGAGGGCTCAGGGTGGGAAGAGCCATTCCATCCCTCAGCTCTCTGGCACACTGTGGTGACCCGCTGGGTCTGGGTACATGACCTGCTACTATCAGAAGCGTCCAGGGGACAGAAGGATAGCACAGCAGGGAGGGCACTTGCAGGGCAGGCAGCCAACCCAGGTTCAATCCCTGGCACCCTATATAGTCCCTGAGCCCATTAGGAGAGTTCCCTTAATGCAGAGCCAAGAGTAAGCCCGGCACACTTATAGCTGTGGCCCCAAAACAAAACAAAACCCCAAAAAACAACTAGAAGTGTCTCCATGGGGCAGGCCCAGGTTTGGTTCATCTCTGGGCTCCCTGTGAAATCTTGCCAGGGGGTGGTGAGTCATGGGGCAGGGGTGCCTGTCCTTCCAGCTACCTCCCTGACCCCCAAGTGTCACTTAGTTGAGGGGTAGGAAGGCTGAGAGGTGGAAAGATTAGAGAAGAAATTAATGGATGAGTGAACAAATGAATGGACAACTTGAGGGTGTACAAGGATCAAGATGAAAGTTCTGGCGCTGGAGTGACAGCACACTGGTAAAGCACTTGACTTGCAGCCGACCCGGGACGGACCCGGGTTCGATCCCCAGCATCCCATATGATTCCCCAAGCCTGCCAGGAGCGATTTCTGAGTACCGAGTCAGGAGTAAACACTGAGCGCTGTAAGGTGTGGCCCCCCCACAAAAAAAATGATGAAAATTTCTAAAGTTCGGGAGGACTCAATGAGTTGAGGAGAAGCTTTCCACAAGGATAGAGTCCCCCAAGTGACCCCAGGACTGACCCCTGAGCATGGAGTTGTGGTTAGCCCCCCAAAAAATTAAGAAAACAAAGACTAGAGGCCGGGTTGGAAACAGGTCACTCACCGAGCAGTGGACGGCCGGTGTCCCCCATGAACCAACAGGGCCCGAGACGGTGCGTGGAACACCATGGAGTGCCCAGTGGCCGCGGGAGGCCGCCCGCCGGCCGGAATCACCTTCTCCCAATAACCCCCGGAGGGGCTGTCGAGGCGGAAGCGGAAGAGGCCAGAAGAGAAGAGGTCGTGCTGGGTGCGGCCGCCCGACACGTAGAGCCAGACGTCGTCCACTAGGGCCGCTGCATGCCCTGCCAGGCCTGGGGGCCCCAAGGAGCCAGAAGCAGGGGGTGCCAGCAGCTCCCAGTGGCCCCCGCCCAGTGGGCTGAAGGCCCAGACGTCGCTGGTGAGGGAGCCATCGGCTAGCTCGCCCCCCATCAGCACCAGGGAGCCAGCCCAGGCCACGGCCACGTGGGAGTGACGGGCGGCCTGTGAGGGAGACACAGGAGATGGGGGGACAGAGAGAGGCAGAGACAGGGGCAACACAGCAAAGGGAAAGTCAGCAGAGACAGATACAGAGAGGAGATATAAGCCCAGGAGGTGAGTAGGAGACAGGGAGATAAAACCAAGTGAGATGTGGCAGAGAAAAGCAGAGAGATGCACAAAGAAAGAGAATGAGAACAAACAAGAGCTCAGAGGCAGAGACAACACAGAGAGATGGGGACCATGGGGAGAGAGATTCAGAAAGAGGGGAGAGGGGAATTAAAAACAAAGATCAGAGCTGGGAAAACTGAGCAGGCCTGCGAGGGGGTCATGTGAAGGGCTCAGAACCACCCATATGGACCCCACATCTACCAAATGAAAAGTGAGGGGCTACAAAGAGCTCAAATGGCTCCTGTAGTGTGGGCTTAGGAAGCACTCCACCATAACCTGACTACCAGGACTGCATGGCCCCTGAGCAATGAGCTGGGATTACCCCTGAGCACTTTGGGTGCCCCCTAACAAAAACAAATTTTAAAAAGGAGAAAAGCCAGGAAGAACGTATAGGAAAGGAAGTCAGAGCATTAGCACAGCAGGGAAGGCGTTCGCCTTGCCCACGGCCAACCTGGGTTCAATCCCCGTCATTCTATATGGTCTCCTGAGCCTGCCAGGAGCAATTTCTGAGCACAGAGCTAGCAGTAACCTGAGCGCTACTGGATGTGGCCAAAAAAGCAAACAAACTAAATGATAGTATAGAATTGAAGGCACTTGTCTCACACTTGACATATTGGGGTTCAACCCCTGGCTCTGCCTAGGGTCCCCTTAGTACCACCAGGAGTGACCTCAAGCACAGAGGCAGGAGTAAACCCTGAGCATCGCTGGATATGGCCTCCCACCCCCCCAAAAAAAAAATAGAAAGAAAGCAAGAGTAGGAAGAGTATGTCCCATGCCATACTGCAGGTCTAAATGGATCAGACAGAAAGTGGGAGGCACACAGGGGGTGGCAAGGAGGCAGGGTCCTTACCGGGGCAGGACTCAGGTGCCAGCGTGCCCAGGTGTTGGCAGAGAAGTTGTAGAGGACGAGATCCCCCAGGGCCCTGTTGAGGTCCTGACCTGCAAAGGGGGATGGGTCAGCCCTAGCGCCACTGCCAGCGCCCCACCCTGGGACGTGCAGCCAGGCACTCACCTCCAAAGACAGCCAGCAGCCCTGGCGGAGACAGGAAGGCCCCAGCCGCGCCCACACGGGCAGAGAAGGCGGGGTCCCCAGCACTCAGGTTGTGCCACCAGCCAGCCCCCTGGTTCTCCCACAAATGCAGGTCACAGGCACGCCCCAAAAAGCCTGGCTCACAGCGGCACGGCCCCAGAGGCTGCAGGACAAAGCACAGGCCAGAGTGAGCCAAAGGGGGTGAAAGAGAGAGTGAGACAGAGAGACAGAGAGAGAGAGAGAGAGAGAGAGAGAGAGAGAGAGAGAGAGAGAGAAGCAGAGGCAGAGGCAGAGGCAGAGGCAGAGGGGGACCCAGGGGCTGGAACTGGTGCAAAGGCTGGAGAGCAGGCAGCACACAGGAGCCCAAGTTTCATCTCTGAGGGTCCCCTGAGCATTGCCAGGGTGCCCCCTCCCCCACATAAAGAGAGAGAAAGATCTAGACAGAAAAAAATGACACATTGAAAGAAAGCAGGTGGGAGGAGGGTGGCAGTTAAGTGTTCCCGGGGTGGGAAGGTCAGGACTGGTGAGGACAAAGCGTGACCCCAAGCAGATAGACATGGCTTAAATGGGGTGGTCTGGATGTGAGCCAGTTCTGGGAGGACTGGCACAGGAGAAAGGAGGAGCCCGCAGGAGAGGTGGAGGGCAGTGAGGTTCAGGAGCAGCACAGGCTGGTGTGACTGGCAAGGAGAAGGGTACAGTGGGTGGCGGGGTGAGCCGCTGGCTGGGGTGGAAGGGGCATGAGGGCATCAGCCAAGGGTCCGGGCTCACCGATGCACAGGTGCCGTGGCTGCCACAGTAGGCCTGGCACTCCTGCAGGCTGCAGGCAGGGCCCCCCCAGCCAGGCTCACAGACACACACGCCCTGGGGCAGGCAGTGACCGTGGCCATGGCAGCCTCCAGGGCACAGGGTGAAACGGAAGGAGGCGTTGAAGCCCAGCAGATTGTAGTTGGCATCACTGAAGAGGTGCAGCAGCATCTGGAGACACAGAGGGGGCAGCTCTGGGAGGCCGCAGGCTCCCCCACATCTGCCTCTGTCTATACCTTCCTTTGTCCAGGTGTGCCCTGGCCTGGTGCCATCCGCCTCTCACTGTCTCTCCCTCAGGTTCCCACGAGGCCCACAGCCCACCCTGATCCTCCAGATACAACCCATCCACCCCAAACCCCAGCCAGAAGCTCTGACCTTGCCTGAGGAGGCCTCTATAGGGGGAGGCCGGGTGCTCCCACTCAGACTAGCCAGCAAGGGCCCACGTGGGGAGTCACCGTCATAGACGAATAGGTAGTCATAGGTGCATTCAGTGTCCAGGAAGAGGAACTCCAGCAGGATCCGGTGCTGCGGGCTGGGGGCTGGGTGAGGACAGGGCTTGCGTGAGCACTGGGAGCATGAGCACCACCTCCAGGAAGCCCTCCCGCAGATTCCCTGCTAGCAAGCAGCTCAGAGAAGGCCTGGAAAGGGGCCTTGACCTCTGCAGGAACATCCTGCATGGTTCAGAAGGTGACACAGGAAGGCCAAGATGGGAACCCCCATCCCCAGGTTGAACTGGAGAAGTGCCTGTGGGGGTAGCCTCAAGCACCCCTTGCAAGACCCAGGCCTGCTGGAGTCAAAGAGGACTTCAGGGACATGGTCCCAGAGCCCCAAGGGAAGAGGTTCCAGGACAAAGGCCAAACAAGGGGTCCCATCTTGGGGCTGGAGAGAAAGGACAGCAGGGAGAGCACTTGTTTTGCATGTGGTCAACCCAGATTCGATCCCCAGCATCTCATACAGTCCCCAAGCCCCACCAGGAGTGATCTCTGAGCAGAGTCAGGAGTAACTTGGTACACCTGAGTACCACCAGGTGTGACTCAAAACTAAAAACAAGTAAGTGGGGACCTGGAGCAATAGCACAGGGATGGGATACTTACCAGATTCGATCCCTGACACCCCATAAGATTCCCAGAGCACCATCAGGAGTAATTCCTGAGCACAGAGCCAGAAGTCCTGGGTATCACTAGCTGTGGCCCCAAAACGAACAAAAAGAAAAAAAAAAAAGGAGGGCTCTCCAGAGACTTTACAGCCTGTTCTCAGGGTGGCTAAATGCACAGAACCTGCAAGCGGCCCACATACAAATGTCACTGCTGTGTGACAAAGGACATGTCACCCAGCCTCTCTGCTGTCAAGTCAGGATATAATGATCCTTCTAGATCCAAACTTCCAGTACCTGGGAAGAGGCTCTAACCTCAAGCCTGCAGCTCACCCATAACACAACCATTGGGCTGGGAAGACGCAAATGGATGGATGAACAGACAGACAAGACAGCCAGGGCCAAACCACAGCACTGAGAAGGTGCCTCTAGGACATGGGAGGTGCTAACGTGTGCACGTACAGAGTATGTCCAGTTGGGCCTAGCACCCACACTCTTCCTGCTCACTGCAGGGTCCCTCCTGGTTCCAGAAGGTTCTCTCTCATGCTTCATCTGACACTGGAGACAATGTCCCCAAAATGTCACCGGGGAAAATCTTCCCATCCCTTCAGCTGTCACTGAGTGAGATTCTACTGTGCCAGTTCATGCCTCACCAGGCCCCTTCCCAGACCCCCTTCCAAGGGCCTTGCCCTGACACCCATCCCGGATGGGTCCTCCTATCTAGCCCTGCTCAAGAACTTCCAGAGGTCCCCACCACCCCCAGAACCAAGGCCAGTTCCTTAACCTGAGCTTATTTGGGGGGGGGGGGCACATTGAGCAGTATTCAGGGTTGTTTTGTTTTGTTTTTGTTTTTGTTTTTTTTGGTTTTAGGGTCATACCCGGCAGCACTCAGGGGTTACTCCTGGCTCTAAGCTCAGAAATCGCTCCTCGAAGGCTCAGGGGACCATATGGGATGCTGGGATTCAAACCAAAGACCTTCTGTGTCTAAGGCAAACGCCCTACGATGTGCAATCTCTCCAGGCCTTACCTGATTTTGTTTTGTTTTGTTTTGTTTTTGGGCCACACCCAGCGGTGCTCAGGGGTTACTCCTGGCTGTCTGCTCAGAAATAGCTCCTGGCAGGCACGGGGGACTATATGGGACACCGGGATTCGAACCAACCACCTTTGGTCCTGGATAGGCTACTTGCAAGGCAAACGCTGCTGTGCTATCTCTCCGGGCCCCCAATTTTTTTTTTGATTGAATCTTGAATCATCCTGAGACACAGTTACAAAGTTGATCATGGTTGAGTTTCAGTCATATATACAATGTTCCAACATCCATCCCTTCACTGGTATGCATTTCCAGCCACTAATGTACTCAGTGTCCAGGCTGGAGCAATAGAACAGCAGGAAGGGTGTTTATCTTGCAAACAGCGAACCCTGGTTAGATCTCCAGCATCCATATGTTCCCTCAAGTATCAACAGGAGTGACTACTGAGTCCAAAGCCAGGAGTAACCCTTGAGCTTGGACTCAAGCTTGAACTAAGAAAAACACAGCAATGTCCCACTTTTCCATCCCCCAAGACTATGGCAGATGTTGCTTTGCCTGCCTCTCTCTCTCTCTCTCTCTCTCTCTCTCTCTCTCTCTCTCTCTGTGTCTCTCTGTCTCTCTGTATGTCTCTCTCTCTGTCTGTCTCTGTTTGTCTGTATCTCTCTCTCTCTCTCTCTCTCTCTCTCTCTCTCTCTCTCACCCTCTCCTTTTTAGGCAATGTGGTCTGCAATATTGTTACTGAAGGGATATCATGCCTATCCCTTCCCTCCTTTCAGCACCCAGTACTTTTTTTTTTTTTTTTGGTGTTTGGGCCACACACTCAGGGTTTACTTTTGGCTCTGTGCTCAGGAATCACTCCTGGCAGGCATGGGAGACCATATGGGATACAGGAATTCGAACCACCATAGGTCCTAGGTCGGCTGCTTGCAAGGCAAATGCCCTACCGCTGTGCTATCTCTCTGGCCCCTAGCACCCAGTTCTTGTCCAGACTGATCATTCCCAACTATCATAGTCCCAAGTGGTACCGGTACCTCCCTACCCTAACTACACTCCCCCACTACACTTTGTGGCAAGCTTCCTGCCACGGACCAGTCCTCATGGCCCTCATTTCTATTGTCTTTGGGTCTTATTCTCATACTTTTATTATATTCCACACATGAGTGAGATTATTCTATGTCTATCCCTCTCCCTCTTACTCATTTCATTCAGCATGATATTCTCCATGTATAAGCAAATTTCATGACTTCATTTTTCCTTAAGCTACATAGTATTCCACTGCATAGTTATTCTACAGTTTCTTCACTTATCTGTTCTCGGGTACTTGGGCTGTTTCCAGATTCTGCTCTTGTAGCACTCTTGTGCTACAGTGAACAGGAGTGCAGAGGGCTTTTCTGCATTGTGTCCGGGCCCCTCAGATATCTAACCTGGGCTTTGAACTTTCACCTTGTCCCCTATCAGCCCACTGCTGGCAGCTCTAATGGATTGGGACAAAGGGAATTGCTCAAACTTCTGCTGTCCAGAGCAGTATCATCCCTGCCAGCACACCACCTCACTGCCTTAACCCTGGAAGATGCAGTATGTCCTCTCAGGCACATCCACATGCCAGGTTCCAGCCTGTCATATCCTGTAGTGAGCCATGCCAGCTCCTGCACAAGAACTTTCTGTGACTTTCCACCAGCCACACCGAAAAGCACTTAACACCCATGGTGAGATGTTCAAGACATGCCTTCCAGCTGCCCTCCAAGCATGCCAGACAAACACCTCAATCAGGCTCCTGAAATGTAGGCTCTTGTGTTCACAGAGGCTGTTCCCTCATAGCTCTGGGTAAACTCCTATGATACCTCAGAACCCTACTCCACAACCTCCTTGAAGAGTTCTCACTCCCTTAAGACTGTCTACCCAAACCCTGATGACCTTTCCATCACAGAACATGTGAAGGGACAGAGAGGTAGGCATGGATCTGTTTCCCCCATTGAACTCAAGACCACAAAGGGGGCTGGAGAGATAGCACAGCAATAAGATATTTGCCTTGCATGCAACCAATCCAGGTCAGTTGATGGTTCGATTCCTGGCATCCCATATGGTCTCCAGTGCCTGCCAGGAGTGATTTCTGAGTGCAGAACCAAGAGTAACCTTGAGCACCACCAGGTGTGACCCAAAAACAAACAAAAAGACCACAAAGGCATTTCCCTCCTCCAGGAACATTCTTGCTCTATGAGCTAGAAGACTCCTAGGCTTACTTTAGATTGCAGCTCAGAACTCCTCCAAGAAGCCCTCCCTACTCCCTCCCACCACCAAGTCAAACACCTCCCCTAGGAATGGGTTCCTTCATCACAATCCTGATCCCTCTGAGGTCACTATCTATTCATTCCTTTGCCTTCCCCTCTGGATTCCAAGTATTAAGTCACTGGGAACCTCGGTCATGTCCCAGAGGCAAATATAATGTTTGGCACATGAAACACTAGGTCAGGGCTGGGAATGGTAGAAAAGGATAGCAGAGGGGCCGGAGAGATAGCACAGCGGTAAGGTGGTTGCCTTACATGCGGAAGGTCGCTGGTTCAAATCCCGGCATCCCATATGGTCCCCCGAGCCTGCAGGGGGTGATTTCTGAGCGTAGAGCCAGAAATAACCCCTGAGCATTGCTGGGTGTGACCCAAAAACCAAAAAAAAAAAAAAGAAAAAAAAGAAAAGGATAGCAGGGAGAGCATTTGCCTTGAAGGCAGCAACCTTATGGTCCTTCAAGCGATGTCAGGAGTGATTCCTGAGTGCAGAACCAGAGTAAATCCTGAGCATTGCTGGGTGTGATCCCCTCAAAAAAAAAAAAAAAAAGACTGGGTCAGAAGGCGGGAAGGGTGTGGCCTAAACACTCTTATTAAAGTTATTCATTCTTGGGCCCAGAGAGATAGCATGGAGGTAAGGCATTTGCCTTTCATGCAGAAGGATGGTGGTTCGAATCTTGGCATCCCATATGGTCCCCTGTGCCTGCCAAAGGCTATTTCTGAGCAGACAGCCAGGAGTAACCCCTGAGCGCTGCCGGGTGTGACCCAAAAAAAAAAAAAAGTTATTCATTCTTGAGTTTTGTTTTGGGAACATATCCAGCAGTGCTCAGGGCTTATTCCTGACTCTGCATTCAAGAATCACTCCAGGTGAGCTCAGGAAACCCTATGAGGTACTGGGACTAGAACTTAAGTCAGAGGCATGAAAGGCAAGCACCTTACCTGCTGTACTATCTCTCCAGCTCCTTTTTTGAAGAAATTTAAAAAAAAAAAAAAAAAAGGCCCAGAAGGATAGTACAACAGGTGAGGGATTTGTTCAAGTTCCGGCACCACATATAGTCCCTTAATCCCTGGCACAGAACCAGAAGCAAACCCTGAACACTGCCAAGTATGGCCCCAAAACAAAACTAACAGTCAAGAAGGCTAAAGAGATAGTACAGTGGGCAGGGGAGCTTGCCATCAATGAGGTCCAACTGGGCTTGATCCCTGGCACTTCATATGGTCCCCAGAACTCTGCCAGAAGCGAACCTTGAACACAGAGTCAGGAGTAAGCCCTAAGCACAGCCAAGTGGGCCCCTCAAATAAAACAAAACAAAAGCTGGTAAGAAGGACTGGAGCAACCATGCTTAAGGAAAGAAACTTGCCTTGCACAAAGCTGAACCTGGTTCCATCCCCATCACCACAAACGGGTCCCTGAACACCATCAAGAGTTATCCCTATGCACAGCACCAGGAGTCGCAGCTCAAAAACAAAGCAACAATAACAAAACTAACAGTAATTATCCCAGTTCCATTTACTGAGTAAACAGGGCAGGGCAGGTTAAATACCTGTTCTTACTTAATCCTAGTCACTTTTTGAGCTGGGTTCTATCATCCCTCTAAGGATGGGCAAGTCAAACTTCAGGAAAAGGAAGGGAGCAGTCGGTCCAGAGTCACCGAGTGGGTAAGAAACCAAACCCAATTTGAACCCAAAGTGGGCTTGGAGCCCGAGTGTTTAACAACTGCAACAGTGGACCCCTCTTGCTCTGGGGAAATTGGGGCAGCACTTCTCAATCAGGTTGATGGGCCTTCTAGCGTAGCACTCACACTGGCTGCATTTCAGAGAAAAAGGCCGGGACTAAAAGGGAAACTGGACTGGGCAGGGAGCGAGTGGAAAAACTGGGGTGCAAATGAATGGATCAGCGGGCTTGCACCCCGCACTGCCCCACTCACCCTCGATGAGCCACTCGCAGTTGCCATTGACGCTGTAGTTGCCCGCACCATCCGTCACGAAACCGGGCGCCTCCCGCAGCACTTGCCGCTGTCCCTTGCAGTCCCCGGCCTGGGCCCCCGGGGCCAGCAGCCCCAGCACGGCCCAAGAGAGAGTCAGGAGGGCGGCCAGGGCCATCTCGCCTCCGCCAGCGCTGATTCTGACTGGACGGGACAGGACTTGAGGACGGGCCGCCTGCAGTGCGACCGCTACAGGAGCGACATGGCCTTGGAGACCAGGGGGGGTCCAGGGATCACGGTGTCCACAACGTGATGGGTTCTGGAAGGCGAGGACTGGGTCCTATCGCTCCATGCAAGCGTCTGCAAAGGGGGTCGCACGGGGCCGACCCCTAGGGACCGTGAGGGACCTCACACAAACGGGGACCCCTAGGCTGGCCGGCCCCATAGGCATAAACCAGCAGTTAGGAAGACAAGGCGCTGCAGGCCGCAGTGGCCCTTATTGACAGACGGGTCAGCAGGGGCGATGGGATCTACAGTCCGACCGGGCCCGGGCCAGACCTGGCAGGTTCGGGAGAGACCCCTCCGGCCGGGGGCGGGGCGAGATCGGTGGCTGGCAGGGGGCGGAGCCCGTCTTCGGGGGTTCGGGCCTGAGCCCCATAGACTGATTCGATCCCAGCCTCACCCCCGCCCGAGCCTCCTTCCCGAGCCGGATGGGACAGACCAGAGAGACGAAGGGATGCTCGGGCTAGAGCGGCCTCGGGAAGCCCCGCTGGGCGGGCAGGCGGGCAAAGTGGGCGGGGACTATGCGGCCGCTCTGGGAGAAGAAGCACGTCAACGAGGAGGCGAGAAGCTGCCGGTCAGAGCGGCCCTGGGAGGACTGAGGAGCTATCCAGCTTCCCCGCCCACCGCCAAAGGAAACTTCCGGAAACCTCTCCGCCTTCGTCTTTTCCCAGCCACATGCGCAGTAGTGGCCGCCTCGGCGAAGAAAAGGGACAAGTGCGCATGTGCAGTGCTAAAGGGTGCAGCTCAAGTCCTGGAAGCCGGGGGCCCGGGCCCAGCAGATGCCAGTGGAGGGCGCCTCTCCCTTTGCATGGGGGTGGCAAGTAAAGGATCGGTGCTGGGAGATATGCTGGGGCGGGATTAAATCCCACCCTCGGAGCTCCCAGAGTCAGGCTCCATCCAAGGTAGGTTTGTGCAAGCCCCCCTCGCCTTGCAAATGTCACTTCGCAGATGAACACGCCTGCAACGATTCCTGCTCACTCACACACACACACACCCCACTCCGAGCATCATCAGCATGTGCAAGCGGCTCTTATATTGAAAAAACTCAACGAATCCTCTTTTATTTTGGCCAGAAGGAAGGGGGGAAAAGTCTTTCTGCCAGGAACCAGAGGGCAGGCCCCAGGCCTGGAGATCGATAGGCAGGGGTGGACGAGAGCACGGGTCCGAGATCACTGAGCTCTAAGACGTCTCAGGACCAGCTTCCCAGTGTCTGTCCCGGGGGCGCAGCAGTGGCTCGCTCGGGATCGCGGAGTCCTGGAGGAGGGTCGCGGGCAAGGTCCCCGACGGTCGTCGCTGGTGTTCCGGGGTGTCCCGCGGGGGTCAGAGGTCTCGGAGGGGGCCGGGGGGCCGGAGGTCACGGAACAGCGGGAGACCGGAATCCGGCGCCGTTCGGGGCAGGGGCTGAGGGAGGGGACGGGGACAGCGGCTCCCGCGGGACCGTTTGGCACAGAGTCGGGGGGCTGGGGGAGAGGGGATGGACGGGCACCAGCACCCCAGCCTGGGGGTGGGATGGGACGCCCGGGGCGGGAGGGTCTGGGGCGGCCGAGCCCGGGGGCCGGGGCCTGGAGGGAGCGGGGGTCCGGAGCCTGGCCGGGCCCGGCTGGCTCGCGCGGGGGACGGGCGGGGACCGGGCCGGGGCGCTCAGACCGGGGGTGCGGAACCCCCGGCCGTGTGCATGCTGAAGTACTCGGTGAAGCCGGGGTGCGGCGTCGCCGTCGGGGGCACGAGCGGCTGGTAGGGCGGCGCCGGGCCCTCCCAGCCCGGGTCGGCCGCCTTGGGGAAGAGCCGAGCGGGCCTGGGCGGGGAGGCGCCGCCGCCCGGCTCGGTGGTCACCACGCGGCCCCTCGGGGCCACCACCGCCGTCTCCTCCACCTGTTTCCCGGCCTGGGGTGGGGGGTCAGGGTCAGAGGCGCGCGGGGGAGCCCACCACCACCACCCCCGGTCGGGCTCAGCCGGGGAAGGCGCGCGGCAGCGGGCGCCGGGGCAGCGGGGCCAGGTACTCGAGGGGCGGCGTCGGGGCGCGCGCGGCGAAGTCGGGGGGCGGCGGGAGCGAGCCCCGGAAGGCGGGCGGCGGGGGCACGGCGCGCGGCGTGGGCGGGGGCGTGCGCAGCAGCGCCAGCACCCAGTCGGGCAGGGTGGGCGCGGAGGGCTCGCGGGCGCGGGGCGCGCGGAAGGCGGGGCGCGGGCCGGGGCGGCGGGGCGCGCGCAAGGCGGGGGGCGGCGGCGGGGCCGGGAGCGGGGTCAGGTACTCCAGGGGCGGCGCCAGCAGCTCCTCGGGCGCCGGGGCCGCGGGGCTTACGGAGGAGGCGGGCGGGGGGATGGAGAAGAGCTCCGTGAAGTTGGGCACCGAGTCGCTGATGAAGGTCACGTTGCCGTAGACGTGCTGCGGGAAGGCCTTGTCGGCCGCCGACTGGCTCCCCGGGGGGCCCGGGGTCCCCGCCGAGGCGATCTGCGACGTGCGCACATGGTACGGGAAGTTCTTGTTGGCCGCCGACGGGCGCGTCATGATCTGGGGGCGAGCAAGGAGCCCCGCGAGGGTGTCCATCACCACCCCTCCAGGTTTCCCTCTTCCTTTTTTTTTGGTTGGTTTTTGGGTCACACCTGCCGCAGGGATTACTCCTGGCTTGGGGAACCATATGGACGCCGGGGATCGAACCCAGGTCCGTTGTTGTCCTGGGTCAGCCGCGTGCAAGGCCCTACCGCTGTGCTATCGCTCCGGCCAGGCTTCCCTCTGGACCCCTTCCACCCAACTGGACGGGCGCCTGTCCAGGGCTCTGCCCCTTCATCACAACTCGTGGCTCTGCCAGGCTCCCTCCTGGGCATTGCCATCCATGCACCACTGCTGTTGTAGGCTCCAGTCCCTGAGTTGGCCGGTCTGATAGGCATAAGGCCTACGAAGCGAATTAACATTTATAAATTTGGGGCCAGAGAGATAGCACAGCGGTAGGGCGTTTGCCTTCCATGAGGCAGACCCAGGAGGGACCTGGTTCAATTCCAGGCATCTCATATGGTCCCCAGAGCCTGCCAAGGGCGATTTCTGAGCTCAGAGCCAGGAGTAACCCCTGAGCGCCTCCGGATGTGGCCAAAACCCAACATATAAATCAATTGTTATTAAATGTTTTGTTTTCTTTTTTTTTTTTTTTTTTTTTTTTTTGGTTTTTGGGCCACACCCGGTAACGCTCAGGGGTTACTCCTGGCTATGCGCTCAGAAGTCGCTCCTGGCTTGGGGGACCATATGGGACGCCGGGGGATCGAACCGCGGTCCGTCTCCTAGGCTAGCGCAGGTAAGGCAGGCACCTTACCTCCAGCGCCACCGCCCGGCCCCAATGTTTTGTTTTCTTAGTCTCACTAGTCACTTTTTTTTTTTTTTTTTTAAGCAGGGAGGGAGGGTTGGATCACACCTGGCAGCTCTCAGGGGTTACTCCTGGCTCTGAGCTCAGAAATCACTCCTAGCCCTTATGGAAAACAATATGGAGATTCCTCAAAAAAAAACTGGAAATTGAGCTCCCATATGATCTAGCTATATCACTCCTAGGGATATACCCTAGGAACACAAAAACGAAATATAAAAATTTCTTCCTCACACCAGTATTCATCGCAGCACTATTTACAATAGCCAGACTCTGGAAACAACAAGATGCCCTTCAACAGATGAATGGCTAAAGAAACTGTGGTACATACACTCAATGGAATATTATGCAACCATCAGGAGAGATGAAGTCATGAAATTTTCTTATACATGGATGGACATGGAAACTATTATGCTGAGTGAAATAAGTCAAAGAGAGAGAGACACACAGAATAGTCTCACTTATCTATGGGTTTTAAGAAAAATAAAAGGCATTATTGTAATAATGCCCAGAGATGAGGGCCAGAAGGTCATGCTCACCTCAAGAAGGGGTGAGTGCAGTTAGAACACTAACAACTACCATGACAATGTTAATGAATGAGAGAAGTAGAATGCCTGTGTCAAATACAGGTAGGGGGTGGGATAGAGGAATATGGGATGAATTGGTGATGGGAATATTGGTGAAGGGGAGTGTACTTTCTGTGACCAAAACCCAACTACAGTCATGTTTGTAATCATGGTGTTTAAATAAAGGTAATAAATAAATAAATAAATAAAAGAAATTACTCCTGGGGCCAGAGAGATACCACAGCAGTAGGGCATTTGCCTTGCATGCTGCCAGGACCCTGTTCAATTCCCAGCATCCCATATGGGCCCCCAGCCAGGGGTGATTTCTGGATGCAGAGACAGGAGTAACTCTTAGCTCTGCTAGGTATGACCCAAAAACCGATCAATCAATCAACTAATCAATAAATATTAAGTTAAAAAAATCACTCCTGGGCCTGGAGAGATCGCACAGCGGCGTTTGCCTTGCAAGCAGCCGATCCAGGACCAAAGGTGGTTGGTTCGAATCCCGGTGTCCCATATGGTCCCCCGTGCCTGCCAGGAGCTATTTCTGAGCAGACAGCCAGGAGTAACCCCTGAGCACCGCCGGGTGTGGCCCAAAAACCAAAAAAAAAAAAAAAAAAAAAAAAAAAATCACTCCTAGCAGGCACAGGAATCCATATGGGATGCCAGGGATTGAACCCAGATCCATTCTGGGTCAGTCGCATGCAAGGCAAATGTTCTACCGCCATACTATCCAGCCCTCACTAGCCACCTAAAAGGGCTAACTAAAAAAAAAAATAATAATAAAAATAAATAAATTAGGAGCCGGTGAGATAGCATGGAGGTAAGGCGTTTTTTGCCTTCCATGCAGAAGAACGGTGGTCCCATATGATCCCCGATGCCTCCAGGGGCGATTTTTGAGCATAGATCCAGGTGTAACCCCTGAGCGCTGCCAGGTGTGACCCAAAAACCAAAAAGTAAAATTAAAAAATTAATTAAGGGGCCGGGCGGTGGCGCTGGAGGTAAGGTGCCTGCCTTGCCTGCGCTGGCCTAGGACGGACCGCGGTTCGATCCCCCGGCGTCCCATATGGTCCCCCAAGAAGCCAGGAACAACTTCTGAGCGCATAGCCAGGAGTAACCCCTGAGCGTCACAGGGTGTGGCCCAAAAACCAAAAAAAAAAAAAAAATTAATTAAAGGGGGGCCGGAGCGGTAAGGCATCTGCCTTGCCTGTGCTAGCCTAGGACGGACCACAGTTCAATCCCCCAGCGTCCCATATGGTCCTCCAAGCCAGGAGCAATTTCTGAGCGTATATTCAGGAGTAACCCCTGAGTGTCACCGTGTGTGGCCCAAAAAAAAAACAAAACAAAACAAAACAAAAAAGAAAGAATAAACTTTTAAAAAGGGCTAACTAGGCACACATCAGGGGTGAGCTTTGATTCTTCTCTTGAGCAGGGACCGGAAGGAAACCAATGAGAGATGCCAGATGATGGGTGCTGTGCTGAATTCAGGAGAGCATTTTTAGGCCACAGTGGAATGGAGTAGAAACAGCCCTTCCTCCACTTCTGCCCATAATTCCCCAAGTGTGGGATCTGGCGTGCCCTGATCCCACTCCCCAATCCTCCATGGGAAGGGAGGCTATAGAGATGAAAACACAAAAAGAAATGAAACCCTGGGTAGGAATTCAAAAGGCTGGTGCAAAGCCTGGCCCTGGCCCTGGAGGGTTCTGGACACCTCTCCCCTCTGACTTCCTGCGGAGCTTTGGAACACTACTGAGAGGAGCGGAAGTCAGTGCTTATGTCAGACTTTTTGGTAGAAGGTGAGGTACCTCCCATTGCTTTGCTACACAGAGCACATGGTAAGTGTCTGCTTCTTCAGGGATCCCCATTTCCTGTTGTGCCGGCCTTGTGTACTAGAGGACTGGACTCAAAGGATCTGTCCTGGCAGCAAAGACCATGGAATCCCACACATTCTCCTCTCTCCACAGTGACCGTTATCCCCTCTGTTCCTAAACCACAGACAGCCATAAATACTGATGGGTGCTGACTCCTAGTGCCAAACAGACTCCAGACCACACCCACCAAATGATTTATATATGGGTGGGAGGATGAGGGACCAAAGTGATAGCACAGTGGATAGGGCATTTGCCTTGCTTGCAGCTGACCCGGGTTTGATTCCCAGCATTCCATATGGTCCCCTGACCCTACCTGGAGTGATTCTTGAGAGCAGAGTAACCCTTAAGTACCACCAGTTGTAGCTCTGGAGGGGATGGTGAGGAATGGGGTTGGAGCAATAGCAATAGCACAGCGTGTAGGGCATTGTTCGCCTTGCACGCAGCCAACCCAGGTTCGATCTCTGGCATCCCATATGGTCCCCGGGTCTGCCAGGAATGAGTGCAGAGCCAGGAGTAACCCCAGAGCACCACCAGGTGTGGTCCAAAAACCAAGACAGTCGATGCCCAGTACCACATGGTCCCCCTAGCACCTCCTGGTGTGCCACACCCCAAGAACTATCAACCATAGGCCAAATAAGATCAAAAGTAGGGCAAAGAATAGGTTTGAGGCTGGTATTCCACAGGCCACTGGAATCTGAGCCCCTGGAAGCCCAGCCTGACCCACCTACTCTTCTAAACAACGGCATTTGGAGTAGAGAGAACAGGGAGTCTTGGGAAGGCAGCAAAGATACAGAAGAGAAATGAGAGGATCTGGGGACATAGGACTGGGAAAAGGGGTGCAAAGGAAGAAGGTGGGATGAGGATACAGGCAAGAAAAAGGAGCAGAAGGTGTGACCCAGCCAATGAGGAGAGTGAAGAGCAGCCCCGTGGCCAGTGGGGAGCCAGGCAGCTCACAAAAGTCCCCAGCACGTGTTTGCTGAGCGAATGAAGAGATGGAATGAAGGATGTGGGCCAGTGGCTCCGAATGGAGAAGGCAGCCTGGGCCGTCTTCACCCATCGGTGTCCCACCCCAGCCGACGCTCAGCCTCACCAGGAACACGCCATGGGCATACAAATGGATCCCCAGCTGGATGCCGTTAACAATCTTCTCCCGGGCCCACTTGGGGATCCCGAAATTGGCGATCAGGGCCATGATGGGAACTGCAAAGAACCTGAAGGGGAAATCCCAGGTCAGCAAAGGTACTTAGAGGAAACCCCTGACCCCTTCCAGCCTGCCTGTAATCTCTCTCTTTTTTATTTTTATTTATTTTTTAGTTTCAGATCACACCCAGTAGCGCTCAGAAATCGCTCCTGACAGGCTTGGGGGACCATATGGGATGCCGGGATTCAAACCACCATCTTGCATGCAAGGCAAACGCCTTACCTCTATGCTATCTTTCCGGCCCCCTGTAATCTCTCTCTCTGCCAAGTACACACATAGGCTTTTTATGGGGGTGAGGGACACCCAGCAATGTTCAAGGATTACTCCTAGCTCTGAGCTCAGAAATTACTCCTGGCTGTGCTTGGGGACCATATGGGATGCCAGGGATCAAACCTGGATCAGGTGTGTGCAGGTAAACACCCTACTAACTGGGTATTGCTCCATACCCAGGCACACACATAGGACTCAAGAAGGTAGGCAAGGGAAGGAAGCCAGTGTGACCTTAAGAAGCCAGCATTTCAAGAGGGCCAAGGATCTCAATGAACTGGAAAATTCTGGAGCCCAGGAATGAGATTGAACTCAGTTCCACCTCCACCCCAAATCCTGGCACCTGCATGCAAGGAGTCTGATGAGTGAATTGATGTGTTAAGGGCTGGAGTGGTAGGGTGTTTGCCTTGCACGCAGCTGACCCGGGACCAACCCAGGTTCGATGCCCAATATCCCATATAGGACCTCAAGCCAGGAGGGATTTCTGAGCACAGAGCCAGAAGTAAGCACTGAAAGCCACCAGGTGTGGCCCAAAAACAAAAACAAAAAAAGTTTAGTTCAGCCCTAGCCCCACCTCTAGGCATTTGGTACTCAGGAACTCACTTTTGCAGTGAAAGTGAGGCACATACTAGCCCCATGACTGGGGAGGAAACTGAGGCAGATATGTTCCTAATGTGAGGTCACTCAGTTTCCCAAGCATAGAAGTGGGAATAAGAGGCCTGAAAAATAGTCCAGTCAGTAAGATGCTTGTCCTGTACATGGCTAACAGTCTCAATCCCCAGCACCACATATGGTCAGTCCCTTGAGCACTGCCAGGAGTGATTCCTTAAGGCAGATGCAGGAGTAATTCCTAATATTACCAGGTGTGGTCCAAATACATAAACACAAACCCACAAAACAAGAGTACCAGGCTTAGAAGTGGGATATGCACCCCTTATGCAGCCTGGCTTAAATGCATGTGGGCTCAGTGGGGTTTTCTCCGCAAGAGACAGGAATAGCTGCCATAGCGCACATTTACTTAACACGTACCATGGGCAGGACACTAACCTTCATCTGCTGACCTCAGCAGCCTCCAGAGAACCCTCTGCAGGGAATACTGCCAGCCTTTCAGTCTGGGGAAGCCACACAAGGGCATTCTTTGACTTTGGGAAGGTACATTTTTTTCCATGACTGGCAGACTGAGGCCAGCTGTCTGACTAGAAAACCCACCTGCCCCCCACCCAGAGGCAGACACAGGTCAGGGGGAGCCCAGCACATCTCACCAGAGCGTGTAGGCTGCGAAGAACGGCACATAGAAAGGCTGCTTCTCCGGGAAGTGGCGCAGGGAGACGAGCACCGCGTAGCAGAACCACACATAGGCCGCCACCTGCAGCCCAATGAGCCCGTAGCCTGCAGGTGACTCATACGTGTACAGCACTTGTCCTGGGTCGAAGAACTGAGTAAAGGGAGCAAGGCATTGTCAGAGGCCCAGCCTCTGGCCTTCCACCCAGGCCCCCACTTTCAGCCCAGGCATCCATGGGCACTTGCTCAGAATAGACACCAGGTTGGAGACAGAAATAGAGGGAAAGAGGGTAGAGACAGGATGAGGACAGGGATCAGAGCAATAGCTCAGCAGGGAGGGCATTGTCTTGCAAATGGCTGACCAAGATTCAATCCCCAATGTCCCATATGGTCCCCAGAAGCCCACTAGGAGTAATACCTGAGCTCAGAGCCAGGAGTCAGCCTGGGCACTTCTGGGTGTGATTCAAAAAAAAAAAATGAACGAGGGGCCAGAGCAATAGCACAATGGAGGCCAACACAGGAAGGATCCTGGTTCAAATCCTGGCATTCCATATGGTCCCCAAGCCTGCCAGGAGCAACCTCTGAACACAGAGCCAGGAGTAACTCTTGAGCGCTGCCAGGTGTGACCAAAAATAATCCCTCCCGGGGCCGGGCGGTGGCGCTCGAGGTAAGGTGCCTGCCTTATCTGCGCTAGCCTAGGAGACAGACCGCGGTTCGATCCCCCGGCGTCCCATATGGTCCCCCAAGCCAGGAGCAACTTCTGAGCGCATAGCCAGGAGTAACCCCTGAGCGTCACCGGGTGTGGCCCAAAAACCAAAAAAAAAAAAAAATAATAATCCCTCCCCCCCAAAAAAGAACAATGGGGCCAGAGCAATGATGCAGCAAGAGGGCATTTGCCTTGCACACAGCTGACCAACAAGGAACCTGGGTTCAATGGTCCCCCAAGCCAGGAACGATTTCTGAGCATGTAGCCAGGATTAAGTAACCCCTGAACGTCACCAGGTATGGCCCCCCAAAAAAAAGACAGAACAGAGTGTGTCCCCACTACTCAGAGTCCCAGTGAGGTGGTGGCAGAGACACTTCACACCCTAGGGTGTTTCTGTCTGCAGCAACAAATGAAATGGTCTGGTTCCCCCTAACTCCCCGAGGGGAACAGACTCTGGTCAGCTTTTGGACTAAGTCATTCCTGTGAATGAGGCCTCAGGGGAGCTCCACGGGGGGCAGACAATATCCTCCTAATGTTGCAGCAGAGAAGATGGGGCCAGGGTGACAGCAGTCGGCTGGGTGCACCGGATACAACTCTTGAGCCCACCCCACCCCACGCACCCCTGTCACAATGACAGGGAGCACAAATGTGACAGACAGTGAGAGACAGAGGGAGGAGATCGGCGAGAGAGGAGAAAGACACATGGACAGATGGGGAGGCAGGAAAGCGGAATGGGGGGGTGCCTGCAGGAGCAGAGCTGGACAGGAGAAGTCTCCCCAGCTTGGGAACTGAGGACAAGGGCAGGGACCCCCTCATGGTGTCCAGACTCACCTCGGCCTCGTAGATGAGCAGCACCACGTGGGTGAGGGTGTACAAGGTCATGTAGACCGACAGCTTCACCGAGCCCGCGTGGCTGATGCGGCCCCTGGCGGCGGCCATGGGGGGGGAGACAGCAGCGGTGGGGGCTGTCACGGGGAGGGCATCCACCCCAAGCCCTCCCCCATCCCCTCCCTCCCAGCCCAGCCTGGGCACCGTGTCACCGTGAATCCCTTCCCCAGGAGGATGAGCATCAGCAGGAAGATCAGGGAGCTGGAGGAGAAGAGCAGCTTGGCTGGGGGCGAGGAGAGGGCAGCTCAGACCAGCTCCATGCCACCCACCCGTGCCCACCCTGCTGCTCCTTCTCACCCAGGATCTGCAGGCTCTTGTTGCCGACACCATCAGTGGCGTACTGCCCCCAGTAGATGCAGAAAAACAGGAGGCTCAGGACTGGGAGAACGGGCAGAGAGGGAAGGGCAGAAACCAACCTTGGGCCATTGCTGCTCTTCATCCACACTAATAATATTCAGCAGCCAGAAGACCCCTGCTTCTCCTCAGGCTTTATACTCCTCTCTCTACCCACTCATCTCCTGCAAGGGGGTCTGGAGCTTCCAGGATGCAACTCTGCATTTAACTTTGCCTCCTTCCGACCCAGGAGTCCAGCTCCAGCCTCCTCCCTCACACCAGAGTCCAGCCCAGCCTCCTCCATAAGACCCAGTAGTCCAGGGACCAGAGCCATAACACATTGGTAAGGCATTTGCCTTGCACGCGGCCAACACAGGACGGACCCCGGTTTGAATTGCAGCATCCCATATGACCCCCCAAGCCTGCCAGGAATGACTTCTGAGCGCAGAGCCAGAAGTAACCCCTGAGCGCTGCCGGTGAAACCCAAAAAGCAAAAAAAAAAAAGGGGGGGGGGCAAAGTAATAGCACAGCGGTAAGGCATTTGCCTTGCATGTGGCCAACATAGGACAGACCCCAATTCAAATCCCGGCATCCCATATGGTCCCCTGAGCCTGCCAGGAGTGACTTCTGAGCGCAGAGACAGTAGTAACCCCTGAGTGCCATCAGATGTGACCAAAAAAAAAAAAAAAAAAAAAAAACAGTAGTCCATCTCTCAGTGCCTCCTCCCTCAGATCCAGAAATCATGCTCCAGCCTCCTCCCTCACACCCAGGAATCCAGCACTCCAACCTCCTCCCTCAGACCCAGGGGTCCAACCCCAGCCTCTTCCCTCAGATCTGAGTCTAGCCCCCCAGCCTCCTTGGTCACGCCCAGGCAAAGTCAAGCCTGCTTCTCACCCTCCACTCCCGCCGCAGCCATGAACATCTTGTAAGTGGTGTGGAGCAGCTGGCGGCCTTTGAGCAAGTCTAGAAGGGCGCGGGGAAGGTGGTTCGGGGACCAGCTACAGCAGCTCCTCTGCACCTCCAACCCTGCAGACCTCCTGCCACCCCCCTCCCCGAGCAGGTGCTGGACTCACATCCAAAGTAACAGGAGAGGATGAAGATGAGGATGAAGATGAGAAGGAAAGTCACATCTGTCTCCAGGATCCCTGCCAATTTGGGAAGGGGGAGTCAACAAGGGATTCCAGCTGGGTGTCTCTCAGCTCTCAAGCCCCACACAGAGCCCTGCCTCTGGTTCCCGCACACTCACCAAACTCATCGGCAGAAAAGTGCCGAGTCCAGAAGGACTTGCCGTTGGTGAGCACCATCTCGTACTCCAGCTGCAGTCCATCTCCCTGTGGGCCATGGGGAGACCTCAGGGGCACCCTGGGCAAGGAGAGGGTGCAGGAAGGGAAAGCTGGAAGGAAAAGGCCCAGCTCCTTACCCCACACTTGCTGAGCGCAATGTACCACCATCGTTCCCGCACCGAGCGGAAGCTTCGGCCACTGGAGCAGCTCAGGTAGCGAGTTCCCTCTCTTGACACCACCTGGGGAGAGGGGCAGGAGGCTGAGCCTATGCACCCCTCACGCGGCCCATCTGTGTGGCCCACACCTTCCTGGCAGGACCAGGGTACCTGACAGCCGGACCAGGCATACTGGGTGGTGAGGTTGATAACCTGGTTGTTCTCGGGCCTGATCACCGACTCCTTGGCCAGGCAGTCCTGGGAGAGACAGGCCGTAGGGTCGCACACAAGCAGCCTTGGCCTCAGCCAGCCGCCCACCACCCTCCTCACGGCCCTTACCTTGGCCCCTGCTTTGTACACCGCCGGCCACTGCGACGGGTCGTCGAAATAGAGGAGGATGTTCTGGCAACACTTAGCCTGCACCCCAGAGATATGGGGATTGGGAAGAGTCAAAGGAGTTGGGGGAGACCCGCAGCCCTCAGGTGCAGGGGGACTCACCTCTGGGTACTGGAAGCGAAAGTCCAACCGGCCATAGTCCGAGAGGAAGCAGAACCTTGTCAAGAACACCCAGTCCTGGAAGGGCCCACACACACGCTTCTAAGTCCTTGGAACAAGATCCCCAACTCCAGAGCCCCCCCACCCACCCCACCCCCCGCCAACTTTTTTTCTATGCCCTGAGGCCTTGGTCTCCCAAGCAGCTTAGGTTACCCAGTTCTCTTCCCCATTCCTCCCAACTGGGACCATGATTCCTGCCAAGACCCCCCTGCTTCCCCTCACTTAAACCTGCCTCTGTGGCCCCCCTGGATGCTGAGGTCGGCCCTGGGGGGGTGTAGATTCCCCAGTCGGTTGGATGAACTCGGGGTGCTGTCCCTTCAGCACCACCCGGTCCGTCCCCTCCGCCCCAGCCGGGTCTCTGCAGCACCCAGCGCCCCTCACCCACGACCCGGGCCCAGCGCCGCATCGCATGGCCCCCGGACCCCTCTCTCTAGGTTCTCCGGGTGCAGCGAGGGGAGGGGCAGGGGCGGGGCTGTACCCCTCCCCCTTCCCGCGTGGGGGCCCCCGACGGGGGACTGCGGCGGGCCCGGGGTACTCACCTCCTTGGAGCTGAGGTTGCCCCGCACGTACTTGGCCCGGGCGCTGGGGGGCAGTGGCAGCAGCAGGAGCAGCAGAGGCGGCAGCAGGCGGCGCAGAGCGGGCGCGCGCGGGGTCTCCATGGGGCACCGCACCCACCGGGCCCGGCTCTCCGCTCGGGCTCCCCGCTCCGGCCCCGGCGACGGCGGCGAGAGCGCGCGGGAGGGCCGGCCGGCGCGCGCCCCCGATTAAAGGGGCCGCCGGGCGCCGTGCACCCCGCCCCCTGCTCGGGAAAGGCCCGGCCTGGCCCCCTTCCAGCCCCCCCGGGTTGGGGTGCCCCGCTCCGGGCCTCTGCGCCCCGCCCCGCCCCGCCCCAGCCCGCCCCTCTGAGAGGCTCACCGCTACCTGCGGCTCCCCGCGTCCTGAGCTGAACTCGCGGTGCCCCAGGCCGGCCTCCTCCTCCTCCTCCTCCTCGCACCCGCGGCCCTTCCAAATGGGTCCCCCCCACCCCACCCACGTTTCTTTGTTCGGGCACGCCTGCAGGGCAGCCAGTCCTACTGGGCCCTCCCCATCCCCGCGTCCAGCTCCTGGGCACTCGCCCGGGCTTCAGATACCCGCATTGCCACTTCCTTCAGTGGCAAGACCCCAGCCAAGTCGGGCCCGCCTGGCTGGTAGGATAACTCTTAGGGTTTTCCAGTTGGGCTAACGGGGAGTCCTTAGATCTCCTTTGTATGAGCTTGGGTTTGGGTTTGGGTTTGGGTTTGGGGGGGTCACAGCCGGGCTGTACTCGGGGCTTAACTCTTAGTCTCTGGGCTCCAGGATCACTCCTGGCGGTGCTCGAGGGACCATATGTGATGCAGCAGGGGCTCTAATCTGGGCCGGCTGTAGGCAAGAAAAAATGCCCTGCTTGCTGTATGTACTACCTCTCCGGGACCAGTCGAGCTCTGCTCTGCTCTGCCAAAATGGAACAACCAAGGCTGCATCCTGCAGTGCTTGGTGGGGTTCCAGGTCACATGGTGCTTTCTCCGAGCAAGGCACGTGCCCGCGTTTTTGAGCTCTCTCCCCAACCCCTCTGATTAGATTCCAAGAAACATTTCTACCTTCATCCTTACATCTTTGCTGCAGGGAACCTACTACTACTCGAAATAGGCTTTTTTTTTTTTTTTCCCTTTATCTTGCTCTAAGTGGTTACTCCTGGCTTGATACTCCAGGAGTTGCTTCCAGGGGTACCCCAGAGATTGAATCCCACGATTCAATGCACAGACCTGCTTTCAGCCCTTTATCACCCTGATCCCTCAAAATATTTTGGGGCCATATCCTGTAGTACTCAGGGTTTTCTCCTAACTCACTATTCCAGAGGGTAACTCCCTGCAGGGTTGTGGGGACCAGGGTTTCTACAAAGCTTGTGCTCCAGTCCTTTGAACCATCTCTCGGGCCTCAAAATAGATACTTTTGTAAAAGTCTCTAAGCCAAGGGACCCAGCAGGAAAGAGAAGTGGTTGAAACACTTTCAACAGCACACAAGCTCATGCAAAGGGGCTGCTACTGGGCGTGAACCACTGTTGCCAGGAGAGATAGTAGGTCAGCTGCCAGATCCCTTTTTATTTTTTAAGAGATGCCAGAAAAGCATAAAAAAAAATAAAAAGAAAAAGAAAGGCAAAGCAATTTGTAACAGTAGGCAATTGATTCAAACATTTCAACTAGCTAGTGGGCCAAAGAGAAAAGTCTTGGTGACAGATTTTAGGCCTCATCTGCTGGCCCTGTTTTGTTCCCAGATATACACTTTTCTCCTTCCTGAGCCATACAGACCAGGAGGTCCCAAGAAAGGCCCAGATTTCATGCTAGATTCATATAGAGCCCAGAAATATAGGTCATACATCCCCCCTGCTACTTGTCCTCTTCCAGGCCTGGCCCATGTTGTTTCCTGGGAAAGATATTTCTATCAGGGCTCCAATGTTGCTTTTTGCTCCTGGCAAGTGTCTAGCTACTCCCTGGTGAAGGGGGACCCCATCTCCTTCTAGACCTCCCTGGCCTCTGAACTACAACTACTGCATATCTCCTCGAGCTGCAACTTCAGGCTCACTCACCCTGAGGCCCCTTTTCTTCCCAAACCCGACATTGCCAAAGTCAAGGTAGAGCCCACAGTAAATGTTCTTGGAAGCCCCAGGTTGCCTCAGCTTTGAACCAAGAGAACGCTGTTCTGGTTTTCTTTAGTTTCTGGTTTGGCTTTCTTGTTTTTGTTTTCTGGCTACACCTGGCAGTGCTCAGGGCATACTCCTGGCTCTGTGCTCAGGGATCACTCCTTGTGGGCTTGGAGGACCATATAAGGACCATTCAGTATTGGCGAATGAAACTGGTCAGCCATATGCAAGGCAAGTGAACTACCCGATGACTACTGAAAACAGTTCTGGGCTGGCCACGTTGAGAAGACTCAGAAAAAGGAACTTTATTGAAGTGATTAGAATGTGTGAGTCCTGTCTTCAGCCTAGCCCCAGATCTTCAGTACAGTCGCATGGGTGGAAAGGACCAAGCCTCTGGGCTGCTCTGGGTTACTACCTGTGAGAGGCTGGGCAGTGAGGCTGGGGGGCTAGGACTCCAGTCCAGTGCAGAGGTTTGGGGCCATAAGGGTGATGGTGGTTGATGCAGGGGCTGTGGGCCGATTCCCCATGGGCGGGGAGCAGGTGGGGAGGTAACCAGCCAGATGCTTTTCAACATATCAAATGCTGTTGGGGGGCCCAAGACGGCACCCAATGGTGAAGACAAAGAAGTCAAGGGTGGTGGACAGGGATCTCTGTGCGGTGGAGTGCTGGAGGCATGATGTATGTCAAAGGTGGGTTTCCTGGGCCCCTGTCTCCGCAGATGCCTTGCCTCCCCTGGGGAATGCTCCAGGCTATCGATCCAGGTGGGTGTCATCCTTTGTTTCTCAGGGGTACCTGGCTTGGTACCTAGGCACAGAGGAAATACTTGTAGGGAGCAGCTGGCCTAGAGCACATAGGAAGGGAGACATAGGAGGTGGGGGATGCTTACCTGTCAAGGGTGGCTGGCCACCCCGAAGCACCAGGGTCAGGTCAGGCACAGCTCCATGGCACGCGTACAGTGTGCTCACTATGATATTCCTGGTTTCTTGTATGACATTCCGCCTGGGGAAGGCTGGTGGCAGACTCAGTTGACACTTCAGCTCCTCCAGCAGATGCTCCAAGCATGGGAGCTTGGAGGAACTGGGGGGGCCTGGACCCGAGCCTCCTGGCACCTGATTCTCCTTGCCCTGGGATGGTGGGGCTATTTCCTGGGCCCTGTCTGGATTTGGAGAGGGTCTGATGGGGAGTATAGGGGTACTAGGTTCCAGGGAGCCACAACTAAGCAGTCGAGTCACATCCAGGGATTTCACCTCATGGTTAAAGAGACCTCGGTGGTCCCTACTCAACCGGCCCTGGGTGATGACCATGAGCCTGGAGGCAGCAGAGGCTCCCGGATCCCAGAGGGCCCCAGGTGGATCTCGATTGGCCCCAAGAGGATTCTGAGGGACCAGTGACCGACGACTCCCCATCAGCACCTCATTCCGCTCCCTCCGGGTCTTCCGACGGCGAACACGACCAGGTTTCTCAGGCCTCTGGAGGGGCTGGGGGGCTGGGCCCTGCAGGTCCATGGGGTCCTGGAAGATACAGAGAATCATCAGCATGCAGAGAAATGAGGATCCCTAAAAGTGAACAGATGATTTGGGGTGAGGAGAGGGTACTACTGAGACACACTATTGTGAATAGGAAGAGAATAAGCCAGATAAAGGGTTCCAGGGAACATACACTTAAGAAAATAGCTAAAAGATGGGGGGGGGAGGGGGACAGCAGGGGCTGGGGGCAAGAATCCCTGAAGTGTGCTGGCCGGAGGGATCCGACAACCAGATGCTCATCTTTGTACCGAAGCAGATCAGATATAGGAAAATGGAGAGAAGAGAAAGAAAGGCAGGAGAGAGACCGGGAATGCCTGGGGAGGACAAGGGAAGTATCAGGGTGCGAGACCTGGCCATGTTGGAGGAGCAGACAGAGCAGTTGAGTTGGGAAATCGGGTACAGTTGGTAGGAGCAGGGCAAGGGAGAGGCACCTCACCTCTTTGGGTCCCAACGAACCCCGCTCCCCACGAGACTATGGGATGCTGAGCTGTACTGCGGTGAGCCCCCCAGGCACGACGCTCTAAAATTGTTTCGAGGCTTCGGAGGGCCTCGCCCGCACCACGCATGTGCGTGACCTTCCCATGCCCTCTGACCTCTACCTTCTGAGTGGCACGAGGTCCTGGACGACGGCTATAGGCCCGCCCCCTAACTACGCGCTTTCAGGAGCCTTTCTCATTCGTCCATAGGCGCCTCCCAGCCACCAATAGGATGGCAGATTCTGTAAACCCAGCTCCTTCCTGAACAGCGATTGGCTGAGGCCCGGCTTGGGGCATTTTATGGAGTCTCGGAAATGAACAGAGGCAGGTGAGTGCCATGTTGTCCCGAGATAGTCAGAGACGCCATCACTGGGACTCAGTCTAATATTGCTAGGCAGCACTAGGCTCTGAAGCTAAACTGTCCAAATGATCCACTTGATCTGTGTGATCTTGCAAAAGTGTTACTGCTCAGTGTTACAGTTTCTTAGCTGTAGAAAAGGTTTGGTTATACACGGTTGGAGAGATAGTACAGCAGATGAGGAAAGTGCTTGCCTTGTACCTGGCTGACACGGTTCAATTACTTGCAGACACCAGAAGAACATCGTTGGGTGAGAACTAAACACACACACACACACACACACACACTCACACACACACGCACACGCGCGCGCACACACACACACACACACACACACACACACACACACACGGTAATAGTTCCTTTTTTCACACACTTGCTCAGTGAACCTGTGCATGTAAGTTAGTGGGTGAATGCCTCCCAGCTTTCTTACTAAATGTTTCAAAAATTGCTTCCCACCTTTGTGTGTGTTTGTGTGTGTGTGTGTTTTTGCACAGGGGATGGAAACCTAGAGCCAGAGTCTTGAGTATTTTTCTTTTGTTCATTTTGAACCACAGCAGCTCAGGGCTTACTCTGGCTCCGTGCTCAGGGAACATTGCTGGCAGTACCCAGGGGACCATATGGGATGCCAGGGATTGAGCACAGGTCAGCCATGTGCTAGGCAAAAACCCTATCCCCTGTTCTACCTCTCCAGAATTAGAGTCTGATATTTTTGCTCTCTAACATTGAGCTGCTGCATTCCTGGCATCCCTTCAGACTTTAGTATCAGGCTCTGTGAGACTATGTCCTATGCCTCCAATAAGTTATAGATAGTATCCATGTCATAGCGCATACCCAATTCTCATCATCTTACCACGTCCGCTTAGCCACTCCCCTCACTTTATAGCACAGGAGGTAGGGCATTTGCCTTGCACAGGGCAAACTGGGTTCAATCTCTTGCATCTCATAGGATTCCCCAAAGCATGGCCAGAAATGACCCCTGAGCACAGCCAGGAGTGGACCAAAACCCAAAATATTTAAAAATAGGGGCCTGAGCAATAGCACAGTGGTAGGGCGTTTGCCTTGCACACAGCCTATCAGGGATGGAAGGTGGTTCAAATCTCGGTGTCTCAGATGGTACTCCAAGCCAGGAGCGATTTCTGAGTGCATAGCCAGGAGTAACCCCTGAGCATCAGCAGGTGTGGCCAAAAAAAAAAAAGGGAGGGGGGAAGCGCTAGCACAGTGGAAGAGCATTTGCCTGGCATGTGGCTGACCCAGGATGGACCTCAGTTCGATCCCCAGCGCCCCTGAGTCAGGAGCGATTTCTGAGCACATAGCCAAGAGTAGTCCGTGAGTGTCAGCAGGTGTGGCCAAAAAATGTTTAAAAATAATACAGGGAGTGCCCCAAAAACCAAAAAAAAAAAAATAATAATAATACAGGGAAAAAAATAATAATACGGAGGGGGGCGGCGAGGTGGCGCTAGAGGTAAGGTGTCTGCCTTGCAAGCGCTAGCCAAGGAAGGACCGCAGTTTGATCCCCCAGCGTCCCATGTGATCCTCCCAAGTCAGGGGCAATTTCTGAGCACTTAGCCAGGCGTAACCCCTGAGCATCAAATGGGTGTAGCCTGAAAAACCAAAAATAATAATAATAATAATACAGGGGAAAAAATAAAAAAGGGGTACCAGAGAAATAGCATGGAGGTAGGGTGTTTGCCTTGCATGTAGAAGAACGATGGTTCGAATCCCGGTGTCCCATATGGTCCCCTGAGCCTGCCAAAAGCGATTCCTGATCGTAGAGCCAAGAGTAACCCCTAAGCGCTACTGGGTGTGACCTAAAAAACAAAAACAAAAACAATACAGGAGGGACCAGAGCGGTGGCACAGTGGTAGGGTTGTTTGCCTTGCATGCAGCTGACCTAAGACGGACCATGGTTCGATCCCCCGGCTTCCCATATGGTCCCCCAAGCCAGGAGCGATTTCGGAGTGCATAGCCAGGAGTAACCCCTGGGCATCATTGGGTGTGGCCCAAAAACCAAAATAAATAAATAAAAATAAAACAGGGGTCGGAGAGATAGCACAGCAGCAGGGCTTTTGCCTTGCACGTGGCCGACCCAGGACAGACCCAGGTTCAATTTCCAGCATCACATATGGTCCCTGGAGCCTGCCAGGAGCTATTTCTGAGCATTGAACCAGGAGTAACCCCTGAGTGCTGCTGGGTGTGGCCCAAAAACCAAATAAATAAATGAACATATATATAATACAAAATTGAAAATTAGAGAGAGATAAATAGGGGCTGGAGCAGGTAGGGTGTTTGCCTTGCATGTGGCCGACCTGGGTTCCATCCCCAGTATTCCATATAATCTCTGAGCCTACCAGGACTGATTTCTGAGCACAGAGCTAAAAGTAAACCCTGAGCACTGTTAGGTGTGGCCCAAAAACCAACAAGGTAAAACACCTCACTCACAAGAGGTCTACCGTATTTTCCGGTGTATAAGACAACTGGGCATATAAGACAACCCCCTAATTATGCAGTTAAAACATAGGTTTAGGCCTATATTCACTGTATCAGACAGAATGTTCCTGTGCTGCAACTGTATGTACCACAGTGAGCCAATCACAACAAGCAAAGGTTCAAAGGTTATACTGTAATAGACGTCCTCGTCCTCTCTGACTCTGGCCAATCTGAGCAGGCTTTTTACAGTGTAGGTACATTGTCTAATTTGCATGCATAAAAAGCCTGCTAAGATTGGCTGAGTTAGAGAGGTGCTGTCTGAGCAGCCTTGCAGTGATTGGTGCAGGATCAAGTTGGAAAATTCGTTTTGTGGCAATATTCAGACAATTTTCATTTAACAGCATATTGAAACATTTTTCGGGATATACTCGGCGTATAAGACGACCCCCAATTTTCGGTTGACTTTTTTTTTTTGTTTCAAAAGTCGTCTTATACGGGCCCAGAGAGATAGCACAGCGGCGTTTGCCTTGCAAGCAGCCGATCCAGGACCAAAGGTGGTTGGTTCGAATCCCGGTGTCCTATATGGTCCCCTGTGCCTGCCAGGAGCTATTTCTGAGCAGACAGCCAGGAGTAACCCCTGACCACCGCTGGGTGTGGACCAAAAACAAACAAACAAAAAAAAGTCGTTTTATACGCCGGAAAATACGATATTTCTCACACCAGCCACATGTTCCCAACATTGATGAAGTCCCTGAAACCTCTTTAATCCCTTCCTTGCTTTTTCTTTTCTTTTTTGGTTTTTGGGCCATACCCAGTGATGCTCAGGGGTTACTCCTGGCTATGCGCTCAGAAATTGCTCCTGGCTTAGGGGACCATAATGGACGCCGGGGAATTGAACCACGATCCGGTCTGTACTAGGTTAGTGCATGCAAGGCAAACACCATACGGCTTGCTCCAGCCCCTACTTTTACTTTATTTTATTTTATTTATTTATTTTGGTTTTTGGCCACACCCGGTGATGCTCTGGGATTACTCCTGGCTATGCACTCAGACATCGCCCCTGGATTGTGGGACCATATAGGATGCCAGGGGATGGAAACGCCGTCTGTCCTAGGTTAGTGTGTGCAAGGCAAATGCTCTACTGCTTGCGCCACCACTCCGGCTTCTTTTTTTTATTATTTTTTGTTTGTTTGTTTGTTTTGTGTCCATACCCAGAAGTACTCAGGGGTTACTCCTGGCTCTGTATGCAGAAATCACTCCTGGTGGTGCTCAGGAGGCCATAAAGATAAGTACCCTATTTTCTCTCTTTTCCTTTTTTTTTGGGGGGGGGGCCACACCCGGCAGTGCTCATGGGGTTACTCCTGGCTGTCTGCTCAGAAATAGCTCCTGGAAGGCACGGGGGACCATATGGGACACCGGGATTCGAACCAACCACCTTTGGTCCTGGATCAGCTGCTTGCAAGGCAAACGACGCTGTGCTATCTCTCTGGGCCCTCTTTCCCTTTTATTATTTTTGTTTTTGGGCCACACCCAGCAGTGCTCAGGGGTTACTCCTGGCTCTGTACTCAGAAATCACTTCTGGCAGGTTCAGGGGACCATATGGGATGCCGGAGATTGAACCTGGGTCCGTTCCTGGTCGGCTGTGTGCAAGGCAAATGGCCTGCCACTGTACTATCACTCTGGCCCCTCTTTCTCTCTCCCTTTCTATTTTTACTACTGGCAGTGCTCAAAGGACCAAATGTGCTAAGGAACAAAGCCCAGTCGTCTTCATGCTATCTCTCTGGGCCCTCTAATCACAACCTTGACCTGTACTATCTCTAATCTCTTTAGGCCCCCTAATCACAACCTTGACTGCTCCCACTGCTTTCTGTATCAGTGTCCCCAACACTGTGGGAAAAGGCCAGCTTCTGACCCATCCATTTCAAGTTTGTTCAGCACATACTTATCAGTTGCCATAGTACTTGGTTCTATGAGCCAGACCTTGTTCCAGACAAGTGGGTTGAGGTTGAACATAAAAATAAAAGACTCTTGGGGCCGGAGAGATAGCATGGAGGGTAAGGCATTTGCCTTTCATGCAGAAGGTCATTGGTTCGAATCCCGGCGTCCCATATGGTCCCCCAAGTCAGCCAGGAGCGATTTCTGAGCATGAAGCCAGGAGTAACCCCTGAGTGCTGCCGGGTGTGACCCAAAAACAAAAAAAATAAAAAATAAAAAAATAAAATAAAAGACTCTTGGGGCTGGAGCAATGGCTCAGGGCATAAGGCATCTGTGTTGCACATGCTAGCCTAGGACAGACCACGGTTCGATCCCCCAGTGTTCTGTATGGTCCCCCAAGCCAGGAGTGATTTCTGAATGCATAGCCAGGAGTAACCCCTCAGTGTCACCGATGTGGCCCAAAAAATAAAATAAAATAAAAGACTCTTGGGCTGAAGCGATGGCACAGCAGTAGGGCGTTTACCTTGCACACTGCTGACCCAGGACGGACCACGGTTCTATCCTCCGGCATTCCATATGATCCCCCAAGCCAGGGGCAATTTCTGAGCACATAGCCAGGAGTAACCACTGAGCGTCACTAGGTGTGGCCCAAAAATCAAAAAATAAAATAATAAAAACTCTTGGGCTGGAGTGATAGTACAGCAGGTAGGTTTGCTTTGCTCACAGCTGACCCAGGTTCTATCCCTGGTATCTCATATGGCCCCTGAACCTACTAGAAGTAATTTCAGAGTGCAGAACCAGGAGTAACTTCTGAGTACCTCTGCTGGGTGTGGCTTAAAAAAAACAAACCCAGGCACTGGAGCAATAACACAGCAATAGGGCATTTGCCTTGCACACAGCCAACCCAGGACGAACCCAGTTCAATCCCCACCATCCCATATGGTCCCTCAAGCCTGCCAGGAGCAATTTCTGAGTGCAGAGTCAAGAGTAACCCTTGAGCACTACCACGTGTGACCCAAAAACAAACAAAAAAGTGAAACTACCCTGCATCAGAAATATTCCTTGGGGCCGGGCAGTGGCGCTAGAGGTAAGGTGCCTGCCTTGCCTGCGCTAGCCTAGGACGAACCTCCCCCGGTGTCCCATATGGTCCCCCAAGCCAGGAGCGACTTCTGAGCGCATAGCCAGGAGTAACCCCTGAGCGTCACCGGGTGTGGCCCAAAAAACAAAAAAAAAAAAAAAAAAAAAAAAAAAGAAATATTCCTTGAAAAATTAGCCCCTATGCCTTAAAAAAAAAAATGGCTCTTGGTGGGGCCAGAGAGATATTGCTGTGAGTCCAGGTCTGGTATTTGCCTTGCACAGGATCAACCCGGATTAAACCCCCAGTATCTCATATGGTCCCTTGAGCACTGTCAGGGCTGATTTCTAAGTGTATAGTGAGGAGTAATCCTTGAGCACTGCCGGGTGTGGCCCAAAATCAAAAACAAAGAAATGAAAAAGAAATAAAAAGATTCAATTGAACTTCCAGGTTCTCTCGATTTCTGAAAGCAGAAACCAGAGAATCCTTTTATAGGCCAAAGCAAAAAAACACCACTAATTTAGAAGAGCAAAATTTATTTGTATAAAAGGGCACAGTGGCACTACTGGAAGGAGGGGGCCTGTGATGCCAGGGATCAGAGTCAACCTAACATATGCAAGGCATGTGCTCCACCATTTGTGTTATCTCCCGAGCCCCTGGAAAGATTCTGAGTGTGCCCAGACCCCCAAAAAATAACCTACCAAACCATGCCAAATAACACATAAAACCTAAAATAACACTAACATAAGGTAAAAGCAGACATGGTATGATAAATGCACAGCCTGTATCAAGCTATTCAAGAGAAGGATCTTGGCAGTGCTGCTCCTCAGCTCAGAGTACATGCCGCCTTTCGAAGAGCTCTTGCAAAAAAAAAAATCAAATGCTATTTTTTGCTTTCTTTTTCCTTGAGTTATCTTTTTTTTCCCCTCCATTCTCTTTGAAAGGAAAGAGGGCTACACATAGTGATGTCCAGAGCTACTCCCAGCTTTGTACTCAGGGGTCACTCTGGATACTATTCAGCGCCAGGGACTAAACTGGGGGTTCCTATATTCAAAGCCTGCCCTGAGCCTACCAAGTTCTCAATCTTTTTTTTTTTTTTTTTTTTTTTTTTTTTAGTTTTTGGGCCACACCCGGCGTTGCTCAGGGGTTACTCCTGGCTGTCTGCTCAGAAATAGCTCCTGGCAGGCACGAGGGACCATATGGGACACCAGGATTTGAACCAACCACCTTTGGTCCTGTATTGCAAGGCAAACACCGCTGTGCTATCTCTCCGGGCCCCCCAAGTTCTCAATCTTATTTTTTTGTTTGTTTTTATTTGAGCCACACACAGGAGATTACTCCTGGCTCTGCACTCAGGAAAGGAATCACTCCTGGCATGGCTCAGGGGAGATGCTGAGGACCGAACCTGTGTCTGCTGCATGCAGCTGTCCTCGCTGTACTAACGCTCTGGCCCCTGAGCTCTCACTCTTTAAGCCTTTTGAATTTCTTCTGGTGAGAGAAACAGGTACGAATGTAGGTCTTTAGTCAAGGCGAAGAGGTGTAACCCAAACTTTCAGAAAACGAGATACCCACATCTCAGTATCAGCCTACCTAGAAGGCTAAGAAGGCACCATGTGGAAGGGAAGCCCCTAGGAACCGAGCAGGCCATCAGAGGGTGGGATAGAGGACACTCCTATCACCCCTCCAAAAGCAAGCAAGCATCCTCTGGCAAGAAAGATCTGAAATCTGAAATGCATTTGGGGTGCAGAGAGGGTGAGCTTAAGTACCCATAGCTGTGGGTCTATCTGAGAGTTCGGAGCCCAGACACACCCCACCCCTTAGATAGGGGAGCAGCGGCCGCCCAAGCTGCAAGATGAGCTTGCCCAGGAGGAGGAGGAGGAGGAGGAGGAGGAGGAGAAGGAGGAGGAGGGTGGCAGGCTGGGCCTTCTCTAATTTCCTTTCCCTTTCTGCACCTTCCAGCCTCCTCCTCCTCGCAGCCCATGCAGGTCTGAAAGGCCCAAGATAGACGGTTTCCGTTGTGTAGGGTCCTCACGGGCGGTGTTGGGGGGGGGGACGAGTCCCCACGAACATACACGGTCCTGGGGGGGTGCTGCAGGGGCCTGTGCATGCCCGCTGAGCCTTCCCCGGGTCGGGTCACGCGTGGACCGCTTTCTGGCCTCTCCAGGAATGGACTCATCCACTGGCCCACTCCCCTGCCAAGGGAATGGGCCTTCCCGGGGTGCGGGACAGGGGTGGGGTGCAGACAGGGGTGGCTCTTGGCAAATGGTTTCTTCCCCTCCACCCCACCCACTCCACTCCCCAGGTTCAAGACCCGCCCTGCAGGTAACTCAGCCCACCCTGTGCCTCTCCCACGCACCCCTCCAGACACCCCACGGCGGGTGCAGATGGTCTCGCCTGCTCCCCGCAGCTGGGCCCGGGTTGCACCCGACACTGAGCGGCCCGGAAAGGGACGCCCCGGACGAGCCCACAGCGCGGCCTGCGTGGGGGAAGCAAAGGTCGCCCGAGCCCGCCGCCGCCTCCTCCCCGGGCAAGGCAAGGGAAGGTTCCGGGGCGTCCCGGCGGGGCCGTCCATTGTTCCGGGAGGAGGAAGGGTGGGCGTGGCGGGAGGAGCCGCCTCCGGAGGGGACAGTCGCGGCCGAACTGCGGGAGAGGCGGCGGCGAGATGAGCGGAGACGAGAACCCGGCCAGCAGGCCCACGCCGGTGCAGGACGTGCAGGGCGACGGTCGCTGGATGTCCCTGGTAAGCCACCCCACTCGCGGGGCCCGGGAATCGGGGTTCAGGGGGTGCATTTGGTTTGCACAACCGAGAGCCCTTAGGGTGGTGCGGGCCCAGAAGGCAAGGCAAGGCAAGGCAGGGCGGGCGGGCCGCGGAGAGCGCGTGGCCACTGAACTGTGATTCCCCGGTTCTTTTCTCCACCTCTCCAAGCACCATCGCTTCGTGGCCGACAGCAAAGATAAGGAACCAGAAGTCGTATTCATTGGGGATTCCTTGGTCCAGCTAATGCATCAGTGCGAGGTGAGATTGGCCCCCCCCACCCCCCAGAGGACCACCCAGGTCTGGGCTCCTATGGACAAAGCCAGGCCAGGAGGGCCTCTGGAATAACCCGAAATAACCTGGGAACTGAGACTTTCTGCAGAGGGGCTGGATTCTACTGGAAGGAATGGTGTGCCCTGATTTATCAGATTAGGTGTTTTTTTTTTTTTTTTTACTGAGACTGAAAGGAGGCTTTCCTGTGAAATTTCCTAAGGTGAGGCTCTCTGTATTGTTTACTTAGAGCAAGTCCTAAGGGATTTCTGCCGAGCTGCAGGCTTTCCATTAAGATCAGCTCTACAAGGCTCCGGGCCTGTATGTAGTTATCTTTCCATCAAAGAGGGGTCACCCCATGCCAGCACCTTCTCAAAGAGGGTTTCTGACCCATATAGAATGGGCTTCAATAAGGGGAGTCCTGCTTCTGTGGGGTTGTGTAGAAGTGAGATTGATACTTTCACTGAAAGAAGTTTGATCATACTGGTATTTGCTTCTACATTGGCATTTGCTCGAGGTGAAACCTCGCTAGTCTGTTTCCACAAAGCTAGGCTCTTCCTGAGTACATTTGGTGAACACGAGACCCGAGACCCAAGGGGCTGGTTCAGGCTGGCTTGTAACCCTGTTCCCATGCCACCTCTTGCCCATAGATCTGGCGGGAGCTCTTCTCTCCTCTGCATGCGCTCAACTTTGGTATTGGCGGTGACAGCACGCAGCATGTGTTGTGGCGGCTGGAAAATGGGGAGTTGGAACACATCCGGCCCAAGGTGAGTAGCACTGGGGATAGGGGATAGGGGATGGGTAAAGACCCTTTTAACCTGTGCCCTGACTCTTTCCTGCCTCTCTCCGCAGATTATAGTGGTCTGGGTGGGTACCAACAACCATGGACACACGGCAGAGCAAGTGACTGGCGGCATCACGGCCATAGTGCACCTGGTGAACCAGCGGCAGCCCCAGGCCCGGGTCGTGGTGCTGGTGAGGATGGGGTGGAGGGCAGGAAGAATGGCCACTGTCAGGTGGGGCTTCCGGTATAGCCAGCCAGGCCCATTGAAACTGAGCAGAGAACCCTCAGAGTAGCTGGAGTTTAGGGTGGGTCCAGGTAGCCCAAGGAACTGCTGAAGATTCTAGGGATGTTTTTTACACATGTGTTTTAACACAGCTGTATATGAGGCCAGAGCAGTGGTAGGGTGTTTGCCTTGCACGAGGCTGACCCAGGTTGGACCGTGGTCCGATCTCCCGGCATTCCATATGGTCCCCCAAGCTAGGAGCGATTTCTGAGCAGAGAGCCAGGAGTAATCCCTGAGTGTCACCAAAAACAAAAAAAAAAACACAGCTGTGCATGTATGGGCAGGGGAAAGAGGGAATGTGTGCAGAGAAATCTTGGTGAGATGCTTGCTTGCATGCAGCAGACCCCAATTCATTGGTCCCCCAAGTACTGCCAGGAGTGTTCCCTGAGCAGAACCAGAAGTAGAGCACCACCTGGTAAGAGTCAACAACCAGGGGCCGGCGAGATAGCATAGAGGTAAGGCATTTGCCTTTCATGCAGGAGGTCATCGGTTCAAATCCCGGTGCCCCATATGGTCCCCCGTGCCTGCCAGGAGCAATTTCTGAGCCTGGAGCCAGGAATAACCCCCGAGCACTGCCGGGTGTGACCCAAAAACCACCACCAAAAAAAAAAAAAAAAAAAAAAAAAAGAGGGCCCGGAGAGATAGCACAGCGGCGTTTGCCTTGCAAGCAGCCGATCCAGGACCAAAGGTGGTTGGTTCGAATCCCGGTGTCCCATATGGTCCCCCGTGCCTGCCAGGAGCTATTTCTGAGCAGACAGCCAGGAGTAACCCCTGAGCAATGCCGGGTGTGGCCCAAAAAAAAAAAAAAAAAAAAAAAAAGAGTCAACAACCAAAGCAAAAAATCCTTATATCATGGGCCAGAGAGGTGGCCAAAAGGGCTGTATGCAGGAGACCCAAAATGGGATACCTAGCACCACATGGTTTTTTTGAGCAATACTAGGAGCAACCCTCTAAGCACAGAGCCAGTAGTCATCCCCGAGCACTGCAGGGTGTGGCCACCCAACCTCAAAGAAACAAACCTGGGGCCGGAGCAATAGTACAGCAGGTAATGAGTGCAGTTGCCCCATATGTGACCGACCCAGGTTCAATCCAAGTCCTGCCAGAGCAATCCCTGAACACCCATAGGAGAAACCATTCAGTGCCACTGGTTGTGGCCCAAAAGCAAACAAACCAAAATGTCCTCATGGGAGGCCAAAGCGATAGCATAGCAGATAGGGTGTTTGCCTTGTACGGACCCAACCCAAGTTCGATCCCAGACATCCCATATGATCCCGAGTCTGCCAGGAGTGATTTGTGAGCACAGAGCCAGGAGTAACCCAAGTGGCACTGGGCAAGGCCCAAAAGCAAACAGAAATTCCTCATGGGACCAGATCACAATGGGTAAGGCATTTTTGCTTTGCATGCAGCCCAACTGGGTTTAATCCCCGTTTCCCATATGGTCCCTTGAGCCTGCCAGGAGTCATTTCTGAGTGCAGATCTGGGAGTAATCTCTGAGCACTGTTCAAGTGTGTCCCCCAAAATAAATCCTCAAAACATTTAAATAGCCAAAAAAACCCAGGATAAACCTGGGCCCCTTTGCTTCTAGAAGGCACCTTTCCTCCTTGTCAAGGGACTGAGCTGGGCCCTGGTGTTGACATCTTAATTAGTGACACTCGGAGGCGGCACTCAGGTTCAGGTTCTTATTGAATGGGGTCTCAGACACAGTACTGGGGACCACCCTTCCCACCCCCGTTCCCATCCCCGGTATGTGCTGTAGTGGGGGACCTTTGAGGGAAGGGTGGAGACAGAGAATGGGACTTCACTCAAATGTTGGATGTCCTTCCTCAGGGTCTGCTTCCACGGGGCCAGCACCCCAACCCACTTCGAGAGAAAAACCAGCGAGTGAATGAGCTAGTTCGGGCCGCACTGTCTGGCCACCCGAGGGCCCACTTCCTGGATGCTGATCCGGGCTTCGTGCACTCAGATGGCACCATCAGCCACCACGACATGTACGATTATCTGCATCTGAGCCGCCTGGGTTACACCCCCGTCTGCAGGAGCCTCCACTCATTGCTGCTGCGACTGCTGGCTCAAGACCAGGGCCAGGGGGCTCCCTTGACAGCGCCCACACCTTGAGTGTCCCTCCATTAAAGCCTCACTCCTCAGTCTCCTTCCTTTCTTTCTGATCATCTGGATAGCCAGACCTCAGCCTCATCTCTGTGGGGCTGAAGCCCTCTGAGTTGTGCAAACACCATGGCTCTAAACCCAGACTCCGCTCTTCGAAGCATCAGGCAGATTCCATCACTGCAGAGCTATGGGCATGCTGGGCATTCCTGGGGAGAACCTAATGGCAAATACTTCCCTGAGGGATAAGGGTCAAGAATTTGGGGAATAGGGGCCGGAGATACTGCACTGCAAGTTAAGGCGCTTGCCTTGTACATGGACAAGTCCAGACTGGACCCACAGCTCCCTAAGCTTGAATTTGGGGTGTTCTTTCCTTGATTCCAAAGTCAACCTCCCTTTACTCCTCCTTTCACAGAGAATAGAGGTACTAAGCCTGGCTAAGGGCTTAGGTACCCTCTGGCTCAATGGCAGTGCTGGATCTGGCCACATGGGGGCGGCATGGGTCAAGAGCTGATCTCCCCATCTGGGCCCCCCCATCAGACCTCAGGTGGAGCTAGAGCTTCAAGAAAGCACAACCTGCTGCACATATACCCCCCCCACGCCCTCCACTCAGTACCCAGACAGGCATTCCCTATGGGTTCATGAGCACCACCAGGAGCAATCCTGAGTGCAGGTCTAAGAGGAAGTCGGGTACTGGGCTCCAGACAGGCAGTGTGAGCAGGGAGGGGAAGGAGAGGGGCCCTGTTCTGCAGCCACCTCTGTGTACAAGGGGAATTCCAACATCAGGGACAGGCCTGGCACCATTCACCCACTGTCCCTCTAGAGTGAGCACCACACAGGTTGTGTTAAACAGCTTTAATCTCGGTCATTGCGGCTTCTCGGCACAGTAAGAAATATTGCACATGATCAACATGTCTTGTTCGGGGGACGGGGACGAGGGTAGGGAAACACCTTCTTAGAAAGTACAACCCAAGTGAAGGGCAGAGGGGCCGGGGAGTCGGCCCTCCCCATGCCTGTGGCAAAGTGCAGGAGCCCCCACCCCCAAACTAACCTGAGTCCAGCCCCTCTGGGGAAAAAAGGGGTGCATGAACTCCCCTCCCTTCCACAGGCGCCTCCCTGCGGCCCATGGCCCGCACTGCCCTTCAGCTTGCAGCCCTCACATGAGCCATTTTGCATAAAATACAAGTGAAAAGGTCTGAAGGTCACACACTCCAGGCTCTGTACAGGGGGCTCCGTGCCCTGCTGCTCCTCGGCTGCCCCCCATCACGGGGAGAAAGCCGTGGGAGGGGAGGAGAGGCCTCATTCCGCCCCAAACGGGGAAGGACGAAATGGCTTTATCGGGGAATAGGGAACCATCCTGCCCCCCATTCCTGCCAACTTCATACTGTCCATGTCCTGAGGGGGGCTGCTGTGGATCTCAGGGTCTGCAAGGGCCCCTCACCTGCCTGTGGCAGCCGTGGAAGGGCCGGGTGGTTGCGGAGATGCTGGGGAGGGGCCCTCCCAGCCAGGCTGCCCGGGCGCTGGCTCAGGGGGTGGAGGCAGAGGTGGGGCGGCTGGGGCTGTGCCAGAGTCCGAGCCAGGAGAGGTGGGGTCAGGCACCCCCGCAGGGCTGGGAGTGGGGCCAGGGGCAGCAGTAGCGCCAGTGGGGGGTGGTCCAGGCAGTGAGGCCTCAGCCCCAGGGGGCTGCTCGGTGGGCGTGGCTGCCTGCATGATCTTCTGGCGCACCTCACGGATCTTCAGCTGCAGACACACCTTGGAGGGGAAGATGTCCGCATAGCGAGCCTGGAAGGCAGCCGTGGCCTGGGCTAGGAGACACAGGCCAGGTAGTGAGCCGGGACCTGCAAGTCCTCTCTCAGCGAAGCCCCCCGAAACCCAGAGACAGGCTCACCAGAGGGGAAGAAGCCGTGGTCCTGAAACAGCTGCATGACCAGGGCACGACGCTGGTCCAGGGTACGGCGCAGTGAGGAGTAGGGTACCTTTTCATATTCCAGCTCTCCCAGCACATCCTCGGCTTCTGTCCCTGGGGAGGGACATAGCGTTGGGGGAGGCACTACTCTAAAAATCCACCCCAGCCTCCACGGATTTCCAGTGGATGCATAGAAGGGACCCACAGAAGTTCACGCAATATGTGTTGGGCTTATCCTTGTAGCAATGTCCTCCCGCCTAAACCAAGACTTTCCCCCCATAGCACCTGTGCGATCAAAGGTGAAGATGTCCCCTTCGCACTTGGCGCTCTTGGGGGTGTTTGGCTCCGAGCTGCAGCTGGAGCGTCTCCTCATCTTGCGTTTGGGTGAGGTGGGATCCTCAGGGGCCGAGTCCAGGTCTGAGAAACACAAGCAGGCTCAGCAGAGGCAGCCCCCCAACAATTCCCCCTGGAAACCCCATGCCCTCCCGGCTCTCCACTACCTGTGGAGTTCTTCCTCTTCTTGCGGTAGGAGCCCAAGATGGCACGGGGGGAGGTGGCCAGAGACTGGAGGGTGGGCGAGGGCAGTACCTCCTCCGGCCGGAACTCGGGCAGCTCGGCAAAGCGCTCCTCGAAGTCCACCTCGGACAGGACCCTGCTGGAGAGCGGGCAGGGTCACCTCCCCCACCCCCATGGCACTAACCCCCACAGTGCCGGCCCCCCTGCACCCAACTCGGCCCTGCCACCAGCCCATGCTCACTTGTCCACAGAGTCAAAGGTCTTCTTCAGGGGCGGGGGCCGCACCTTCACCTTCTTGCCGGTGCCTGTGGCCTCCTTGCGCTCAGGGGTGTCCCCAGCTGCCCTCCCGCTGCCGCCCTCGCCGTTCCCGCCGCCACTGCTGCTCCCGGGTGCAGGGCTGGGAGGGGCAGGAGGCTCTGCACGGTTCTCTAGGCCCAGTCCCGGGACACGCCAGTCTGCAGCTGAGCTAGGGAATTTGCTGGCCTGGAAGTGGGCAGGACAACAGGTTCAGTACAGCTGGGGACAGAGCTGAGCATATGCCCAGTTCGTGCAAGGTTTTATAGGGGTGTCTCATGGCAGGCAGAACCAGAAAAGGGTCGGGCCAGGCTAGGAGCCAGGAGCCTGGGTCACTTACAATGCTCTCTGCACCCTTGGTGCTACCCCGCTCCTCGGCAGCTGGGGGTGGAGGGGGGCTGCTCCGAGCCCCAGGAGGCCAGGCCTCTGGGGGCGGTGGGGGGCCTGGAGTTGTTGGCTGCCCCTCCAACTCAGACTCGGGGGCTGGAGTCTCACGGGAGGGGCCAGGTTCCAGCGGTTGCCGGGATGCTGGGCCAGGCCTCCCTGGGGCACCCGCCTCAAAGGAGCCCACAGGAATGCTGGCAATGGCTGCCTTCACTTTCTGGGGGGCCTTGGGCACAGGCCGCTGGGCTTTGGGGGCCACTAAGCTGTAAGTCATGGAGCCTGTTGGTAGAGAGAAGCACAGTTGCTAAGTCGGGCCTGACAAGAGCCCCATCCCGCCTTGTGTCCCAAGTCCTCCCTGGCGGCACAGCCTAGCACCCACCTGTGGCACTTGGGAAAGGACTGGTGGGGGCTGGGGTGGCAGCAGCAGGGCCTGGTGGGCCCTTGGGCAGGGTGGCAGCGGCAGGTGGGGTGGTGCTGGTGGCCACGGTGTAGACCAGACCTGGGTTGGCCTGCGATGGCTGGGCCAGAGGTGCTGAGGAAGTGGGTGCAGGACTGCCAGGGTAAAACGCTGTGATGATGGGACCCCCAGTAGCTGTGCAAGTGGGGGGCAGCTGGGGGCTGGGCACAGGTGACACGCCCACCTGGCCAGGAGCCAGCAGAGGAGCTTGGCCTGTAGAGAAAATGGCAAATGGAGGGATGGGAGTCAAGGCCTGGGGCGGGTGGTCCTCAGCCCTCTCCCCATCCACATTCCCCCGTCAGTCTGCCAGGCTGCCACTCACCTGAAAGCAGGGGCTGCACAAAGGCTGGGCCACTAGGTCCCAGGGAGGTGAAGCCAAGGGCAACAGAGCTTGTGGGCCCATATGAGGTGACGGTGCCAGGCTGGCTGGATGCAGGGCTGGTGCCCAGGGGCAGTGCATGCCCTCCTGCCGACTGGACGTAGGTGATCCTGAAGCAGAAAGGTAATAGAGAGGAGAGGTAAGCCAGGTCCCTGGCCCCACTCCAGTCCAACCCTGCCCCCACTCTTGTCCAACCCAGCCCCGGAGTGGCCCAATTAGCCTCACCTGGTGGAGGAAGGCAGCAGAACCTTCTGGGGCTGTGAGGTGGGTCCGGGGAGTGTGGCTGGGCTGAGGGGCGGCACCAGGCCGCTGGGGGTGGTCACGGGCACTGGAGTCAGTTGAATGATCTGTAAGCAAGGACCCCCCCCAACCCATAGTCTGGGGTTAACTGAGGCTCCAGATATGAAAGCCAAGTCTAGGTAAAGATGAGGGCAGAGACACACAAAGGGACAGTGACAGAAGAAGCCAGAGGTCGGGCGCAGTACTGTGGGAGACACAAATCACTGAGGGAGGCAGGAGGCAGAGGGAGGAAAGCACAGGCAACACTGCAGAAGGGCCTCACCTTACTGGGGGGCTGTGCGCCATTCTGTACAGGAACCGAGAAGGGGGGGCTCACCAGGGGCAGTGGCTGGCCGGTCCCACTGCCCCGCACTGATACGCTGGGCGTGGCCAGGGGCACCAGGACCTTCCCTGGCAGCAGCTGGGCTGAGCCACCAGGTGGCGGCACCTGCACTGGAGACACGGACTGGGCTGCGGATGGGAAGAGCAGTTGAGTTGCAGGATATACCAACAGGCTGGTGGCCTCTTGCCTCCAGCAACCCCTGCCTGAGCCTCACCTTTGGGGGGCGGGGCAGAGGGAACGGACTGCAGGATGGGGATGCTAGGAGTGGGTGCGGTGGCAGCCAGGACTTTGCCGTTGGTGGAGGTGCCCGGTGGGAGGGTGAAGCGGATGCTGGTGGTGGGTGCAGGGCCACCAGAAGCCGCTGTCTTGGTCCCAGGGGCTGGTGCTGGGGCGGGCGCCACCTGCAGCTGCTGGGGCAGCGTGGGCAGGATGTACTGCACCTGGGTAATCCCTCCAGCCTTGCCCAGGGCACCCGGCTGCAGGATACCCAAGGGCACCGGTCCATTGGGGCCACTTGCTGCAGTTGCTCCTGAGCCTGCACTGGCCCCGCTGCCAGGAGCTCCCTGGGCAATGAACTGGACAGCAGGGGGCGCTGGGGTCCCATAACCTGGAGTGCCCACCAGTAGGTTGGTGACCGTGGCAGGTGCTTTCCCCACAGTGCCCAGCAGGGGTCCAGCCACCAGATGTGGGGCTGGTGAGGTGGCGGCTGCTGTCTTCTTGTCTGAATACACTAAACTGACGCCCAGCGGGGACCCTCCAGCAGTCTCAGTCCTAGCACCTGCCGAGTCATTGGGAGATGCCTCTGCCCGGCCGGAGGGGGGAAAGGGCTTGGAGGCAATGGGCACAGGAGTGCTGCTGACGGGCCGCACCACGCTGGTGACCATGGTAGCAGCTGGACGGGTCAGGGGGGCGGTAGGAGCCCCATAGGCCAGTGATGAGGCAGGGGCTGCAGGCATGCGGGCACCACTGCCCTCCCGGTCCTCTTTGCTTGGGGGCAGGGCCAGGCCCTGCAGGATGCCACCACCCCCGCCTGGTGGCACAGCAATGACTGAGGGGACTGGCGGCTCCAGGCCCCCCACACTCTCTGGTCTCTTGCGCCTGAAGGGGGCAGGATCCGTTGGGAGAAAGCGAGTGGCCTTGGAAGGTGTTGCTGGACTCCCAGACCCAGCGGGTGGCGGCCGGAGGGGACCGCTGGAGCTGCCCTGTCCCGACTCCTGGGTCTTGAAGGTTCCTGAGCCCAGTGGGAAGGAAGAGGCAGCCGAGGCAGAGGAGGCAGCCGGGGAGCAGGAAGAGGGAGCAGAAGTATAGCCTTTGACGAAAGCTGTAGGAGGGTCCGGTGGTCCTGGGGGCTCAGGGTCTATTGGAGGACGGCAGTGGGTGAAGGAGGAGCGGATCACGGGTGAGAACACCTTCCGGCCAAAGCCCTGGGTGGAGAGAGGGTGACACAGCCTGTCAGGCCCTGGGGACCTGCCAAGGCAGCACTTCTACAAGCTGAAGGCCTCAGTCACCCTCCTGGGACCCAAGTCTTGTGCAGCCAAATCTGCGCCCTTTCCAGGCCTGGATCTGCCTCTCATGCACAGAAACGAGGAGCACCCACCCTCACTCCCCAGGCCACTGGACAGGCTGAGTCCAAAGCCCACTCACCTTGTTACCCTCTGGGTCCTCCCCAGAGCTGTCCCCGCTCTCGCTGTCCGTCACCCGCTCCTTGCACTTGAGGTCGATGTCAGCAGCACTGAAACCATCATCAGCTACAGAGAAGCAGAGCATGTCACAGCTGCCTGAGTAGCTGGGCAGCCCGGCTCTGGTCTGGCTCTGCCTTGGAGAGTGCTGGCCAGTAGGCTGCTCCATAACTCAGGGTGCGTCCCCTGACCAGTGGAAAACCTCCGGGTTTTCCTACCTGACCCAGCTGTGTTTACTGGGTAGCGCTGAGGCCTGGGTTCTGCCCTCTGACCCTCAGCCTAACCGGCCCCAAGCAGGAGTGCTGCTCACCAATGACATCGTCATCCCCTTCCTCCTCGCAGATGACCATCCGTTCCTCGTCACTTGTCATGTCTTCGCTGGCTGCACGCTGGGAACGAGAGGCTCGGGTGGGGAGCAGCGGGGGGCGCCCACTGGCTGCCAGGGCCCCTCCCTCACCGGGAGCAGCAAAAGGGCCTGGCGCCCCATACTGGGCAGAGGGCTTTGGGCCGGAGTAGGACGCAGGGCCAGACACCATCTGCAGGGCAGGTACAGTGCAGGTTCATCAGGGGCAAGCCCGACGCAGCCCTCCCTGCCCTGACCACCCCAGCAGCCCTGCAGCCCGCACCCCAGACCTGAGTCAGCTCCTGGAGCGCTTGGCTGTCAACTTCCCCACCATCCAGGCTGTGCACCCCACTGTGGGAGAATGCCCGAGGCCGGGCTGAGCCAGGGCCCCCGACTGTGTGCAGACGGTCCGTCCCACATGAGCCGCTCCCCGGGGCTTTGGTGTCTGAGCTCAAGAGCGTCTGGGCAGCGACAGACAGGAGCTCTGAGGACACTGCAGGGTGGAAGGGTCGTGCTGGAGTCTAGAAGCCAGGGAAGCCCCAGGAGCACCCACAGCCCAGAGTCCCTTCCCATGATCTTTTGAAGAGGCAGACCGACCTCAGAATTTCCGGCCCAAATCAAGACTCTCTTTTTGTTTTATTTTTTGGTGTTTGGGGGGTGTCACACACCGGCAGCGTTCAGAGGTTACTCCTGGATCTGCACTCAGAGATCAGTCCTGGCAGGCTCAGGGGACCATATAGGATGCCAGGGTTCAAACCACATTCTGTCCTGGATCTCTCTGGCCCCCAAATCAAGACTCCAAACAGTGAAAGGTCACTTGATAGCAAGGTCCAGAGCACCAGCCCAGACAAGAGTCTTGGTTCTGGGTTTGTACTCACCAGCCTTCAGAGACTCCACCCACCCAGTGACCCCTGCTTCTAAACCCCACCCTTATGTGAAAGAGGGGGTGCAGCTCTGAGTACTCAGTACAGCTCACCCTGGGCCTAATGTGAGGATGAGAAGCCTTCCCTCCGCTTGCTGGCCCCTATGGAGAAAGGTCCTCGATCCAAATCTTGGGACAGAGGGGAATTTCTAGGGTGTGTGTGGCCAGCAGCTCTCAGGATGGGTGTCGAGATGGGGCTCTACTCACTTCCGGGGGCAGCAGCAGTGCCTGTCTCAGACATGCTCCGCTCTCGAGCCTCCTTGTGCCCCCCTGCCAGCCCTAGGTTTGGGGGCTTGGCCTCAGAGCTGGACTTCTTCCGGTCCTTGTTGCACCATTTCCAGTCTGGGTGAGCCTTAAAGTGGGCTTCCTTCACCTGCAGAAGAGACCAGTGGGGACACTCATATACCCACCCAGCCCACCCAGGCAAGGAGGGGGTAGGAGGAAAATGCATTGGGGGAATGTGAGGGAATGTGTGGCAGGGCGGACCTTACCTGAAAGGCCAGGTCATGGTATTTCTGCTTCTCCTTGGGCCCCAGGGCATACCACCACTCTCCCAGGATCTTGCTGACGGTCCGGTTGTCCTGGTTGGGGTGACGCTGGTGCACTAGGGCCCGGTGCCGCTTGCTGAAGATCATGAAGGCGTTCATGGGCCTCCGGATGTGATCCTTCTCACGCTGCGACAAGAGGGCCATGGGGCCTGGTTAGGGCGGAGAAGACAGGCAGGGCAGCCCCAGGGAGATCTGGGCCATAAGCAGCGGTGGGGGAGGGGGCACCTTGTTGGGGCTACGTCCGTCCTTCTCAGAGGATGAGTCCCTTTCCTTGGGCAGAGCGCTGAGGGACTGGGTCCGCCGCTTCCCTGGTGGCAGAGGCAGCTGGATCTCAGGAGACATGATGGAGAGGAAACTAGAGAGAAGCAGAGACAGGGAGGGACCCAGTTAGTCTCAGGCATCCGATACCTCACACCAGGGCTCAAGCCTCAGGGCACTCACGCATCGTCGTGGTCACTCTCCGTCTCGCTGTCCAGTCGGGACTCGCCTGGGGGCCCAGGGGTCTCTTCCTCTGTGGTGGGAGGGGGACCTTTGCCAGGGTCCACCCCACCCAAAGTGTGGGGAGGCCCTGGGCTCTCAGGGCAGGTGGCTCCGGGGGGCCGCCCAGGGTCAGCATTCCCGGTCCCACCTGGGGGCTGCTCATGAGCAACAGCTGCAGACTCAGCAGGTTCTGGGGGGAGAGACAGGCGGGTTAAAGTGCTCTGGGGTCCCCTGGAGCCCATCCCCAATCCCCCTCTACTCCCACCCCTCACCTTTGCTCTGGTTGGAGGTCACTGAGTGGCTGGAAGGTTGCTGGGCCTCACTTGGCTGCACGGAGGGGTCGGGTTGGCTGGGGGCCAGGAAGGGAACAAGCGAGTGCCAGGGGAACACAGCCACGGAGCGTGGCTCCACGTTTGTCCACACTGCGGGAAGGAGAAGGGCAGCAGGGGCTTGGCCTCCTGGACCTCGAACTGCAGCCTTTTCACTCCACCCGGCTGGCCACCCCTTCCCCATCCTGGGGCCTCTGGGCAGTCCGTGGCTGTCCTGCATAATCACAGCTCCCAGGGAGGTTTCTAGGTTTGGGTAAGGAAGTGTAGCACTCAGGCCCCACTTCAGTCCCTTGTCCCTGTCTGGCCACCACCACACACCAGGGAGCAAGCCAGGAAACTGACTGGCTCGTCACAAACCAGGCCATGTCTCACTGACACCCTGTTCTCCCGAGGCCCAAAATCCTCGGTATGCCTGGGGATGGCCCCTGGCCCCACATGTCATCTTCTCAGCTGCACCAATCACAGCCCCTCATTGGGGTCTCACACTCCCACTTTCTTGAAGCATATGCCTCCCACCCCCTACAGCCCTGCTGCCAGGGATGCAGGGTCTCAAGTCATGGGACTCACCCTACCCTCCCATGGGCCCCACATCTGCCCCCCCCCCCGCAAGCACACTCTCTCCCCACTCCCTTCAAGGAGAACCTGGCGCCCCACAAAGGGCCTCCCCACTGCCTTCCTCCCTCCCTCCCTCCCTCTCCCCCAGAGCTTGTCTTCTATCCAGCGTCCAACCTCCTGCCCAAAGACTGGAGTGGCCGTGGGGAACTCCTTGGAAATGGGAGACAATGGGGCAGCAGGGAACCGTGAGTGCCCACGAAGGCACCCGGGCCAGGTGTTTCCCTGAGGAGCTGCACAGGAAGGCGCTGCCCTGGCCAGGGCCAACCCCCCCCCCCCCCGCCCCGCTGCCCCGTCTGCTGGCTCCCTGGGGGAAGTGGAAGCAGCAGAGGCCCCTGATGGGGAAGACGGAGGAGGCAGGAGGGAAACGCCCAGGCCCTAGCGCTTGGTTTCCATCCTTCCAGGAGGCACCCATGGGATCAAGGGTGACCCCCTCGGGTCCACAGATGCCCCCAGCCCGGGCAGTGGAGCTCTTAGGGAGGCACTGGCCTGGAGGCCTGACACTCTGTGCCAGAGGCAGACAAAAAGAAAAGTAGATGTCAAGTGGCAGTGGCGGTGCGTCAAGTCGCGGGAGCCAGGAAGAGCGCTCCAGGGGCCCGAACCGTTAGGTGCCGGCCCTCCGCCGGCCAACAGTCCCGGGGACCCACCAGTCCCCCAGCTTTACCTGCACACCGGGCCAACCCCATGGGGGCGCGAGGGGAAGGGGGGCCTGGGGCGGCAGACAATGGAGAACAGCCCTCTCGGAACAGTCCTCCCCTCCCGAGCTCCTCCCCAGTGCACTCCCTCCGCGAGAGTGCTGCCCAAGGCTCCGGCCCCGTCCGTCCCTGTCCCTGTCCAGCACGCAGGACCCCGGCAGGTCTCTAGCCCGCTGCTCCAGGCCCCCTCCTCGGCGTCCGGGGCCAGTGGTGGGCACTCCGCCGCTGGATGCCATCGGACCCGTTCCGCCCGCCACCCAGCACACCGCAGCTGTCCCCAGGTGCTCCCGCCCTTCCCTCCACCCCGCGCGCCCTCCCGCACTCCCACCTGCCGCCGAGCGAAGCGACCCAACCACTTGGCCCGGGCGCTGCTCAGGAACTTTCCCCCGTCACCCCGCTGCACTCCAGAACCCCGTCCCCGACCACGACCGCCCCGACGCCGCGATCCCGCAACCCGGCGCTACTGACCGAACATGCCGAGGCCACGGGAGGCCGCCGCGCCGGACGCGGGCACCAGGGGCCTGTGCGCGGAGTACATGGTCCGGCGCGGGGTGCCCACCGCCCGGGGTCCTGCTGCCCGGCTCGGCGCCCGCCGCTCCGCCCGCCGCCGGCTCCGAGGCCGCCGCCGCCGCCACCCGCTCGGGCCCGCTCGGGGGAGCCGGAGGCCGCCGCCGCATGCCCCCCGCCCCCCGCCGCCCCCTCCGGCTGCCCCACGCGGGGGTCTCGGCCGGGCGGGCGCGCCTGCGCACAGCGCCGCCGGCCGCCCTCCCCGCCCCGCCCCTCCCGCCACCCGTCCGGGGGGCGGGCGAGGGAGGGAGGAGGGAGGTCAGAGCGCGCCGGCCCGGCCCCGCCCCGCCCCCCGGCGCGCGCGGGGGCCGTCGGGGGCCGTCACGGGGTGCGCGGCGCGGGGGCCATCGGCGCCGCCCCCTCCCTCCGCCCCCCTCCCTCCTCCCTCCCCCCGCGCGGCCGGCGGGCGGGGCTGCGGGGCGGGGCGCGGCGCGCGTGCGCGTGCGCGGGGGCGGCTGGCTCGTCGCTCGCTCCCTCCCGCGCAGCTCCGGCGGGTAACGGCTCCGCTCGGCCCCGCGCGCCCCGGCCGCCGCCGCCGCCGCCCCGCCTTTGCGGGCCCCGGGCCCGGCTCGGGTTCGACCTCCGGCCCCGGGCGGGCTGGCGGGCTGGCGGGCAGGCGGCCCCGCGTGCGTGCGTGCGTCCGTGCGCTCCCGAGCGGCTGAGCCCCGCGCCGAAGCAGCGCCGCCGCGGCCCCGCCCCGCCCCGCCCCGCCACTACTACGCGCGCCCCTCCCCCGCCGCGCTCCCCCGCCCTTCCCCCGCGGCCTTCCGCGCAGGCCACGCCCCCCGCGCGCCACCCCATTGGCTGCCGCCGCCGCGCGCGGGTCAGGCCCCGCCGCGCCCGCCCCCATTGGCCGCCCCGGGGGGGACGTCAGTCATATGCAAATCGGGGCCGGGCGGGGCGCGCGCTGGTTGGCCCGCCGCGCAAGCCGGGGGCGGGCCCGCAGTGGGAGGGAGGGAGGTGGGAGGGAGGGAGGGAGGGGTGGCGGCCGGGGAGGGCGCGCACTGCAGCAAAGGCAGCGAGCCAGGGCGGGCGGTTCAGGGCGCCGCGTTGCGGGGCGCCGCGCTGCGATGCGCTGCGATGCGCCGCGGAGCGGAGTGGAGGCCCTGGGGTGTCTGTCCTGTCCAGTCCAGCGCGAGGAACACTTGCTCACTCGCGGTCCGGTCCTCCTCCAGAGAGGGCGAGCCCGGCGCGCACGGGACTAGGTTTGCAAGGCAGACCTGATGGGGATTTGGCATGGCTGGCCGGCCACTCCTGCGTCCTCACCAACTTGGAACACCAACTGGCACACGGGCTGGCATCACACCTCTCCAAGACTTTTCTTGCCACACCCATTCCCCCCACACACCCCTGGTCTGTCGGAGCAGCTGCGCACCTTCGGCACCTGCTCACCTACGTGCTGCCTCCCAGAGGTCAAGCCATCACTGGCACCCACCGCCACACGCCTTCCCTCACACATCCTCTGCCTACGGTGCAGTGCGTGCCCTGTCACACATGCTTCACCAGTGCCTATCCTCACTGATCCTCCAGCCCACATGAACCATCACACTAGCACCAAACATCTCCTACGGCTCATGACAACCACCGCGTGTCTGACAACACCCTGTTACACACATCCTTCCCACACAACTCTTGCTGCTTTACACATCTGGACTTCTTGCCACCCTTCCCCACACACAGGTTAGCTGAGCTCAGGTAGGCCACCAGACTGACCCCACACGCCACAAAGCCAGGCACCTCAAAGGAGGATGCATGCAAGGAGGCTGGGGTTCGATTCTCAGCATCAACAGCACTAAGTCAGTAGTATCCCCTAAATACTGCCAGGTGTGACCTCAAAGCAACCTGATAGGGGCTCAAGAGATAGTACAGAGGGGAGAGCACTTCCTTCGCACAAGGCTGCCCGAGGTGCAATCCCCACCATCTTGTAGTCCCACTGCCAGGAGTAATTTCTGAGTGCAGAGCCAAGAGTAACCCTTGAGCATCAATGAGTGTAGGGCTCATCCCTCCCCCACCGAAAAAAAGTAAAATGATGTAAAGGAAATCAGGACCACTCACAGTTGTCACCCTGGCTCATTCAAAGACTTATACTCCAGGCAGGAAGTCATGAAGGAGGGGAAATTAACACAGGAACAGCTTTGCTATGGGTGCTTGCATGCATTACCTGCTCATAGAACCTTCCTGGTCGGTAGAGAGGTATGCTTTTTTTTTTTTGGGGGGGGGGGGTACTTGTGGCAATACTTTGGTGTCACTCCTGGCAATGCTTGGGAGACCATATGTGGTGCAGGTAATGAACTATACAGAATGCTCAGGTCAGCCCAAGCACCAATCCACTGAATTATCTTTTTTTTTTGGGGGGGGGAGGGGGGCACACTAGGTGGTACTCCTGAGTTACTCCTGGCTCTGCACTCAGAAATCGCTCCTGACAGGCGTGGGGGACCATATGGGATGCTGGGATTTGAACCAGGTTCTGTCCTGGGTCAGCCATCTGTAAGTAAATGCCCTACCTCTGTACTATCAGTCCAGTCTTCCACTGTTTCTGGCCTCAATGATACTTTTTTTTTTTTTTTGAGTGGGAGGAACCTACCCAGTGATGCTCAGGGTTACTCCTGGCTCTATACTCAGGAATTACTTTGACGGTACTCAGAGAACCAACCATACAGGATGCCGGGGATCAAAGGCAGGTTGGCCACATACAACAAGACAAGCACTTTCACCAGCTATACTGCCCCTCCAGCCCCCAACGTTACCATTTTGTTTGTTTGTTTGTTTGAGTCACACCCAGCGGCACAGGTTATTTTACTCCTGGCTCTGTGCTCAGAAATCGCTCCTGGCAGGCACGGGGACCATATGGGATGCCAGGATTCGAGCCGTCTATCTGTGCTGGATCAACTGTGTGCGAGGAAAAGGCCCTACCGCTGTGGTACAAGGGTACTTTTCTTTTAATGCCCATTTCTTAGGAGGGGAAATGCAGTCCAAAGAAATTGAATACATTGTACAAGGCCATGCCCATCAGAATGACATAGTATTCCAACTCCAGGGTCAGAGCAATAATGCAAGGGGTAAGGTGCTAGCCTTGCAGACAGCTGACTAGGGTTTGATCTCATATCCCATATGGTCCCCTCAGCACTGCCCGGAGTGACTCCTAATTGCAGAGCCAAAAGTGACTCCTGAGCATTGCCAGGTGGAACCCAAAACCTTCACACTGATGCCAGAGATAGTATAAAAGTTAAGGTGCCTGCACTGCATTAGTCCAATCCCAGTTAAATCCCTGTCACCACACTTGGTCCCCTAAGCACAGTCATGAATATCCCTGAGCACAGCTGGGAAGGGCCCAAGAGAGAGAAAAAAGTACATATATACATACATACATACATACATACATACATACATACATACATACACACACACCTCTAGATGGACATGGGCAGAGACTGAGAGGTAGGTGGGGAACTGAAATCAGCCTCAGCGAGACAAGAGGCAAGACAAATCAAAGGGTATAGTGTAGAACCGGCTGCACGGGGATTCCAGGCTGTGGATTACCCAAAAGGAAAGGGGCCAGGGGGGCACACTCAGCAAAGGCAAAGACTTGGCATCCCACTTGTGAGGGGTAAAGGTGGCAGGGGCTCAGTTGGCTCCAGACTGCTCAGAAGACCCAGGATGGTGACAGAAGCAGAGCAATCTCTCCAGCCGGCCCCAAGGCAGGCAAGCAGTGAAGGCAGGGAGGGGGCAGAAAGCCAGTAACCTGAGCTCCGAGGGGAAGGGGAGGTCTGTGGCCCTCTGACCTCCAGACTATAGGGTCAGACACTTGGCGGCAGGCCTGGAGGGGCCACCAAAGGGACTATTAGGTGACCGCCCCCTTCTCCAGATGCAGCACCAGACACAGCCCCTCCATTACCTCACTGCCCCAGGGATTGCAATGTGAGGCAGAAATCAAGGCTGAAATCAATGTGGCCACTATGGCCTCCCCACCGCGGGCCCCCTCCTCTCCCCTGCAGTGAGTCACCTACAGGCTAGTTAACCCCTTCCCCACTGCAAGGGATGTGCTGAGAACCCTGCCCTGAGAAGCCCCACTTCTATAAAGTGAGGAAAAGTAGAGCCTGGCACAGCAGGGAGCAGGAACCCCACACATCTGGGCCAGCTGCACATCTGGAAGAAAGCAGTGCTTTCTCAGGGGGGCTGGAGAAGTAGTACAATAGGCAGAATGCTTGCCTTGCACACACAGCTGACCCCGGCTTCATTCCCGGCATCTCTATATGGTCCCCTGAGACTCCCTGTGCTAGGAGGGATTCTTAAGGGCCGCTGGGTGTGGCCCAAAACTTTAAAAAAAAGGGGGGGGGAGTACACATAGGAGGAATGGGGGGGCCGGGAAGGTGGCGCTAGAGGTAAGGTGTCTGCCTTGCAAGCGCTAGCCTAGGATGGACCGCGGTTCGATCCCCCGGTGTCCCATATGGTTCCCCCAAGCCAGGGGCAATTTCTGAGCGCATAGCCAGAAGTAACCCCTGAGCGTCAAACGGGTGTGGCCCAAAAACCAAAAAAAAAAAAAAAAAAAAAAGGAGGAATGGGAAGAGGCCCTCTTTAGGGTAGGGTACACACAGCCAAGTGGGGCCCCAGTTTGGCAGGGAGGGGCCGGAATCCAGGCGGGCAGGAAGGGCCCCCCTGCCCTGGGCACTGGGCCAGCCCTATACTTAGCTTCCATTGTTCAGAATGGAGGAACCCCCGGGTGGGGGTAATTGCAGAGGAGAAGAGGGTGCAGAACCTATCCTCAGCTCCCTCTCTCCTGCCATAAGCTACCCCAAGCGGGACCTCCTACAACTGGCAAGGCTTGAGGAGGTTCCCCACAGCAGGGCCCCATCAGGAGGGTGCACAGCCACCCTTAAATTGAGGTGGTCCCCAACTCCACAAAAGATTCGGTCCGGACCAGCCCCTGCTGCACCACCCTTCCCACCCCGGCCGGGGGACACGGGACAAGGAGCCTAGACGAGACACCACCAACCAACCAGCCACCCCAGGCAGCACGCACAGGCTGGGGCCTGCCCGGAGGCCTTGGGGCATCGCGCCAGGGATGCTCGACAGACCGCGGGACAAGCAGACACTTTGCTCTGAACTCCCGCCCGCCCCGGCCAGGCCCCATTTATTGAGCCCACAAGGCACCGCGCCCCATCTCCACCCTCCGGGGCTCTCCAGGTCCGGGCGCTGGCCTGGGCTCACCAGCCAGGTGTCCCCAGCTCCCCTCTCCCGCGCTCCACTTACACACCCACCCACCCACCCAACCCACCCAGGGCGGCGTCGGCGACGACGGCCAGGGTTGCCTGGGGAACGAACCCCGGATTGGGCTGCCGCGGATCGGGTGGGATGGGCTGGGATGGGGGCCTAAAAATAGCGTCGGGGTGAGTCAGTCCGTGTGTGAGTGGGGCTGGGGGAGGCAAGGGGGGCCAGGAGGGAGGGGAGGGAAGCGGGGAGGCTGAGGGGGAGGGTCCCCCGGGATCGGAGGAAGGGCAGGACGCCGAGTGTGGGTAGGGGTGGGCGGCGGGAGGGGGCGAGCGCACAGGCTTGGGGGGCTGCGGGGCGGAGGGCGGGCGCGTCCCGCCTTTCCCTCCCCTCCCGTCCCCTCCTCTCGGGCTCACGAGATTTTCCACTCGCCGCCTGGCCCCCCGCCAGCCCCGGCGGGCCCCACAAAGCCGCTTTGTGCCGGGAGGGCGGGCGGACGGGCGGGCGAGCGCTCGGCCGGCCTGACACCCACGCGGGCCGCGGCGGGGCGCGGGCCAGCTGGCACCCGAGCGGTCTGCGCGTTGGGGTGGGGGGGGTCCCCCACCCTGCCCTAGGGCGCGGCCGCGCAGGGGTTAACGGCGCAGGCGGGGCTCCGGGCTCGGCCACTCGGCGGCGGCCAATGGGGAGAGCGCGGGGCGCCGCGGGGCCTCCCCTCGGGGCGCGGGAACCCGCACCCCGTGGTGAGGGCGAGGGCGGGGCGCCCGAGGGGTGTCCGTCCGAACCCACGAGCCCCCAGACTACTTCCCCCCTAAGTTTCGGGCTACGGTGGGGGTCCCTCGCTTTTCCCGCCCCAACGGGGAGCTGAGGCGTCCGAGCCTCCTCCGTGGGGGGACGGAAGCGGGGACAGCAGAGGCGGCGCGGCGGGCCACAGTCCAGCCGCCTGTGGTGGAGCCACTGCCGCCGGTGGTAATGGGGGCCAGACGCCGTCGCCGCCGCTAATGCGCCTCGCCTCGCCTCCCTCCTGGCCACTAATGGAGCCATTAATGCCCGGGCGCCGGCGGCTGCGGCCGCGCAGGCGCATGCGCGCGGACGGGGGCCGGACCCGCTGCGCCTGCGCGCCGCCGCCGCGCCGCCACCGCCGCCGCCAGGAGGCACCCTGAGCCCTCGCAGCGCCCAACACGTTCCTAGAGGGGCTGCCAAGCGCAGGCGACTCGGGGCTCGGGCGCAGGGAAGGCCCCCTGACTTCACCGGACTGTTCACACAGCACCTGACGCACGCCCCTCCGCCGACTCTTCCTTTCGCAGTCTAGACAGTCTCCAGGCTTCTGGCATCTTTGACGTTGCCCCTCCCACGCCTCACGCTTTTCTTGACACTGCCCGGGTTGGAATCCCACCTGCCCTGGCTGGACCTGCCCCGACACCTTGGCTTTGTTTTTCTTGGCTTTTCTTTTCTCCTTTGGCCACACCAGCAATTCTCGGGGGTTACTCCTGGCTTTGCACTCAGGGATGACTCCAAGAAGTCCTGGGGGACCAGGTCAGCCAACGTGCGAGCCCAAGGCACTATCAGTCCTTGCTCCCCCCTACCTTGGGCCAAGCCTAAGCTCCAGCCTCCGCCAGCCGCTCGCGCTCATGCACTTCCACCCCTCCTGCCTGGACCGCGCCTCCTCTTTCTCTCAGAACCTGGAAATCCACTCACTCCACAAGCTTCAGCTCCTAAGTTCCCGCCAAAGCGAAGTCCCCTCGCCAGCTGTGTCTGTCACTGCTTCCTCAGGCCCTACCTCCCGCTCTGATCATCCTTGTCTGTGCTCAGCCTAAACTCGACGGAGGGATGGGGGCCTTCTGGTGATAAAGGGGCTCACAGTTTGAAATCAAATCCTGGGGGCCAGAGTGAGAGCACGGCGGTAGGGCGATCGCCTTGCACTCGGCCGGCCCAAGACTGAGCCGGGTTTGATCCCTGGCATCCCATAGGGTCGCCCCGAGTCTGCCTGGAACAATTTCTGAGCACAGAGCCATTATGTAACCCGACGCTGGGTGTGGCCAAAAAAATAAAACCTCTGGTAGGGGGCCGGAGTGATAGCACATTGGTAAGGTGTTTTTTCCTTGCACGCGGCCAACACAGGACGAACCCCGGTTCGAATCCCGGCATCCCATATGGTCCCTCGAGCCTGCCAGGGCCAATTTCTGAGCCCAGAGCCACCCTGAGCACCACCGGGTGTGACCCAAAATTAAAAATAAATAAATAAATAAAATAAATAAACCTCTGTGGGCAGAATTGTGACCCTGGGGTCAGAGCGATAACTCAACGGTAGGGTGTTTACCTCCTTGCTCGCAGCCGATCCAGGACTGACGGTGGTTCGAATCCCGGCATCCCATATGGTTACCCAAGCCATTACTGGGCGCATAGCCAGGAGTAACCCCCGAGTGTCACCAGGTGTGGCCCAAAACCCCCCCAAAAAATAAAAAACCGAGACTGATGTGGGGAACTGGAGAGCCACAGTCGCTCTTTGGACCTTATTTTACCCACCTGCCTGGGCAGCGCCAGTGGCTCCCACCTAAGGCCATACCCAGCAAAGTGGGTCTCAGTGAAAACAGCTGGCACTGAATGGGTTTGCTGAAAGGCAGTGTGGGCGCAGGGTGATCCGGACCGTGCCCTCAAGCACGTGGGTGGGGAACAGGCTGCTTTCCTGCTGTCCCCCACAGCCGGATCTCCAGGCCTGGCCCTATTTCCCTCCCTTCCTCCCTGTCTGGAAACAGGTGCTTGGATGGAGATGGCTCTGCAGGATGGCTCCTGACCCTGCAGCAAGCTACAGGGACTACAGGGTCAGTTGGTTTGTCAAGCAACAAGAAGGGGCTCAAAAACTGGACTCCCAACTTTCCCCAAGGAAGGAAGGAGAGGACTTGGTGCCTTGCAGCTATCCACTGCCATAATGGAAAACACCTGGGTGGTTCAGCAGCAAAACACTTGCCTGTGAGGCCCTGTGTCCATCCCTGGCCACTGCCCAAAAATGGGTGGGGAGGAGGCAACGGAAGATAGCTCAAAGGGCGGGAGCATGTGTCTGGTGCACAGTGCCCCAGATTCAATCCCTAGCACTACATGCCCAGAAACACACACACCCCGCCACCACCAGGAGCAACCCCAAGCACTGCCAAATATAGCCCCCAAAACAAAAAATAAATGGGAAGTGCACCTGATATGTACAAAATGGCAATAAGGAGCTAGGATACAGGTAATAAGTATCTGAAAAGCAAGACAGAGAGGGACAAAGTGAAGTCAGGAGCCCCAGACAGGCCTCCCCACAGAAAATGGGGACTAATGTTTAGGAGAGACAAATGAAAAAGATATAAACAACCAGGTTCAGAGGCCGAGAGACAGTACAGTGGGAGGTCACTTGTCTTAAATGTGGTCGACCCCAGTTCAATCCTCAGCACCACATATGGTTCCCCAAGTCTCGCCGGGAGTGATCCCTGAGAATAGAGCTAAGAGGAAGCCCTGAGCACTACTGGTGTGCCTCCCCTGCCCCCTCCCAGAACATTTTAAGAACCAGATTCAGCATTAAGCAGATGGAAGTCCAGAACGAGACAGAGCCAGAAATAAACCTCAGAAAGTTAGTTGAACACAGGCACCCAAGAGCGAGAGAGACCAAAGGCCACACAGAGGCTCAGGGCTGTGCAGACAGGCCCGGAGCAGCCGCTGTTAGACTGGGGACGCCAGGCAGGGAGCTGCAGAGGGGCCGTGCCAGGTGTGGGCCAAGACATCTGGCCACCTGGGCTGAGGCCTCGGGCCCTGGGGCGGCTTCCTCTCCCGGGGAAGCAGCAGGGCGGGAAGAGTAAGAAGGAGGTGGCCGTGGCAGCTGGCTGGCCTGACCATGCGCAGAATGTGGAGAATGCCGGCTGCCTGCCCCGGCATGTCCCCCAGCGGAAGCAAATGCCTGGCGGGGGGCAGGAGCAGGCAGGCTGCCTTGGGCCACCCCCTCACACCTGCTGCCCTCTGAGCAGGGGTCAGACCCTGGCATGAGCTGGCAGAAAGGGTTGGGACCCTGGTACTTCACCGCACCCCTGTGGAGCTTCTACTTTCATTGACCCCTCAGAGGCAGAAGACCCCAAGAGACCTCTCTCCCTTCCAGGGACATCGGGAGGCCTTTGGGAGAACAAAAGAGTCTAAGTCTGCTGGCCTCAAGGTGGAGGGCAGCCGGGATGCTCAGTCCGGGTGTTGTCAGGAGGCACAGCTCAGAACTGTTGGGACAAGTACTGGACAAGTTCCGACGACCTGGAAGCCTGCAGCCCGGGGCCTCCCTTCCCTGAATCTCACCCCCAAATACACAGACATACAGACAACAATCCCAGTTCTTCCCAGTTCTTCCCAGTGCTCGCTCGCGCTCTCTCTCTCTCTCTCTCTCTCTCTCTCTCTCTCTCTCTCTCTCTCTCTCTCTCTCTCTCTCTCTCTCTCTCCCTCCCTACCCCCCCCTCCTCTCTCCCCTCTCCCCCACTCTCACCCCCTAGACTGGCAATCATGCTCTTCCCAGCATTTGTGCCTCAGAAGCTCTGATTCTACCAGCAACCCTCCTGGGACCTGGCACTAGGATTGCTTCAGTGAAAGGGCCAACCACGAGGAGGACCAGCCTGCAGAGCTGGGACTTGAATCCCAGCAGCCCTGCTTCCTGTCTGGGTGAATTTTGGCAAGTCAGTGCCCCCTCAACCTACATGAGAACTAATGGTGGTGAAGACCCCAGGGATGTGGAGGACTCAGAGACTACAGGCTTCTGAGAAGGGTGCCCAGCTGGGGCTCAGTGAGGGACTCAACAGTTGGTGTCCTGGCACTTTTGGGACTGCAGGTTGTAGCTCCCTGGCAGGGTGAAACCCTAATCAGTCTTCATTCTTACTCATCTAGAAAATGGCGGCAAGCCCCACTGGGCCTCTGAGGACCCACAGCAGTAAGGATCACAAGAGACCCAGTTCTGGGGCCAGAGGTTCTGGGAACTGTGTGGGGACTGTGGGCATTGGAGGACAGGAGTTCCTCTGCTTCCCTTTCTTCAGCAACCTAAGAATGAAAAATCCCTGTAGTGGGCCCGGAGAGATAGCACAGCAGCATTTGCCTTGCAAGCAGCCGATCCAGGACCAAAGGTGGTTGGTTCGAATCCCGGTGTCCCATATGGTCCCCCGTGCCTGCCAGGAGTTATTTCTGAGCAGACAGCCAGGAGTAACCCCTGAGCACTGGCGGGTGTGGCCCAAAAAAAAAAAAAAAAAAAAAAAAAAAAAGAAAAATCCCTGTAGTGGGCTGGAGCAATAGCACAGTGGTGGGGCATTTGCCTTGCATGCAGCTCACTCAGGATGGACCTGGGTTCAATTCCTGGCATCCCATATGGTCCCCCAGAGCTTGCCAGGAGCGATTTCTGAGCACAGAGCCAGAAGTAACCCCTGAGCATCATCGATGTGACCCAAAACCAAAAAAAAAAAAAAAAATTTAAACAGAAAAGAAAAATCCCTGCAGTCCAAATTCTGTGGTGTTTGCTTGTATCAACAACCAACAAAAAAAGTACAAATTGTTGAAGATGAGGATGAGGCCATGTAGATGGCAGAAAGGGCTGGACCACAGGCTTTGCATATGGTCTTCCACCCACCCCAGTATTACATGTTCCCAGAGCAAGCCTCAAGGTGGGGATAACCCCAGAGCAACACAGGGCATGCCTCCCAAAAAGAGAACGAAAGGCTGAGTGAGGGGAAAGAAAGCAGGACTGGTCCTGGGTTGTGGTGGGTCCGTCCTATCTGGGCCTCAGGTAGGAGCTGCCATAGGAGCTCTGGGTCCCTGCATACCTTTCCCTAGTCTTCTTTCTGCTCCTCACCTAGAAAATCCACTTCTTAGCTCCCTAGTGCCTCAGGTTAAAGTTCACATGCCTCCTAAGGGCATCTCTAATCTGACACTTGCCCAGGAGAGCACCAAGGAGAGAGCCACACAGCCTTACAGCCTGCTGGCTTCCTGCTGCCCTTGGCTTCGGCTTCGAGGACAATTTCCTTCACACACTGGCGTGCTTTCAAGGCCTGGAAACAAACTTCCCTCTGCCTGCAGGCCCCACAGGCTGCCTTGCCAGGCTTGCCTCGCTACACCCTTCCCCTCTCCTTCTTCCGGCCCCTGGCCACCTTCTCCCATCCAAGCAGTAACAGCGCCAGACAGTCACTGACTGGGGACAGCTCCAAGCTCTCCAGGGACCGAGTGCCATGATGAGAAGGAGTGCTCTGGTCTTGGCACCAACCAGCATGGGGCCAGGCTGAAAGGGGCTGATGTCTACAGTGGAAAAACAAGAAAAAGCTGCTGGGAAAAGGCTGGTGGCAGGCCTGTCACCCTCCTTGATAAGCCTCAGCCTGGCCTGGCCCCAGGCATCCCCCCCAGCACCCACCTCAGAAACATAGCCACTGGCCCTGCCCCTGCCCTCCAGCTACCCTAGCCTTCTGCCTCCTCTGCTCCCTGTCTGCCCTGAGACTCTAGGATACTGTCCTTATGCAATGGGTTTGTATACCCAACCCCCACCTGGAGATATACCCAGCTCCCCTCCCTGGCAATGCCCACACCTATGACACTGACCCTGGGCAGTAGCAAGAAAACTGAATTTGCACTGCCAGACAGGAGGTCCTGGTGGCCACACCAGCATGGGGACGAACAGCTGCAAGCAAGCCTGCCTGGGCTTAAACGCAGGTTCCTGAGCAAATGATCAACCTAGGCTCACAGCATCCACCTTTTAAGGATGAATGGCAGAGGTAGAACAATCTAGTATCCGAAGGAGGGTTTCAAGCAGGGCCAGGGATGTTGGGGGTGCATGTTACAGGGATGCATGGGCTGGGTATGCGGGTTCGGCAAGATAAGCCTCATGCAGTGCTTATCACAGGGATGCCCCCGCCAGTCCTCCAGACACAGGAGCCGGCATCGTGATAATCATCTCTTCTACCCCATCAGCGCCACAGGGGCAGGCTCCAAGCTTGCGCTCTGGAAAGCTTTGCCAGGGGTGGGCCCTCAAGAGCGCCCCCCACAGGAGGCCTGAGGAAGGAGACTTTCAGTCTTCTCACCAGCAAGGCAGCAGCCAGCTTCCCCTTGAACCCTTCCAAAGGGAGCGCTCACCCCTCTTGAAAGCCAGATTGTTCACGGGGAGCCCCCAGGCCAGCAGAGAAGACGACTCAGAGAGCTGGAGCGCACTGTCTGCGTGCAGAAGCCCAAGGTTCCACAAGGTCCGGAGCGCCACTGGGAGCGACCCCCAGCACCTTACTAGGAGTAGCCCTGGAGTTTGGCCAGATGCGGCCCCCAAATTAAACAAACGAAAGACAAAAGCGAGCCCTCACTCGCCCATCCACCGCACCTCTTACCTGTCCCGGGCCGGCCCATGATCACTTCCTTCTTGGGCGCAGGATGGCTGGCATAGCTGCTGGGCACCAGGACGGGCAACAGGGCCGCGGGGGAGGGGTGGAAGGCCACCGGTTGAAAGGGCGAGGAAGCCAGGCCAAAGGTGGGCATCGGCTGGGCCACAGCAGTTGGCGCGGCAGGAGGCACGGTGATGGGCACTGGGGCTGGCAGAGGAGGGGGCAGGCCAGCTTTCCCACTGGTCACTCCGGGGGGGATTGGGGTCTCTCGGCAGCCCCGTCCAGTCCCTCCGGCCCGCACTTCACTGGCAGTGCCCACTTCCCCTGCGAATTTGGAGGGCAGTGGCACGTCGGGGTTGCGGACGATGACAGGCGAATCCCGCTGCACAGCGGGCACCCTCCGCACTGAGGGGCCCGGGTCGGAAGTCAGGCCAGCAGGTGGGGGCAACAGCAGTAAGGGCGAGGGCTGGCGGGACCGGGAGAAGGGCACAGCAGGCGACACAGACCGGAAGCCAGCCGGAGTGGAGGGCGTCGGCGTGTGGGATACGGTGTCCGCGCCAGAGTCGAGGCTGTCACTCTTCGGGAAGTCCGGGGCAGCCCCTCCAGGTCCTGAGCCCGGAGCCCCCAAAGCCCCTGGGTGTGGCAGCAGCTCCGTCTTCCGCCGCCCAGGGCTGATGGGCACGGTGAAGGTCAGGTTGGTCTGGAAGGTGGGCAGGATGCCGGAGGAATGGCGCTCTCGGGGGGCAGGTGGAGGCGGGTGGGGGCCCAAGTCAGGGGGCGTCAGCACGCCAGCCTTTGGGGTGCTGGCACTCAGGTGGCGGCTGCGCACTGCTGAGCGCTGGATCACGGGTGAGGCGTTGATGGGGCTGAAGTTGGCAGGGCGAAAGCCAAAGAGCGGGGAGGGCGAGGGGGACGGGGCTGGCGAAAAGGGGGACTGCGTGGACACGGGGGAGAAGGATGGGGTGCCCGATCGCGAGCTGCCCAGAGACACAAGCATCACGGCTGCCTCGCACTCGTCGAACTCAAAGCGGGAAAGGTCAGTGGGGGCCACGAGGCGTGGTCGGGAGTCCCCGCGGGTGGCCACGCTGCTGGCCTCGCTGTCCCTCGACGTCTCGTCTCCCCATTCAAACTCGGCACTGCCCTCCCGGGCCACCACGCCAGCAGCCCGCCCCGCTCCACCGGGGCCACTGTCCGCCAAGCCCTCCATCTCCTTGGTCCGCATGGACAGATGCCGCGAGCAGTAGCCACGTCGCTGTGACTCCTTCATGCAGCCGTCTCGGGAGCACAGCCGGCGCCACTGTTTGCCGTTGAACTTCTTGCGGATGCCGTTGGGCGTGCAGACCACGTCGCCCTTCTTGTACTTCTGCTGTGCGGCTGTTAGCGGAGTGCGGGCCCGGGCAGTGGGTGTCACGCCCTTCTCCAGGGAGGCCACGCTGCTGCTCCTGCTGCCACCCTGGCTGCCCTCCTGGCACGGTGACGGCTGCTCACCAGGGCGGCCGGGTCCGGCGAAGGCTGGAGACTTGGGGGGCGGTGAAAGGAGTTGGGGAGGGGGCAGTGGCAGCAGGGCAGGGGTGCCCAGGGCAGGCGGGTGCTTCTCCTCACCCTCCTCACAGGTTCCCAGGTTGCCTCCAAAACTGATCTTGGAAACCTCGGCATCCTCAGGCTGCTTGGGGTCCAGGGCCGCAGGGCAGGGAGGCAGGGGGGCTCCAGGTTCAGCATGCTCCTCATCAGGGCCCATGGGGGGCTTTCTTGGCAGGGCCTCTGGCTCCCAGGGGGGCCGCAGCAGTCGCAGGCTAGAGCGAGCCACCCACACGGCCTCCTCGGCCTCACGGTGGGGCAGCTGGGAGGCCTGAGGGGGACCAGTGGGGGGTCCAGCTTGGGAACCCGGGCCTGGGCTGAGGCGGACCTTGTAGGCAGCAGGCTTGGTGGCCACCTCCACCACCACACCCGCACGGTAGGCAGCCACACCGGGTTCCACACAGGTACACACAGCCGTGCCAACTGCCAGCGCGCCCGGGGGCGGTGTGGCATCTAGAACCACATCCACCGAGCTGCCACCAGCGCCGCCACCGCCCCCATGTGCCCCCTCGTAGAAAGTTAGGGCCCGATCCCCTGGGAACTGCACTCCTAAGTCCTGGCTTCGGCGTACCTGGCGCACCACAGCAGGCAAAAAGAGGCCGTCGCTGCGGCGGGCCAGCACACGCTGGGACCGAAGCTGCCGGAGGTCATAGCTGGCCCCAGAGCCGCCCTGAGGCCAGGCCCCCGGCCCCCCAGCTTCGGCTGGCTCATCCTCTAGGTCAGCCGAGTGCTCACTGGCTGTGTCGGTGGAGGAGGAGCGGGTGGAGGTGGGGGGCCGTGGAGGCACCCCCGGGGCACCAGCCTCCTCAGGGGTCCGAGCCTGCTCCTCAGGGCCCCCCGCTGCCCCGCAGGTCCCATGCTCTTCCACATACTTCTTCTTGGGCGCACGTGACTTGAACGTGGCTGTCTTCCGACTGAGGGACGGCTCCCAGCGGCCTGCCTCTCCCTCTATCTTGGGGTCCTCCACTACGCCTGGGGTCTGGTCATCAGGGTGCAGCTCTGGGGTCAGGCCCTCGGCCCTGGGACCCCGCTCGGCCTCCTCCTCACCTTCAGCCTCTTCTGGCCCTGGAGGCAGTGGCGGTGGCGGCTGTGTCTCATCCTCTTCTTCCTCGGGCTTGTCACCCTCCTCAGCACCCCGCCGCCGCAGGGCCTTGGCTCGGGTGGCTGGTGGGGACCTGCTCCCACTGCCAGGACCGGGAAGACCTGTGCATGTCTTCTTCATGGGCTTCATTGCTTCTCCACCTGCGGGGTGCAAGTGAAAACAGGGATCATTGAGGGCCACTCAGGAGCCTCCCCAACCCTGTGTGTTCGCCCAAACTGCAGCAGGCTGAGACCACCCCTTCAGCTCCAAGATCCCCCAGGCTTCCTCTCTGGCTGTCCCCAACTTCTGAGGGCCCCAGGTCAGCACCCAAACACAGCTGGACAGCTGGACAGCTGGAGGTCCCCAGAGCTGTACGCTTTCTGGAAACACCCCTTGGCTTCTCTGGGGATACATCCATTTGCAAAGAACACTACACACACTTCGACACCCTGACAAGGGGCCAGGAAGGGGTTCCTGCCTGCAGAGCATCTCTCCCACCTTGAACTGAAAAATCCTGGGCTCAGGCCCCTGAGGAATCCATGTCATCCCCCCACAGCCTGCAGGCAGGTGCTACTATCAGCCTGGGTGGCACTTGAGAAACACCAGGCGCCAAGCACACAGCTCAGCCAGCCACGTTCACGGAGCTGGGGATGGCAGAGTGAGGGTCAGACCCAGGCGATCTGGCTCCCCAGCTGGGCTCCCAACCATTGCAGTGTGCTGCCGCCTGTCACATGATCCAGAAGGCACGCTTCCTTGCACTGTCACCGTCCAGAGAGCATACGCAATCTCTCTCTCTCTCTCCTTCTCTCTCCTCTCTTCCTCTCCCTCTCCCCTTCTCTCTCTCCCTCTCTCTCCCCCTCTCTCTCCTCTCTTCCTCTCCCTCTCCCCACCTTCTCTCTCTCACTCTCTCTCTCTCTTTCACACACACACACACACACACACACACACATGTATGCATGCATGCACAGAAACAGAGGTGATGGGACGGGGACAGGGCCCTCCTTCTACTCTCCACCCCCTCCCGGGCAGCCTGGCATGGCCAGGCACTGTGCAAGTGAGGAGAGACAGCTGCCCAGTGCACACTGCACCCTGGGCCTGCCAGGTAGAGCCATCGCCCCAGATCCCAGCAGGAAGCAGGCAGGGGCACGTCTGGGGCTACAGCTCAAACCCTGTGCTGCCTCAGGGCCCTACATGAGCACACGCACGCACAGATGCACACACACAGGTACACACACCACACACACGTCATCCTGGGGGGTGACACACTACTACACCCCATGGTTCTGCTGGAGGGGAGACTGTCCCTCCTCCCCCAGCACCCAGCTTGAAACCAGCAAGCCCAGCCCCCACTTCTGGTTTGCCTGCATCCCCGCCCTGGCTGGGCTGGCTCTGGCTGGATGGTTAAGCAGCCAGGACTTAGCGGGGGAGCTTTCCTGGCCCCCAAATATGCCCTCCAACTCCAGGTAGGGGTAAGTGGGAGAAGGTCAAAGAAAGCAAGACCAGCCCAGCAGGCCGACCTCACCCACTTCCTCAACAGTCATTACTGCCCGCCCCCTTGCAAGCTGCCCTGAGAAAAGAAAAGGGAAAAACTTTACTCTGAAGTGACGACCTGAAGCTGAGAGGCCAAAAGGGGCCTTCTAGGAGGGTTGGGGGAGCCCAGGCTCCTAAGTCAAGCTGTCAGAGGCTCCCCTAGGATCCTGTACCCCAAGCTCTCCTTACGAGAAACAACTCCTGGTCAATTCTGGGTGCTCATAGGCAGTGCCTGCTCCTGCTGTGCCAGGCCACCAAGTGCCCAGCAGCTGAGCAGCCACCACTACCTCTCCACTGACCCCCTGGGTCCCAGTCCTGGGGCCTGAGAGCCAGCCCTATCCAGGACAAATGCAAACCTTTGCAGACACCAGTCCCTGTATCCTGCACTCTGGGGCTGGGCCCTGCCTCTTCACCCCAGAAGCCAGGCCTGTTTTTTCCCCCACGGGGCCTACTCCCTTCCTGTCCACCGGGCACGCAGTAATTCCTACCAGGCCCCATGGGCCCTCACCTCCCTCCAAACCTGCCAGCAACTCCCGACCCTGTCTCTGGCTCTTTAGGGTCTCCAGCGAGATGCCCCCAACAGCCCAGACAGGACCAGCTGCTCCGCCACTCTCACCCATCCTGTCACCACCTCTAGCTTTGCTTCTCCCCTTCTAGGTCCCCTCTTCACTCACCCCTCCTTGTCACTCTCATCTGTCACCCCTTCCTGGCAGTTACTCTTCTGTCAATCATCTCCGGACCTGTCACCTTCGCTTCCCATCACCTTTCTGTCCCCCTCCTCCAACTCTGTCCCCTCCCTCTCCCTGTCACCCTGATCTAATCCTGTCACCCCTCCATTCCAGTTACCCATTCCCTAGCCACCACCCCTCCCTGCTACCCCTTTCTCTTCATTACTTCCCCCACTCTGTCTCCCCTTTCCATCATTCCACCCACACCTTTCCCCAGTACCCCCAACCCGTCCCTGCCACCTGTCCTCTCTCGACCCCCAACACCCCAAATCCCCCCAGCCCGTGTCAGCCCTGGCCCCGCCCCTCACCTTGGGCTCGGCGGGGTTTCGGGGCGGGGGGCCGTGGCCCCGGCTCGGTCCGGTCCGGTCCCTCCCCGCCCCCCCTCCGGCTCTCCCTCTCGATTCTCCCTTTTTTTTTACTCCAACACACAAAATGGTGAATGGACCTGCAACAGCTGGAGCAGTTAGCCAATCAACGACCACAACCCCGCTGACCGGCGCCGTCCTGGACCAATCGAAATTCGAAGCCGAGTGGGACACGCACCCTAGAGAAGAGCGACGTTTCGCGAGACCAATCGGAAGCACCCGGCAGCGCTAGTGGGCGGGGCCAAAGCCCAAGAACGGCCTCCCTCTGGGACCGACACTAACCTAAGCTTACGACCGCCTATCTACCAAGAGCCCCGCCCTACGGCACATGATGGACAACGGTGAGGCCCAATCACAGACTGTCAGAGTGCTAAATGACAAATACAGTATCCAATCGCTATGGACCCCAAGCCGAAACCCAGCTCTCTGGGGGACAGTAGCCAATAAAAGGCGAGGAGGCAGAACTAAACGACAGGCTATCCAATGAGCAGGCGTAGAGGGCGGGGCTTGTGCATTTGTTGACCAGCGAGTCGCGGTGCCTGCCGGGAACGGTAGTCTCCTCACGTCTCCCGCCCATAGTGAACAGCGCGGGAGAGACTACAACTCCCATGTAACAGGGTGCCTGGAACGCCGAAGAATCCGGGAGAGGGGGGGAAAAAAGTCGGAAAGGGCAGTTCCTGGTGAGTCTCACTGGACCCGAAGAGAGCGTCTTAGCCCCGGGGCCCCGACTCACCCCTCTTCCTAAAGCTCTGGTGTCATCGGGAGCTCTTCTCTGTGGCGGCGGTAGCGGCACGAGGGGGAGGTGCGAGGAGCAGCCAACCGCCGCCCGCGAGCCCGGCAGCCAATCAGCGACGGCCGGGGCGGCGCAATGACCTCACCGATTCTACTCTCGCCCCTCCCCCACGCGGTTGTTGCTGCCGGTAGCCCGGAGTAAGGGAAGTTTGGGGCCGGGGGAGGGGAGGCGAGCGAGTGATGTCACTTTCCCCCCTCTTGATTGGCTGTCGGGCGGCCGGGCCAGCGACCAATCCACAGTGTCAGAAAGTCTGGCGCGGCCCCGCGGAAAGCCCTGTTGCCACCGGGCGGGGGAGAGAACGCGCGCTAGTTGGTGGCGTGGCGCGCGCTGCAAGGTAGCTAAGGCGCACGACCTAAGAGTTGGGGGGGATCCTGCCGGATAAGTCACTTCTTCTTTTTTGACACTTAGGATGGAGCGCTTTCCTAACAGACCCCTCCCCTGCACCCTGAGATGAAGAAGCGCAACGCTTCCTGGGCTTCACACTGCTTTCCTTGCAAAGCTGCACTTGATGGGGAGGGAGGTTCCCATTTGGGGGAACCCAGATTTTCTTGCAAGGTCTGGGAATAGAGAGGAAAGAGATATGCCCTACCAGGAGTAGATCCTCGCTACCCAAATGCGGGGTTTACACCACCCGATCTGCACTCGTCTGGTGCATTCACACCCTCCTCCGAGTTGCATCTGCCCTAGATAGAGGATAATGGGGAGCAGTAAACACGGGGCGGATGGGGGAGGCTTTTGCAGCCTGGGATGAGTTTTCAGGATCCACAGGGGATCACATGAGTTAGATAGAAAATGTCTAGCTAGCACAGTGGTAGGGCGTTTGCCTGGCACGCAGCCGACCCAGGCCCGATGGTGGTTCGAATTCCAGAATCCCACTGAGTCCCCTGAGCCTGGCAGAAGCGATTTCTGAGCGCAGAGCCAGGAGGAACCCCTGAGCGCCCCCGAGTGTGACCCAACACACACACACACCCCAAAAAAAAAGAAAAGAAAATGGCCTCAGTAATGGGTGCATACTGGCCAGATAACCTTTGTATTAATCATGAGGCCCGGAGCGGTAGCACAGTGGTAGGGCATCTGCCTTGCAGGCGCTAACCTAGGACGGACCGTGGTTCGATCCCCCAGCGTCCCATATGGTCCCCCAAGCCAGGAACGATTTCTGACTGCATAGCCAGGAGTAACCCCTGAGCGTCACCGGGTGTGCCCCCCCCCAAAAAAAAAATCATGACACTATGATAATGGCATATGGGTGTTTCTCTGAGGGCTCTGAAAAAAAGTCAGTTGATGGGGCCAGAGAGATTGCACAACGCTGATCCAAGACCTAAGGTGGTTGGTTCGAATCCCAGCGTCCCCTATGGTCCCCCGTGCCTGCCAGGAGCTATTTCTGAGCAGATAGCCAGGAGTAACCCCTGAGCACCGCTGGGTGTGCCCCCCCCCCAAAAAAAAAAAGTTGATGGGGCTTAAGTGATAGTACAAGGGGTAGACCTCTTGCCTTGCACATGCCCAAACTGAGTTCAATCCCCAGCATCCCATTTGGTCCTAAGTGCAAAACCAGGAGTGACCCTGAGCTTTGCCCCAAAAATGTCAGTTGCTCAGTGGGTGGGAAAAAGTTGCTCACTGAATATGAGGGAGCTTCACATTGCTCTTGGGAAAGTCCCACTGACTACAGCAGACTGGCCTTGAGAATAGGGGAAAGGTCACACTGCAAGGAATTTGCACTGGAAAGAATACTATACTATTGCTTACAGTACCAGAGAGCAGATCTTTACTGAGAGTTCACACTCTCCTGCGGAGTGGAGAGCGAGTTACAAGGCAATTTATGCTACAGTTCTGGGTTGATACTACATCTGAGCAAAGGCTCCACTCTCATTGCCCACTGACCATTTTAGACCATCCTGTGGCCAGAGGGGTTCAGTAGCCACAGATAGTGCCCCCTGCATGGAGACGCACCACCATCTGCGTTAACTTGCTCACAGATCAAAAAGGGATTGTACTGTCCCTGGGGAGGCTCCTACTGGGCAGAAGTTCACATGGCCCTTGAAAGTCTGCACAATGGCCGTGGGAGATTTCCATTGATTATAACTGCCACGGTTCTTGTTTCACGGCCAGTCAGTTCTCTGGCGTGCTGGAAGATTCAACTGTTTTGGGGGGCGAAAGTTTTATGCCCCATCATTGCTCTGTGAGCAGTGGTCTAGAATGAGATCATAGATGCCTGTTCCTGCAGGATTCCCCTTGACTGTGGTCTGTTTATGATGCCCACTGAGGCATTCCATTGCCTTTTCTACCTACCCCCAGCTAGGGAAGACTTCCTTTGGGACCTGGGGTGTGCCCAGTGCATGACCTATCTCTTGTCATGGAAGAAAGGTGCACACAGGAAGTTGTACCTTGCCCCCAGGAGAATTACATGCAATGGAGTGAACTCAGTTGCGCAATTTATTGAAGTGACTAGTCTGTGGGGTTGGGGATGCTGCTGCAGGGAGAAGTACATACAGGCAGTTCTGGGTCAAGGTCCCACAGCTGGGCAGCACTTCTGCCCATCTGTGTGACCTTGGACAAGTCACCCTCTCTGGGTTTCTTATTTATTTTTCTCTTCTTTTTTTAAAGTTTCTGTTTTTGGTTTTGGTTTTTGGGTCACATCCAGCAGCACTCAGGGGTTACTCCTGGCTCTACGCTCAGGAATTCGCTCCTGGCAGACTCGGAGGACCATGTGGGATGCTGGGATTTGAACCACCGTCTGCATGAAAGGCAAACGCCTTACCTCCATGCTATCTCTTCAGCCCCTTTTTTAAGTTTTTTGTGTTTTGCCCAGTGGTATTCAGAAGTTACTCCTGACTCTGAGCTCAGGAATTACTCCTGGAGGTACTTGGGGAAGACTATATTGGATGCTGGGGATCAAGCCTGGATTGGTCATGTGCAAGGGAAGTGCCTTACCCACTATACTATCTTTTCTGTCCCTTCTATGTCTCAATTTCTGACCCTTGGAAGGATGTAATTTTCCAGAATCCCTCTGGCAATGGATTGTTAGAAAAATCTAATGGGGGGGCTGGAGAGATAGCATGGAGGTAAGGTATTTGCCTTTCATGCAGGAGGTCATCGGTTCGAATCCCAGCGTCCCATATGGTCCCCCGTGCCTGCCAGGAGCAATTTCTGAGCCTGGAGCCAGGAATTACTCCTGAGCACTGCCGGGTGTGACCCAAAAACCACCAAAAAAAAAAAAAAGAAAAAGAAAAATCTAATGGGCTGGGGCCAAAGTGATAGCATAGCGGGTAGGGCGTTTTCCTTGCACACTGACCCAGGTTCCATCCCCAGCATACCATATGTTCCCCCAAGCCTGCCAGGAGTAACTTCTGAGTGCAGAGCCAAAAGTAACCCCTGAAGCGCTACAGGGTGTGGTCCCAAAAACTTTAACAAAACAAAAATCTAATGAGCTAATACACAAAGTGTTTAGTGTTTATGATAGTAGCTCGAGGACAATAAATTCTCAACCCTGAACTGTTGCTGTATTATCATTATTCCGGAGCCCATGGGGACTTGAAGAGTTTTTGCTCTCACTGTTTCTTTTGTTTTTGTTTGTTTGTTTTACTAAACACCCTGTCATTCTCTCTATGTGCTGGGTGGGGGTGAGGGTGTTTGGAAGGACTCCAGAGCTGGAGTATCTGGGGAGCATTAATGGAGGCATCCTGGGCCAGTACTTGGTGTCCCAGCTGTAACGATTTTCAGCTGCGACCTTGACTCTCCTGAGTCTCACTCTGATCCTCTGAAAAATGGGTGTCCTCTGAGTACCAGCATAAAGTTGGAGTGAGGATGAAGTGGGGGGTGAGAGCCAGGGCCAAATATACAGGGAGTGTTCAGTGAGTAAAAAGAGTGATTTTCTTTTTCTTTCTTTTGGAGGAGGGGTGTTTTCTGGGACCACACCAGCAGTGCTCAGGGGTTACTCCTGATTGGGCTGAGCACGGAGCCAGGAGTAACCCCTGAGTGCGGCTGGGTGTGACGAAAGAAGGAAGGAAGGAGGGAGGGAGGGAGGGAGGGAGGGAGGGAGGAAGGAAGGAAGGAAGGAAGGAAGGAAGGAAGGAAGGAAGGAAGGAAGGAAGGGGAAGAAAAGAAAAGAAAAGAAAAGAAAAGAAAAGAAAAGAAAAGAAAAGAAAAGAAAAGAAAAGAAAAGAAAAGAAGGGGCCGGAGAGATAGCATGGAGGTAAGGTGTTTGCCTTTCATGCAGGAGGTCATCGGTTCGAATCCCAGCGTCCCATATGGTCCCCCGTGCCTGCCAGGAGCAATTTCTGAGCCTGGAGCCAGGAATAACCCCTGAGCACTGCCGGGTGTGACCCAAAAACCACAAAAAAAAAAAAAAAAAAAAAAAAAAAAGAAAAGAAAAGAAAAAAGAAATTGCTCCCCATATGGGATGCTGGGAATCAACAGGGGTCCAGCCTGGGCTGGCTAGGTGTAAGACAAATGCCTTACTGCTGTGCTATTGCTTTAGACCTGGAAAGAGTGATTTTTTTTTTTTTTTGGTTTTTGGGTCACACCCAGCAGCGATCAGGGGTTACTCCTGGCTCCTGGCAGGCTCGGGGGACCATATGGGATGCCGGGATTCGAACCACCGTCCTGCATGCAAAGCAAATGACTCGCCTCCCTGCTATCTCTCCGGCCCCAGGAAAGGGTGATTTTCATGTGCCAGTCCTGAGACCTGAGATCAAGAAAGTCGTCTTCAAAGAAGCCGCCATTCCCTTTTTTCTTTTTTTTTGGTTTTTGGTTTTTGGACCACACCCGGCAGTGCTCAGGGGTTACTCCTGGCTGTCTGCTCAGAAATAGCTCCTGGCAGGCACGGGGAACCATATGGGACACCGGGATTTGAACCAACCACCTTTGGTCCTGGATCGGCTGCTTTCAAGGCAAACGCCGCTGTGCTATTTCTCCGGGCCCTCCCTTTTTTCTTTATTCTCGTGCCAGAAATTGGAACCCAGAGCTTCGCACATCAAGGCAAATGCCAGTTTAACTCTGAAACAGCTGGAAAACCTAGTCTTTTTTCTAAACCACTGGAAGCTTTTTTTTTTTTTTTTTTAATTAAGTCATTATGTGGAAATGCTTTGTCTATGACAGGTTTAAGGGGGTATACTAACCCAAGACACGTGTTTGTTGAATGGGAGTTAGTACACTTGTTTTGGGGCCACAGTTGATGATTTCAGGGCTTACTCCTGGATCTATGCACAAGGGTCACTCCTAAGAGTTCTTGGGGGACCATCTGAGGTGCCAGGAATCAAACTGGGATCAGCCTCGTGCAAAACAAGCATTTTATTCCTGTTCTTTTTATTTATTTATTTATTTTTGTGGTTTTTGGGTCACACCCAGCAGTGCTCAGGGGTTACTCCTGGCTCCATGCTCAGAAATTGCTCCTGGCAGGCACGGGGGACCATATGGGATGCCGGGATTCGAACCGATGACCTTCTGCATGAAAGGCAAACGCCTTACCTCCATGCTATCTCTCCAGCCCTCTTGTGTGTGTGTGTGTGTGTGTGTGTGTGTGTGTGTGTGTGTGTGTGTGTTTGTGTGTTTGCTTTTTGGGTCACACCTGGCAGTGCTCAGGGATTATTCCTAGCTCCATGCTCAGAAATTGCTCCTGGCAGGCACGGGGGACCATATGGGATGCCTGGATTCAAACCGATGACCTTCTGCATGAAAGGCAAATGCCTTACCTCCATGCTATCTCTCCAGCCCCTGTTCTTTTTATTCTTTTCTGGCCCAGGTAATATTTTTAAAATTGTTGGTCCTGGGGGCCGGAGAGATAGATGGAGGTGTAGCGCATGTGCCTTGCATGCAGAAGGACGGTGGTTCGAATCCTGGCATCTCATATGGTCCCCGAGCCTGCCAGGAGCAATTTCTGAACATAGAGCCAGAAGTAACCCTTGAAGTGCTGTCGAGTGTGACCCCCCCAAAAAACAAAAAAGAATTGTTGGTCCTGGGGTGCATCCCTACAGAATTTAGGGGCCATGCAATGTGGGAAATGGTATACCATCTGCCTTGCCAGTGCTAGCCTAGGACAGAATGCGGTTCGATCCCCCAGCATCTTACATGGTCACCCAAGCCAGGAACAATTTCTGAGTGCATAGCCAGGGGTAACCCCTGTGTGTAACTGGGTGTGGCCCAAAAACAAAACAAAACAAAAAATAAAATAAATCGGGTTGGTATATATAAGGAGTATACTCTGCCACTTGAACCGTATTCCTGGCCCTAGGTGGAAATTTTTATTTTAATTTAGTTTGGTTTTGGACTCAGCCTTACTTCTGGATCTGTGTTCAGGGGCCATTCCTGGTAGTACTCAGGAGAACCATATGTGGTGCCAGGAATTGAACTTGGGTCAGCTGTGTGCAAGGCAAGCTTCTTACATGCTGTACTATCTCAGGCCACTGGTAGATAATATCTTTTTTTTTTTTTTTGGATAATATCTTTTTAATGGAGGAATTGAACCTTCTAGGACAGAGGCCAAAACTATGGTCATATGGTCACCAAGCCCTACAGGGAGTGATCCCTGAGCACAGAGCCAGGAATAAGCCCTAAGTATCACTAGTTGTGATCCAAAAAAATAAAACAATAAAACAAAGGGGGTAGGGGCCAGAGCAATAGTGCAGCTGGTGGGGCATTTGCCTTGCAGGTGGTCAACCCAGGTTCGATCCTTGGCATCCCATATGGTCCCCTGAGCACCTCCAGGAGTAGTTCCTGAGTTCCAGGGCCAAGTGAGCACAACTGGGTGTGGCTCAAAAATCAACAAGGAAAACTTCTAGGAAATGACTGACCCTGTACCTTAGTGGGAGAGCACATGCTTTCTGGGTTCAATCATAGACACACATACACAAAAGACTGATTTGGAAAAGGGTGAAAATACAGTTTTATGAAGGGCACTAGGCTAAGAATATACTTTTTGTTGTTTTTGGACCACACCTGACCACTCTCAGGGCTTACTCCTGACTCTATCAGGGATCAATACTGAAAGGTTCAGGGGACCCTGTGAGATGCCAGAGATGGAATGAGGGTTGGCCACATGTGAGGCAAACACCTTTTCATGCTGAACTATCACTCCAGTGCTAATACATTTTTTAGTGGGGGTCGAGGGAGTTTGGGACATACCCTGAATTGCTCAGGAGCTACTCCAGGAGCTGTGCTGAGGGATCACTCCTGGCAGTGACATTTTCCATGACATACTAGAATTAGCATTGTGACAGTGGGATTTAGGGGACATAGAGACAGCAAAGTCAGTAAGGTGCTTGCTTCGCACACACCCAACCCATGTTCAATCCCTGGCATCCTATAGGGTCCCCTGAGCATCTCCAGGAATAATTCCTAAGTGCAAAACTAGGAGTAATTCCTGAGTACCACCGGCCATGGCCCCAAATTAAAATAATTTTAAAAAGATGAAATTGGGGGGACTGAGCTGTGGCGCAAGCAGTAAGGCCTTGCCTGCGCTAGCCGCGGTTCGATCCCCCAGCATCCCATATGGTCACCCAAGCCAGGAGCAATTTCTAAGCGTAGAGCCAGGAGTAACCCCTGAGCATCACCGGGTGTGGCCACTCCCCAAAAAAGATGAAATTGAGGTTTAGTCAGTCCATGAGGGAGACTAGTCTATTCACTGTATGGTCCTCACAGACAGTGTCACTGTGTGGGGTGACATCTGTGGTTATATTGCTTAGCGGCCACTAAGCTGTTTGTGTGAGTTCAGGCTGCTTCCAGAATGTTCTACACCAGGGCTCTTTGACATTTTTCACTTGTAGCCCTCTTTTTTTTTTTTTAAATATTAGGCCACACCCAGTCGTGTTTAGGGCTTTCTCCTGTCTCTGAACTCAGGGATCAGAGCTTACCTCTGACTCTGCATTTAGGGACCACTCTTGGTGAGGCTCAGGGGACCATATGTAGTGCTAGAATTGAACCTGGGTCAGCTGCATGTGAAGGCAATTGCCCTACCAGTTGTTCTATCTATTAAGCTCCTGTAACACCTCTTTGGGCTACACTTAGAAGTGCTCAGGGATTACATCTGGTGGAGCTCACAAGAACCTTATGTGGTGATGGGATCTAGCAGGATCAGACCTGTGCAAGGCAAACACCTCATACCCTAGGGGTACTGTCTCTCTCATTTTTTTCTTTTTTGGTTTTTGGGCCACACCCAGTGGTGCTCAGGGTTTACTCCCGGTTCTGCAATCAAAAATTGCTCCTGGCAGGCTCAGGGAACTATATGGGATGCCAGGGATCAAACCCAGGTCTGTCCTGGCTCGGGCTCTTGCAAGGCAAATGCCCTATTGCTGTGCTGTCACTCCGGCTTCTGTCTTTCTCTTTTAGCCTATGAAATGCAACATGGGTGAACACTGACAGAAACATCTCAGGGAGGGCTGGAGAGATAGCAGAGCGGTAAGGCGTTTGCCTTAGATGCAGAAGGACGGTGATTCGAATCCCGGCATCCCATATAGTCCCCAGAGCCTGCCAGGAGCAATTTTTTTTTTTTTTTTTTTTTTTTTTGGTTTTTGGGCCACACCCAGTGGTGTTCAGGGGTTACTCCTGGCTGTCTGCTCAGAAATAGCTCCTGGCAGGCATGGGGGACCATATGGGACACCGGGATTCGAACCAACCACCTTTGGTCCTGGATCGGCTGCTTGCAAGGCAAACGCCGCTGTGCTATCTTTCCGGCCCCAGAGCAATTTCTTAACATAGAACCAGGAGTAACCCCTGAGCACTGGCGGGTGTGACCCAAAAGACAAAAGAAAAGAAAAAGAAACGTCTCAGGAGAAACCAGAAGATAGTCAAGCAGTTAGGGCACATTTCTAGCATGCCTCCAACCTGGGTTTGATTCCTGATATCACATGGCCTTCTTAGCACTATTGGGTATGGTCGTGAGGGTTCCCAAACTCTGCTGGGTGCCCTAGTGAGTCATGGCTCTGTAGAACCGAACCACAACATATACTCAGCTCAAGCACTAATCCGTTGGCCCACTGGAGTGAAACCACTGGAGTGATATCCTCAGACCCCTAAGGTCTGCTTCTGAAGCTCCCCTGAAAAAAAATATCGGTTTTATTAGCCATTTGATTTTGATTGTTTTATTTATGAGTCACACCAAGTTGTGCTCAGGACTCACTCTTGATGGTGCTCAGGGAACCTAGGGAGGCTCCAGGGCCATCAGAGTTGGCTGCATGCAAGACAAGTGACTTAACTCCTGTACTGCTCCCTATTTGATTTTTTGTTTTCCTATGTTTTTGGACACAACCAACAATGCTTGTGGGAACCATGAGGTGTCAGGAATGGAACGTGAAGCTCCCCCATGCAAATCAGCTTTCTGAGACATTTCAACCCAGGCATTCAATTTTAAATGAATTATTGGTCTTGAAACTTTTTATTGTTACCACCTTGTTTTTCCTTCCCCAAATTCAGTTTCTCCATCTCACATGACTCTGAGCCTGGGTCAACCCCTGTTTCTTCAGTATCAAAAGAAGTGGGATTAGGGAATAAGTGACACTGCTGACGGAACTCTTAACACAGGCCCCACTGCTTAGAAGGACACATCAATCCATAGGGCTGCACCATTAAGGTGGGGTGACTCAGCCAAATGTGTCATTACAGTTAATAGAAACTGCACTGTTGTTGGTTGGTTTTGTTGGTTTTATTTTATTTTATTTTTTTGGTTTTTGGGCCACACCTGGTGACACTCCTGGCTATGTGGTCAGAAATCACTCCTGGCTTGGAGGACCATATAGGGACACTGGGAGATCGAAACCAGGTCTGTCCTAGGTCAGCTGTGTGCAAGGCAAACACCCTACAGCTGCGCCACTGCTCTGGTCCCAAAAAACTGCATTTTTTTTGTTTGTTTTGTTTTGTTTTGTTTTAGGGGCATACTCAAAGATGTCATATATTAGGGGTTACTCCTGGCTCTGTACTCAGAGATCACTCAGTGGACCATATGGGATGCTGAGGATCAAACTTGGGTTGGCCACATCCAAGGCAAACACCTCACAGTTGTACTATGGCTCCAGCCCCAAAGATTACATTGTTTGTATAGGAAAGTCACCTTGGCTTAGAGAGCAAAGGTTGAGAAGCTTAGAAACGCCTACTGGAGCAAGGGTCTCAAACTCAATTTGCCTGGGGGCCGCAGGAGGCAAAGTCGGGGTGAGGCAGGGCCGCATAAGGGATTTCCCTTACCAAATATTCGCAATAAAAAATCGCATTAGTGGGGCCGGAGAGATAGCATGGAGGTAAGGCGTTTGCCTTTCATGCAGGAGGTCATCGGTTCGAATCCTGGCGCCCCATATGGTCCCCTGTGCCTGCCAGGAGCAATTTCTGAGCCTGGAGCCAGGAATAACCCCTGAGCACTGCCAGGTGTGACCCCAAAAAAAAAAAATTGCATTAGTAAGAAAAAAAAATCGCAAAAAATCGCATTCAACATTTGCATACCCCGAACGGAACTGCTCGGGGTATGCGAATGTTGAATGCGCTTTTTTCCTTACTAATGCTATTTTTATTACGATTATTCAGTAATCGAATAATCGCGAATACTGCGATATTTGAAGGCTGGCCACGGGCCACAAAATGTTGGACGGAGGGCCACAAACGGCCCGCGGGCCGCGAGTTTGAGACCCCTGTACTAGAGGATGCGAGCTATAGAACAGCTGAAGGGCGTTGTTTGCCTTGCATGAGACTGACCAGGGACAGACCTGGGACAGACCTGGATTAGATCCCTGGCAATCTCTATGGTCCCCTGAGCCTGCCAGAAGTAATTTCTGAGTATAGAGCCAGGAGTACCCCGAGTGCCTCCGGGTGTGGCCCAAAAACCAGAAAAAGAAACCCTGATTAGAGTTTGTGCTGTTTGGGGGGTCATGGTGCTACTTGTGGCATACACTGTCCATGTGAAAATCATACCATCTGAGGGTGTTGCTCATTTAGGGTTCAAGAAACTGGGCTTTTCTAGAAACCCTGGCTCAGCTCACATCAGTTACACTTAAATGTAATTAAATTACATTCTTTTTGGTTTTTGGTTTTGGGGTCACATCCTGAGACGCTCAAGGATTATTCCTCTCTCTTCGCTCAGAAATCACCCAGCAGGCTCAGGGGACCATATGGGATGCCGGGAATCAAACCACCATCGATCCTGGGTGGGCCGTGTGGAAGCCCTACCACTGTGCTAACTCTCCTGTCTATATTTTTTATTTGGGGGGAGGGGCTCTGTACTTCTTTTTTGTTTGTTTGTTTTTGGTTTTTGGGCTACACCCTGTGACGCTCAGGGGTTACTCCTGACTGTGCTCGGAAATCCCTCCTGGCTTGGGAGACCATATGGGATGCTGGAGGAGAGGGATCAAACCGTGGTTCATCCTAGGTTAGTGCATGCAAGGCAAACACCTTACTGCTTGCACCACTGCTCCGGTCCTTCTGGCTCTGTACTTAAGAATTACTCCTGGGGCCGGAGAGATAGCATGGGAGGTAAGGCGTTTGCCTTTCATGCAGGAGGTCATCAGTTCGAATCCCAGCGTCCCATATGGTCCCCCGTGCCTGCCAGGAACAATTTCTGAGCCTGGAGCCAGGAATAATCCCTGAGCACTGCCGGGTGTGACCCAAAAACCACCAAAAAAAAAAAAAAAAAAGAATTACTCCTGGCAGGCTTGTGGGTACCATATGGGATGCCGGGGAGAGAACCTGGGTTAGCCACAGGCAAGGCAAATGCTCTACCTACTATACTATCATGGTGGCCCCAGTGTAATTGGACTATTCTCTGACATACCCATATCTCAGCTGATGATAAAGCAGTGACAGAAATAGACAAACCTGGGGTCAGAGTGATAACACAGTGGAAGGGCATTTGCCTTGCATGTAGCTGACACAGGACAGTCCTGGGTTCAATCTCCAGTGTCCCATATGGTCTCCCGAGCCTGCCAGGAATAAATTCTGAGCACAGATCCAGGAATAACCCCTGAGCGCTGCCAGGTGTGGCCCCAAAACAAAAACAAAACAAAACAAAAAGAAAGAAATAGACAAACCTGGGGCCGGAGAGATAGCACAATGGTGTTTGCCTTGCAAGCAGCTGATCCAGGACCTAAGGTGGTTGGTTCTCATCCCGGCATCCCATATGGTCCCCCATGCCTGCCAGGAGCAATTTTTTAGCAGAAAGCTGCCAGGGGTAACCCCTTAGCACCGCCGGGTGTGACCCAAAAACCAAAAAAAAAAAAAAAAAAAAAGAAAGGAAAAAAGGAAAAAAAGAAATAGACAAACCTGCCTTGGGAGATTTACAGTCAGAAGGAAAAGCCTAGGCTGGAGCTATAAGACAGAAGTGAGGGTTCTTGTTTTGCATGTGGCTAACCCACGTTTATCCCATATGGCATCCATTATGGTCCCCTGAGCACCACCAGGAATAATTCCTGAGTACAGAGGCAGGAGTATTTCCTGAGCATCACCAGGTGTGCCCCCAAAACCAAAAGGAAAATATAAAGAAAACGCCTGACCATTTGGGGGGGTCCTGGTTTAAAAGGTTCACATTCGGACACCTGATCTAGAGGGGTGATATGTTTGCGTACTCTTCCATACGGATTCTTCTGTACATGTGTTGCCTTTTCTTGGGGCCTAGGGGGTACAACGCCTAAAGATACGCTTATTCATGCATTATAGATTGCCAGACACTGTGCCAGCTCTGAGACTATTGTTGGCCACAAAATCCACCCAAAATTATAGCTCTCTTAGAGCTGGCATCATAGAAAATAATTTAGATATGCAAATACTTTACAGAAATATATGTAAGATAAGGTTTGGTGACAGGGAGCCAACCAGTGCTCAGGAAGATCATCAGGATCACAGAAGGGGTGGCAAGTTAACATAGATGGTCATAAAGGGCTGGAGAACAGCTTTGCATGTGGGAATTCTGGGTCCCATCCTAGAATTGAACGATCCCCTGTTGAAGTAACCGGTCTTCTCCCTAATAAGGATGGTGCCTTCTTTGTTTTTTTTTTTTTTTTTTTTTTGAGGGGCTGGGTCACACCTGGCAGTGCTCAGAAGTCACTCCTGGGGGGCTAGAGCTGTGGCACAAGTGGTAAGGTGTCTGCCTTGCCTGCGCTAGCCTAGGAAAGACTGCGGTTCGATCCCCCGATATGGTCCCCCATGCCAAGAGCGATTTCTGAGTGCAGAGCCAGGAGTAACCCCTGAGTGTCACCGAGTGTGGCCCAAAAAAACTAAAAAAAAAAAAAATCACTCCTGAAAGGAACAGGGGGACTATATAGGATGGCAAGAATCAAACCCAGGGACCAGAGAGATAGCATGGAGGTAGAGCCTTTGCCTTTCATGCAGAAGGACGGTGGTTCAAATTCCAGCATCCCATATGGTCCCCCGTGCCTGCCAGGGGTGATTTCTGAGCATAGAGCCAGGAGTAAGCCCTGAGCACTGCCGGGTGTGACCCAAAAAACAAAAAACAAAAGAATCAAACCGAGGTCCGTCCTGGGTCAGCCACATGCAAGACAAATGCTCTACTGCTATGCTCTCTCTCTGGCATCTCTCTGGCCCTGAATGGTTCATTCTTTGCATGTTTGTTCCATCTGGTTGGGAAGAACCTCTGGATTGGCCCCTACCCCTAGCTGTTCTTCACCCATAGGAGTGGTTCTATTCTTCCTAGTAAAGACCAAGGCTCAGAGAGATTTTCATGGTTTGTCCCACAGCTTGCCTGTCTGCCAGGTTCTGCTTGCAGCTTACTTGCAGTGAAAATTTCTGAACCTGATTCATTTCCCTAACTTGGTGTGAAGTATTTCCTGTGTTAGCAGTGCTTCCAGACACACGGCTCCCAATCTTCTTGGGAGTGTGAGGATTTCTCTTCACCTGGTGCCCCGAACAAGGACATCAACAACACTGGGTGAGGTGCTTCCTGGGTGGATTTTGTGGTTACTCAGGTGCATCATCTCACATTGGATAATCATCAGTCCTTGTAGCACTGCTGACAATTACTCCCAAGCACCACTATGTGTGCAAAATAAATAAGTAAATAAAAATTAAAAATAAGGGCCCGGAGAGATAGCACAATGGTGTTTGCCTTGCAAGCAGCCGATCCAGGACCTAAGGTGGTTGGTTCGAATCCCGGTGTCCCATATGGTCCCCCGTGCCTGCCAGGAGCTATTTCTGAGCAGACAGCCAGGAGGAACCCCTGAGCACTGCCAGGTGTGGCCCCCCCCAAAAAAAAACCCAAACAAAACAAAACAAAAATTAAAAATAAAATAATTGGGGGCTGGAGAGATAGCACAGTGGTAAGGCGTTTGCCTTGCATGCGGAAGGAGAGTGGTTTGAATCCCAGCATCCCATATGGTCCCCCGAGCCTGCTGGGGCCAATTTCTGAGTGTAGAGCCAGGAGTGGCCCCTGAGCGCTGCTGGGTGTGACTCAAAAACAAACAAAAAAAATTGGGTCAGAGTGATAGCACAGTGGTAGGGCGTTTGCCTTGCATGCTGCTGACCTGGGACGAACCTGGGGTTTGATCTCTGGCATCCCATATGGTCCCCCGAGTTTGCCAGGAGCGACTTCTCAATGTAGAGCCAAGAGCACAACCAGTTGTGGCCCAAAAACCAAAAAAAATTATTTCAAAATAGTAACTATGGGTAGGGCGCTATGGGTAGGATGCTTACCTAGCATGTGACTGACTCTGGTTTGATCCCTGGAGTTCCTGAGTCTGCCAGGAGTGATCCCTGACTGTAGAACCAGAGTAACTCCTGAGTACTTCCAGGAGTGGCCCAAACTGCCCCCTCAGATAAAAGTAAGTATCAGAGGCCAGAGAGACATTACAATGTGTAAGGCTTTTCGGCTTGCACACAGCTGGATCCATGAAATCTCATATAGTTCCTTGAGTACCTCCGGGAGTGATTTCTGAGTACTGCCAGATGTGACCCAAAAAAAAAAAAAAAACAACAAAACAAAAATAAAATAGAACAGTGAAAAAACTGAGGGTAGAGATATAGTTCAGACACTAGAGTATATGCTCTGCACATGGAGTTAAACTTTAATTTCTAGTATTTCATGATCCCCTGAGCACCACTGGAAATGATCCCAGCACAGAGCCAGGAGTAGCCAGTAAGCATGGCTGGATTGAGGTAAAGCCTCCAAAACAGAACAAATCCAAAGCCACAGAAGAATAAAGGATTTAGGTCAGGTTTGATCCCTGGCACCACATGGCCTGAGCATCGTCTGTGTGGCTCTGTAGTGCGCAGAGCACTGCTGGTGTGGTTCTTGGGGTCCCTAGTACAGCAAGGTGGCAGCAACACTATACTTGGGGCCTTAATACTGAATCGCTGGTGGCCCGGCTGGCCCAGTACCACCATGAGGGGCCTCTGAGCCCCTTGAGCTCTGCTTCAGAGCCTCCTCCCCAACCGGAGAGATGTACAGAAGGCTCTTAGAGCATGGGTTTGATTTCCAGCTTCACATGGTATTGTGAGTACTGCTAGGAGAGAGCCCAGAGCCCTGAGCTGGAAGTAGCCCCTGAGCACTGCCAAGTGTAATTCCAAAACCAAAACCAACAAATAAACCAATAATGGGGGCCAGAAGGATAGTACAATGGGTAGGATGTTTGCCTTGCATGCAGCCAACCTGGGTTTGGTTTTGACACCTTTATGTTTCCCTGAGTCCACCAGGAGTGATCCCTGAGCACTGCCAGGATGTACTTAAAATAAAAAAATTTTTTTTGGTTTTGGGGCCACACCTGGCAGTGCTCAGGGGTTACTCCTGGTCGGCTCAGGGACCCATACAGGATACCAAGGATCAAACCCAGATCTGCCTTAGATTGGCAGCATGCAAGGCAAATGCCCTACCGCTGTACTATTGCTCTGGTCCCTACTTAAAATAATTTTGAGGTTAAAATAATAGGATAGGGGCCTGAGAAATAGCATGGAGGTAAGGCATTTGCCTTGCATGCAGAACGACGGAGGTTTGAATCCCGGCATCTCATATGGTCCCCCCAAGCCTACTAGGAGCGATTTCTGAGCATAGAGCCAGGAGTAACCCCTGAGCACTGCTGGGTGTGACCCAAAAACCAAAAAATAAAAAAAGAAGAAAAAATACGGACCTGACCCTGGGGGGAGGGTAGGGGAGAGAAATTCCTCCCCATGCATCCACAAACTACAGAGGCAGGGCTGCACCCAGAAGATTCCACATGCCAGTTTTTCTGTTTGTCTTCAGCTGGTATGTTGGGGGCTCTGGGCAGGACAGCTAGCCATAGGCCCCCTGGGCTGACCACTTAGTCCAGGGGACTGAGATTCCCCCCTCCCCACGCCAGAGTGGTTTTCAGGGCCGCCTGGTAAATCGGGCCCTGGGGGGACGGTGGGGGAGAGAAATTCCTCCCCTATGCATACTGGACCCCATTCAGGAGTTCTTTTCTTCCTAGTATTCATTTTCAAAAGCGCGCGCCTGCACGACATATATACTTTTTAACAACATCCAAAAATATTCTTTTTTTTTTTTTTTTTTGGTTTTTGGGCCACACCCTGTGACGCTCAGGGGTTACTCCTGGCTATGCGCTCAGAAGTTGCTCCTGGCTTCTTGGGAGACCATATGGGACGCCGGGGGATCGAACTGCGGTCCGTCCTAGGCTAGCGCAGGCAAGGCAGGCACCTTACCTCCAGCGCCACCGCCCGGCCCCCAAAAATATTCTTAATTCTTGACTGTTTCTAAAAAAATAATGGAATTCCCTCGATTTGGAGGATAATATTCAAATAGGTCTCTAAAATCAGTTTATATGTAGACGAGACTTCCTATACAGTGGTCCTCTCTGACTGCCAAGCCTAATCCATAAACAATTCATCTATACAATGTATATAACCCCTCTGATATATTTTCCCTCCTCCACACCAGAGCCTCTTCTACTCCCTCATCTCCCAATCCAGATTCGTTATCTTCCCCTTAATTAACCCTCTTTACTGTCAGCTCTCCAATTTGTTAGGCACCAAGACCGACCTCTTGCCCCAACAGATTCTGCCCTTTCGCACACCCCTACAAAGCTCATTATTACTCCTTAACTCTCTCACCCCCAACCATCATTACCCCACATTTACCCTTTTTAACTTCAGTACTACACAGTTCTAATCACAGACCAAAGTTGTGCATTGGATTTAACAACCCCCAACTGTTTCAAAAGACATAAAATGGACACATATATGGGCCCGGAGAGATAGCACAGCGGCGTTTGCCTTGCAAGCAGCCGATCCAGGACCAAAGGTGGTTGGTTCAAATCCTGGTGTCCCATATGGTCCCCCGTGCCTGCCAGCAGCTATTTCTGAGAAGATAGCCACGAGTAACCCCTAAGCAACACTGGGTGTGGCCCAAAAACAAACAAAAAAATGGACACATATGTCTTTTGAATATTTTATGTGTATTTTCTTTAACAGCTATAACTCCTAAATATTCTTTTACTGTCACAATTCTACCCACTTTTTATCTTGTCTCTCTTTGTGAGCTATTCAATAAGGAATTTTGGTAGAAGAGTCCCTCAGTTTAATGCTTATGATTGAACCATGTCATGGGGATTGTTGGACTTGTTCTTATGGCCCCCATATGCGCCGATAACGCCATGTGGCATTGTTCCTTGTTTGCATAGACACATTAAAATGGAAAAATGCTATGCATATAAATAAGTTCTTATCTAATAGAGATTGGAACACACAAATCTCGTAGTGCAATGGGACCTTACACCCTGAACATTGATATAATGACCTGGCACAGGCCTCAGAAGAATGGGCATCCTCCATTTACCCCTGAACCAGGGAAGGTATCCACGAAACATCCAAGGTTTTTTATAACAACACCTGGAAGCAATCCTCTGCCAGGGAAGACCCTACTATGGTTCTGACATAGACCTGCTCAAAAGAGACTTCCCTTAACACTAAGAAGACTTGACAACAACAATGACCTGCTTATAGGACAGGGCTCTCTGCATTGCCCTTTAATTGTGAGGTGAAACGAGAGGACGCTCTGCACCATTCTGACTGCAATATAGGATATGCAGATTCCAGGATCTTTAATACAGAAACATGATACTAACAACAGAGACTGTGTGAAAAATAAAAGTGTATTGGCATTACAGACAATGACCTGGATTGGACAAACTAGTTTGCCTGGAGCCTAGAGTTGGTCTTATGCCAGGAAACTTCAGGGGCAGGGTCTTCTTGTATTTAGGCCAAGGCTTTTCCTTTCCATGTCCCTCATATTTGGCGGGCCTATGCAAACAATAATTGCCACTCTAACACCGTTTTTACTGTGCTCCTTTGACTCTAATCCTTAAGAAAAACAACCCACTTAAACTTTTGAGGTTAACTTAAACTAATATGCATGTGCATGGAAATGTAAAAAAGTACTTTGCCTTCAATGTTTAAGGAGTTACATAAGTTTTATGTCTTTAGATTGCTTTGTGTGCTGCTAAGAAATATCAGGTACTACAATCTGGGGACTTGAAGGACAAAGTAATTGTACATGGGTTCTGTTTTATTTTTCTTAATGTTCTTTGGCTGAAAGTTCAAAGTTAAGATATCAGCTATGGGACTACTGAGAATTCTGCTTATGGGTGATTGTCCTTCCACTGTAACTTTACCTTGTCCTCTTTCTTTGCATCTTTGTTCTCATAATTAAAAATAAAAAATTAGGGGCCGGAGAGATAGCATGGAGGTGAGGTGTTTGCCTTTCATGCAGGAGGTCATCGGTTCGAATCCCGGCGTCCCATATGGTCCCCTGTGCCTGCCAGGAGCGATTTCTGAGCCTGGAGCCAGGAATAACCCCTGAGCACTGCCGGGTGTGACCCAAAAACCACAAAAAAAAAAAAAAAAAAAAAAAAAAAAAAAAAAAAAAAAAAATAAAAAATTAATAAAAAAAATATGGGCCTGAGCTATAGCATAGCAATAAGGCATTTACTTTGCACGGGACCAACCCAGGACTGACCCATGTGGCCAACCTGGATTTAATCCCTAGTTCAACATGTGGTCCTCTGAGCCCACGAGGAGTAATACCTGAACACAGAGCCAGGAGTGAAACCTGTGCACCACTGCGGTGGCCCCAAAATTGGAAATAATAAAAATAAAACCAATCCAAAACCTAGAGCTGGGGTCTGGAGAAAGAGGTTTGGGGCATTGCCTTAGATATAGCGGAGCCAACTGATATTCAGCACCCCATTTGGTCCCCAGCGCTCTGTAGGAGTGATGCCTGAGTGAAAAGCTAGGTCAGTAGCCCCTGAGCATTGCCAGGTGTGGCCCCCAAACAAAATACAAAACCAAAATCAAACCAAAATTCAGTGCTGGAGAGAATCCAGGGGGTTGACACTTCCCTTGCATGCAGTCCTCCTGTATTTGAAGGATGACCGGATGAGGGACTAAGTCACTAGACTCATAGGGGAAACATCTTCCAGAAAGACAGAACAGCCTGGGTACAATCCCTGACCTAAATGATACTGTATCATTGTGGGACACACAATTTTATTTTATTTTATTTTAGTTTTGGTTTTTGGGTCACACCCAGCAATGCTCAGTGCTCAGGGGTTCCTCCTGGCTCCTGGCTCTACGCGCTCAGAAATCGCTCCTGGCAGGCTAGGGGGACCATATGGGATGCCGGGATTCGAACCACTGTCCTTCTGTATGCAAAGCAAACACCTTACCTCCATGCTATCTCTCCAGCCCCAATTTTTTTGGGGAGTCACACCCGGCAGCGCTCAGGAGTTACTCCTGGCTGTATGCTCAGAAATCACTCCTGGCAGGCTCGGGGGACCATATGGGATACCGGGATTCAAACCACCGACCTTCTGCATGCAAGGCTAAAACCTTACCTCCATGCTATCTCTCTGGCCCCAGCCAATTTTTGTTTTTTTTGTTTTTTTTTTTTTTTTGGTTTTTGGGTCACACCCGGCAGTGCTCAGGGGTTATTCCTGGCTTCACGCTCAGAAATTGCTCCTGGCAGGCACAGGGGACCATATGGGACACCGGGATTCGAACTGATGACCTCCTGCATGAAAGGCAAACGCCTTACCTCCATGCTATCTCTCCGGCCCCCAATTTTTGTTTTTTATACCCAGTGGTTCTTAGAGATTTCTCCTGGCTCTGTACTCAGAAATCACTCTGGCAGGCTTGGGGAACCATGTGGGATTCTAGAATCAAATCCAGGTTGGCCACATACATGGCAAATGCTCTGCCCACTCCCCCAAAAGGAGATACAACTATGGTTCTCTAAGTACTGCCAGGAATCTACCTCTGAGTTTGGACTAGCCCCTGGTGTAATCCCCAAACTGACCAACACCAAACCTGCCCTATAGAGCAAACCAACACCAAACCAACACCTGCCCTATAGAGCCAGGTGACAGGCACAGGGTTGGAAGTCATGTTCTGTGCCCAGAAAGTTTGAAGAGGAGATTGGCCCTCAAGATCAAGATGGAGGGCCGGGCGGTGGCGCTAAAGGTAGGGTGCCTGCCTTGCCTGCGCTAGCCTTGGACGGACAGCGGTTCGATCCCCCGGCGTGCCATATGGTCCCCCAAGCCAGGAGCAACTTCTGAGCACATAGCCAGGAGTAACCCCTGAGCGTTACTGGGTGTGGCCCAAAAACCAAAAAAAAAAAAAAAAAAAAGATCAAGATGGAAGCCTGAGCAAGGACTAGAGCCCCAAACCTAAACCAGATTAAACAAAGAAATCTAAACAGGCTCAGAGAGAATACAGCAAGTAAGGTGCTTGCCTTGAAAGCTGCCACCCCATGCTTGATACCGAACACCAATATGGCCCCCAGTTCCACAGAGTACTGCCAATGTGATGCTGAATACAGAGCCAAGGGTATGTTATGAGCACAAGGGTGTGGCCCCAAAACAAAAAATTTCAGAGGCACTGTTGAGAATTTTTTTGGCCACACCCAGTAATGCTCAGGAGTTACTCCTGGCTCTGCACTCACTTTGGTAATGCTCTGGGGACCCAGTGTGATGTCAGGGATGGAACCCAAGTTGGCTGTGTGCAGGGCAAATAACCCCCTGCTGTTCATCTAATCTGGCCCTGAGGTGAGAGGCACACTTGGTGGTATTTAGAGCATATTACTGGCTCTAAGCTCAAGGATCACTCCTGCTAGTGCTTGGGCACCAAGGTGGGAGCAGGTATTTAATCTGGGTCAATTGCATGCAAGGCAAGTGCTCTACTATCATTCTAGCCTCTGATGAAGGTCTTGATGTGTGAGCCTGGCTTCAGGGGAGTCCTGAGTCAGAGAGAGGAATGTGGGAACCCTGAGCCAATCTCAGTCATGTCCCTTGGTGTAGAAATTGGGGGCTTGAGCAGTAGAGGTTATCAAGGTGAGAAGCCAGGACTTGAGCCCTGGGTCCTTCAGCCTTTGGAGTTGGTGGTAATGGGGTTGCATTTCCAGTTTGGGTGTGGTCATCCTGTTTAGGGGGTGAAGCTCTTTATGTAGAGTGGGGTCACTGTTGTTAGGGAGCTTAGTCGTTACTCATGCATCTGTTCTCTTAGGGGGCAATGAGTGATTCTGATACTATTTATTTAATTTATTTTGTTTTTCAGCTACACCCGGTGATGCTCAGGGGTTACTCCTGGCTATGTGCTTAGAAATTGCTCCTGGCTTGGGGGACCATATGGGATGCCAGGAATCGAACCAAGGTTCATCCGTGTGGGTCAGCCGTGTGCAAGACAAATGCCCTACCAATGCGCTATCGTTTCAGCCCCAATCCTAAAATTTTTTGGTGACTCTTGGCGAGACTCAGAGGCCTTATGAGATACCTGAGATCAAATCTGGGTCAGCAGGCAAATATACCTTATATACCTTATATACGATACCTTTCAGGCCCCCGTTTTCCTGACTGATGGACTTGAGGGACCATATTAGAATACTGGTGACCTAACCTGGGTTGCCTGCGTGCAGAGCAAGCACCCTCCTGCTCTACTATCTCTATTTTGTTTTTGGGCCACACCCAGCAAGTGCTCAAAGGCACTCAGGAATCACTCCTGGTGGTGGACTATCTGGGATGCGGGGGAATCGACCCTGAACCTGGGTGGCTGCATGCAAGGCAAATGTCCTACTTGCTGTGCTATTGCTTATGCAGCTCCCCACCCCACCCCCCATCTCTCTGGCTCCCTCCCCTTTTTTTATTTTGGCGATGTCAGGCTGGAACCAGGGTTGCACACAGGCTGATGGTTCCTTCCTGACCACACAGTTGCCTTCCAGGCATGAAGTCTGTGAAGGGGTGTGGCTGAGGGGGGACGCATTCTGCCAGCACTTAGCAGATCCTAACAGCAGCTATGTTATCTCTGTGAGCACAGTAAACTGGAACCAGAATTGTGAGGTCCCCAGGAGTGGGAGTGGGGCGCCCTCTCTGTCTGGAGGAAGTTGTTTGCACCCCTGACTGCTCCTGGTCGCTTATCTGACTAAGGGAGCCTACACTTTCACCTGCCCCACGGAGGTGGCTTTTTTGTTGGAGGCTTTCACCAGGGAACTGTGAAGGCATGGTGTGTTTGTGTGTGTTGGGGGGGTGTACTGATTCCTGGGGGTGACTTCGGGAAGATGTTCTGACTAACAGGAAAGACCAGTAATTTTGAATCAGTTGGCTCAGTCAAACCTTCAAAGCATCAGGTGTCACACAATTGTGGTCGGTGGGGTTCACCATGGAGGTGGGTGAGGGTCGCTGTACACCAGGCTCAGTGAACAGAGAGCGCCCACCACATTTCTGTGGGAGAGCCACATGGATTCCCCAAGAGACTTCAGTTCTCCGTGGAGATTTTTTTTTCTTTTTGGGCTTTTGGCCACTCCCAGCTGTGCTCCTGGCTCTGCGCCCAGGGATCGCTCCAGCGGACTCAGGGGACCATATGGGGTGCCAGGGATTGAATCTGAGTCAGCCGTGTGTGCGAGGCAAGCGCCCTACCTGCTGTAATATTGATCCAATCTTCATCCGTGGAGATTTCCCAGGTACATTATTCAACTCCCTAGAGATCACACACACACACCCAGGTGCTAGTTTGCACCAGGGACACCCCTCTTCCGGTTCAACATCTCTCAGCCGACCCGCCCATCAGTTCTGACAATTTCCTAGAAGGAGTGGGAGTCATTCACTTGCTGGGGGGGCTACCACAAGCTTCCGGTGGCAACTGGGGTCTGCAGGATGACTGAGGGAAATGTAGTTGCCACTGCGAGAGTGGCAGGAACTGTGATTCCTCCCATTCTCCCAGTATTCCCATTTTACAGACATGGAAACTGAGGCACCTAGTTTTGTTCACTTGTCTGCCACAGGCTGGAAGCAGCCGGATTAGGGACTCAACTCAGGTCTTTATCTTGCCTGGAAGGGTGGGGGTCATTGAGACTCGTGACCTGAGCGGCCTATTCACTTTACAACAGCCTTGTCTAGCTCCCAGGGGGAGGAGAACGCCTTAAGGAGGCTGAGAGTCCCTACCTGAGAGTTTGGGATCCTCAGGCTTCCAGGCCACAATGGCGTGGGCCAGCTAATTTCTCCTCACAGCAGCCTCACTTTTTTCTCTTTCCTCTGCAGTTCGGGGCAACTAACCCAGGGCTTCTACCCACATGTGAGGGGACATGTTGTACCACTGAGCTCATCTCACTTTCCTGATCTGTAAATGGGAACAATAGTAGTGGATGTGCTCCAGACTGGGGAAGTTGGTGAGGATTCAGCGAGAAGATGGCCCAGACAATGGCTGGCCCCATGCCTGGTCCTGAGTGAGCACAGAGCTTTCAGGAGCTGTAAGAATAACAGTGATGATGATGATTATGGCCGGACCACACGGCTCCCAGAGGGTTCTGATATGGAGGGGGAGTCGAACTGCAGGTAGGCAAGGTTACATAATTCCCCGAGGGAGTAACACTTCCCTGGAGCCTCAGTCTCCCTAAGGCAAAGGTTTGGGGCTGGCCTACTGCATCTGGGAACCCAGCAACAGAGGCAGGGTTGGAAGCCCAAGGAATCCAGGCCTTCAGGCCCAGTGACTGGTGGGGTGATTTCTCCCTGCCCATCTTCCATGAGACCCCCACATCCCACTCCCCTCTTTTGGTACTTCTAAGGGTTTTTGCTTCACTTTTGGGTCACACCCAGTTGTGCTCAGGGATTGCTCCTGGGGATGCTAAGGGTCTGGGTACTGAATCAGTCAGAGCAAGCAAGGCAAGTACCTTAACCCCTGTGCACTCTCTCTCTCTCTCTGGCCCTGATCTTTTTGAGACTTCTTTCTCTGCGGCCGCTCTGGGCTGCAGGGCTGTGGCTCCAGCCAGCCCCCTGATCTGGTCTGATCTTGTTTCCTGAAGCCTCAGGCTCCGTCCATCCATCCCCGTCCAAGGAACAGACCTAGCTAGCCCTGCCTCAACCCTACCTAGTCTCCAGCTTTAAGCTCTGCCTTCCTCTCCTGGCGACCTCCCAGTTCCCCTTAGGCACACCATTTGTTCAGATTCTGGTCGCCCCCTCACATTCTGACCCCCACCTCCGGAACCCCCCCATGTCCTTGGCGGTGGAGGTGGAGGTACCTCCGGCGCCAAATACTCTGCTGTCCCCCAGGACAGCTGCAACCTGGGCTTGGAGAGGGCGCTCTGGGATGCGTCCTGTCCGGTCACTTCCTCCCAGCTGGGACCAGGGGGTGGCTATCAGGAAGGCCAAGACCCCATCCTGGACCGGAGGAACGGAGGGCCACAGCCGCCCCCTTACATCGGATGCAGTGGAAATGCTTCCCACCACCCCATCCCATCCCATCCTGTCCCATTCCATTCCATTCCATCCCACTGCGGGACAGCTGCCCCGAATTCAGCCTCAGGCTTGGGAGAGGCGGTGGTCGGCGTCCTCTTCCTTTTCCTCCTTTTCCCCCCAAAGGTCCCACCGAGAAGCCTGGGCCCCCAAAAGTTTCAGGCGCGCCCCTTCTTTCCCCAGGGGTTCCCTAACACCCCTGCAGCCCATCCGTCCATCTCTTTCAAGCTCCCCTAAAAAAGAAACCCGAAGGAATTCCGCAGCGGGCTGGAGGCGGGGTGCAGACTTGGAAGGGGGGGTGTGTGCCTGCAGAGGGGTCACGACCCCCAGGACCCCCTCCCGCCCCGCCCCGCCCTCCCCCGCGGCGCGGCCCCTTTAAGCGCGGGGCCGACCGGTCCTCAGTGGCTGCGCGCGCGCGCGTGTGTGCCTATGTGTGTGTGTCTGTGTGAGTGTGTGTGTGCGCGTGTGCGCGGGGAGGGGGCGGGCGCAGCGTCTCCATGGCGACGCGGCGGTGACGTCGCCGGCCGGGGGGCGTGGGCGTCCCGGCCCCGGAGTGCGATATTAACCCGGGAGGGAGGCGGCGGCGGGGCGGGGAGAGGCGAGGCGAGGAGCGAGGCTCGGCGGCGAGCTCGGAGTGGAGCGAGCGGCGCGGCGAGCAAGAGGAGAGAGAGGAGAGGAGAGGAGAGGAGAGAGAGGAGCGGCGCGGCCGGGGCAGGCGAGGCGGCCCGACGGGCGCGGGACGGGCCGGGGCCTGAGCCAGCCAGCCAGCCAGCCAGGCAGCGCGGGCGGGCGCCGGGAGCCGCGGCCCCGGCCGGAGGAGTCGCCCCGGGGCCCCCCAAAGCATGAAGACCCCGGCGGACACAGGTGGGGGCGGGGGCAGCACGTGCGGGAGACTTGTTGCCCCGGGAGACCGGGCTGGGAAACTTTGGGGGCGGGTGGCGCCGCCAAGACGGAGTGACTTTCGGGGACCCCCGTCCCCATCTCGCGCTCCTCTGCCTCCAGACCTGTTGCGTCGCGGCGGCCGGCGGCGCTGCCCGGGACCCCTCGGAGCGCACGGAGCCCGGCGTGGCGTGGGTGCCCGCGAGTCCCGCTCCTCGCCGCCCGCCCGCCCGCGTGCCGGGGTTCCCCCGCAGCCGCTGCGCGGGGCTCCGCGGGGGTGGCTGGCGATCGGTCCCTCCCTCCTTCCCTCCTTCCCTCCCTCCCCGCCGCTGTCACGTTGCACTCCCGGGGGCCGCTGTCCCCGGCTCCAAGCCGGCCCGTGGTGACCTTCACCGCGGCGCGTGCTGTCCCGCTCGGGCGCTGGGCGCGCGCGTGCGGGACCTCGGAGCGGGGCGCGGGGGGCTTGGGGGCGCCCCCGATGGACTGGACGGGCCGGCCGGACTCGGGGGTCCTAGGACCGCGCGCCCCTCCCCCTTCCCCTCCCCCGCCGGCGCCCGCCCCCCGATCCCCGCCCGCGCCGAGTGAGCCGAGCGAGCCGAGCGCGCCGCAAAGTTCCCAAGCGCCGCTGCAGCCGAAACGTTCGAGAAAGGAACTTTTTGTTTCCGACCTGAGCTCGCGGGCGGGCGCGGCTGGAAGGTGGCTCCGGGGGAGGCCGCGCGGAGGCGGGCGGGCGGGGGGCGCCGAGGCTCCCCCCCCCAGCCCCAGCTCATCCCTTTCAACCCGCCGCCGCGCCCCGCCGCCCCGCCTTCCCCGCCGCCTCGCTCCTCCTCCAGGGGCCCGGCTCGGCGGCCTGCCTCCCCCGGCGGGGGGCCGCGGACTTTCCCCTCCCCTCCCCCGCCGCCCCCGGCGCCCGGCCCGGCTGGACTTTGCGCGCGGGGACGGAGGGGGAGGGGAGGGTCCCGGCCGCCCCCTGCCCGCCCGCCCGCCCGGCTGCCCGTCGGAATCCGGCCCGGGGCGGGACGGGGGAGGGAGGGAGGGAGGGAGGGAGGGAAGGGGCCGGGCGCCGCTGTTCAAACTTGTTTCCTTCCCCCGGCGGCGGCGGCGGCGCAGCCAGGGCTTCGGGCTCCCGTGCGGGTGTGTGCCCCGACCGGCCCACCCACCCCGCCCCCGGCTCGCGGGGGGTGGGGGCGGCTCTTAAAGGGCTCCGGCGGGCTTGGGGCGCCCGGGGATCTAGGGGATCGGGCCCGGGAGGAGGTGGGGCCCCGGGTGCGGAGCTTTGGCTTTTGGCTCGGTCCGTCACGTGCGTCCCGTCCCGTCCCGTCCCGCACCCTCGCCCCGGCCCCCCCAGGCACCCGATCGCGCAACCCACCTCGGGGGGTGGGCCTGGGCCTGGTGGGACCGGCTAGGCCGGGTGTGGGGGTGTATGTAGGCTCTTCGGAGTGGGGGCAGGGACCCCTCCCGGGACGGCCTGTCTGTGTGTCTGTCTGTCCGCCAGACCCCAGACCCAGACACGGACGGACTGACCCCCGGCGGCCCCACCATCCAGTCTCCATCCCGGCCCAGTCTCCAGCGTCCAGGCCCGGCCCGACCCGGCCCGGCCGCGGCTGCTTCCCACTTCCTGTTTTCTTCCCGGCTCTGGCGCCACCGAGGGCCGCCTGCAGTGGGGGAGGCGGTGGGGGGCCCCCCCACCCCACCAGGAGGCCCGCGAGCCTGTCCTTCCTCTCCCATCACCCCTCCCTTCCGACCCCCGAAGTTCCCGACAAAAAAGTTTGGGCAGTCACGTGAACGTGCTGGGGTGCCCTGGAGTTCTGCTCGGTTCCCCCTCCACCACCCGGTTTCCGTAGTCCTGGAGAATCCAGACCCGGCCCTGCCCCTGGGGGGGGGCTAGGTGTGCCTGTTGGGACGCCCCCCCCCACTTCCCCACGCCAGGCCTTCCTGACTGCTGCCCTCTCTGCAGCTCTCCAGCAAGCAGCCCCTCTCCCGGTCCCCACCCCACGCCCCACAGGGCCTGCGCGCCTCCCATGTTTCTCGGTCCAGGCCCGGGGGTTCCCGGTTCTAAACACGTGGACCCGGGCACAACACACTCACACACGCTCCCCTTGCCCGTGCCTGGCTCCTGGCTCCAAGGCCTGGGGAACAGAGCCCCATTGAGACACCCTGACGTCACTCCCTCCTTGGCCTTCTCCCTCCGCCCCCCAAAGCCGGGAACAGGCCCTCATGTATGCTGTGTCCGACGAGGGGAAGCGGCCTGTCTTAGGGTGGCCCCGGGCGTGGGGAAGGAGGGTCCCTGCAGCCCCGGGCCACGGGGGACTCTGACCCTTGAGGGTGCATGTTCGAGGAGGGGACTTCCCAGGAGCCCCCCAGAATGCAGCTCCAGGCCTTCGCAGAGCCCCCCACCTCCTTTCCAGTTCCCTTTGTGTTGCGCAGAGTCGCTCTCACTCCTTCTCTTCTGCAAAGTTTATTTTTAGCCGCCTGCTCCCCCGCTCCCAGGACTGTCGCTGCACACACGTTGCTTGGTTACCGGGACAAGGAGGCTGGGGCGGGTGGGCTGGGAAGGCTGGCTTTAATTTGGGGGGGAGGGTGGAAGTTAGTCCACCCCCCCAGCCCCTAACTGATGTCTCAGGGGCCAGGTCCTCCGCCCCTCCCGGGTCTGAGAAGCAGATTGGGGCGGAGGTGGGAGGAACCGGGAGTTGATTGCTCTGAAGGGGTCCCGGGCAAGGTGTGAAGGGGCTCTGAGGTTCCCTTAGCTTCCCAACCATCTCTGGACCCCAAAGCCAACCCTGAACCTCTCATTCTCCTGCGGGGAGGCTCAGGGGGTGAACACCTGGATTCCAAGGAGCAGGATGATTTGGATGTGGGGTCCACGACAGGCTGTCCCAGGCTGTCTCTACCAGACAGGGCTGCCAGTGGTTGCCAGTGTGGGACATGAGGCCTGTGCCCTGTTGCTCTGGAGCTGGCCAGCTGGCTGCCTGATCTGAGGCTGGTCGACCCACGGTGGTGGTGGGGTCTGGCCAAGGGTAGCATGAGGGTGTCTGGTCCTAGGGGCCAGAGTCTGCAGTGGACTTAAAGAGGGAGCGGCTTCAAGGGGAGGGACCCTCCTTGCTCAGTGCAGGAAGACCAGGTTACTGCTTGGGCGGAGATGCAGCCATGCCCCCTGCCCAGCTAAGCTGACCACCTTGTTCTTCTCCCCCCCCCCCCCAGCGGCACCGGACCCTGCCCTGCTCCCCCCTTCTCTTCCTCCCTCTCCTCCCACCCCTCCATTACCGGCTGCCTGGTGCTGAATTATTGATGGCCCTGATTACCCGGGGGTTTGGGAAATGACAACAACCGCAGCCCCCTCACCCCCCCGCAGGCTGCCCACCCCCTCCAGGGACCAGCCAGCCCACCACCAACCTCTACCCAAGGTTAATGCTGGGGCGGGCAGGTGGGCAGGGAAGAAGCCGAGCCTGAGAAGGCAAAGGGGGAGGAAGGGCGACAGGCATCAGGGGGTCCTGTTGAGCCTCACCTTGAGGTGGGGCCGGGGTGCCTGGGCCTGGGGAGCCCAAAGGGTCCAGGGCTGTGGGGTGGGGGTGCTCTCAGACAGTCTGGGTTTCACTCTCCAGGGAAGACAGAAGCTTCTGTGTGTGCAGGCGCTGACCTCATCCGCAAGCAGCCACCCCACCCCTCCTGGTCCTTTTAAGAAATAAAAAATTCCTGGGTCGGTTGGTCCTGGGGTGGGGGTGAGGGCTCCCCATGAAAGCTTGGAGCTCTGAGGGGGGGAGCAGAGGAACAGGGGAGCGGGCCACTGGCCCTGAGTGCTAGTGGGGGACCCTGGGGGGGTCACCCCAGCTGGCCACATGTGCCCCTTCTTGCCCCTCCCCCACTGGCAGCCCTGCCCGCCGGCCTGGCTTGGTGCCTGGCCCCCTGGCACTGGCCCCGGGACCCGCCGCCGACGGTTTCCTGTTTCTCCTGGTGTCGCTGGAGCCGGCTCCAACTTCCCTTCCCCCCCTACTCCTGTCTAGCCCCCCTCATACACACAGACACCCACTGTCTCCCTCCCATCCAGGTCCTGACTTGGCAGAGGGGAGATGGATTTCGCCCCTGGGGGAGAAGGGTGAGGCAGGGGCTGGACCCTGAGATGGGGATCCAGGGCCTCCCTTCACCTTCCCAGTTGGGCATCCTGACCAGGACCTCCTCTGTCCCGCAGGCTTTGCCTTCCCTGACTGGGCCTACAAGCCTGAGTCCTCGCCGGGCTCTAGGCAGATCCAGCTGTGGCACTTTATCCTGGAGCTGCTGCGCAAAGAGGAGTACCAGGGGGTCATCGCCTGGCAGGGGGACTATGGGGAGTTTGTCATCAAGGACCCGGACGAGGTGGCTCGGCTCTGGGGCGTCCGCAAGTGCAAGCCCCAGATGAACTATGACAAGCTGAGCCGTGCCCTGCGGTGAGTGGAGCGGAGTGGAGGTGCCCCCTCCCAGGGCAGATTTGGGTGGTCCCCGCTGCAGGGATGAGACTGAGTGCAGACCCCCGTGGAGTCCCTTGGCTCTAGGCTTGACTCCGTTGAAGTCCATCCTGGGTGTGGCCTCCAGCCTGCTGGGTCCCTGATTGCTTGTGCAGGCCCCTGTGACCCCAGCAGCCTTGGGAAGCAGTGCTGATCCCTGTCAGTCTGAGGTCTGGACCCGGCTCACTCAGGAAGGCCTTAAGTGTCTATCTTCGTGTGTCCCCTCTGCCCGCAGTTACTACTACAACAAACGCATCCTGCACAAGACCAAGGGCAAACGGTTCACCTACAAGTTCAACTTCAACAAACTGGTGCTGGTCAATTACCCTTTCATCGATGTGGGCTTGGCTGGTGAGTGGCAGGGTGGTGTGCCCGGCGGGGTTAAAGGACCTCACGTTGGGGGGGCTGACACTGAGTCTCCCCTTTTCTTACCAGGCGGGGCTGTGCCCCAGAGTGCCCCGCCAGTGCCCACGGGTGGCAGCCACTTCCGCTTCCCTCCCTCGACACCCTCCGAGGTGCTCTCCCCCACCGAGGACCCCCGCTCGCCCCCTGCCTGCTCCTCGTCCTCCTCGTCCCTCTTCTCGGCCGTGGTGGCCCGGCGCCTGGGCCGGGGCTCGGTCAGCGACTGCAGCGATGGCACGTCAGAGCTGGAGGAGCCCCTGGGAGAGGACCCCCGGGCCCGCCCGCCGGGCCCCCCGGAGCTGGGTGCCTTCCGAGGGCCCCCACTGGCCCGCTTACCCCATGACCCTGGCATCTTCCGTGTCTACCCTCGGCCCCGAGGGGGTCCTGAGCCCCTGAGCCCCTTCCCTGTTTCCCCCCTGGCCGGGCCTGGCTCCTTGCTCCCCCCGCAGCTCTCCCCGGCTCTGCCCATGACACCCACTCATCTGGCCTACACCCCCTCGCCCACGCTGAGCCCCATGTACCCCAGTGGCGGTGGAGGCCCCAGCGGCTCCGGGGGAGGCTCCCACTTCTCCTTCAGCCCCGAGGACATGAAGCGGTACCTGCAGGCCCACACCCAAAGCGTCTACAACTACCACCTCAGCCCCCGAGCCTTCCTGCACTACCCCGGGCTGGTGGTGCCCCAGCCCCAGCGCCCCGACAAGTGCCCGCTGCCGCCCCTGGCCCCGGACACCCCGCCGGTCCCTTCCTCGGCCTCGTCCTCCTCTTCCTCCTCTTCCTCTCCTTTCAAGTTTAAGCTGCAGCCACCCCCCTTGGGACGCCGGCAGCGGGCGGAGAAGGCCCCTGCGGGCCCCGACAAGTGTGGGAGCGGCAGCCTCGGAGCTGGGGGCCTGGCCCCTCCGCCGCCGCCACCACCCCAGATAAAGGTTGAGCCCATTTCGGAAGGCGAGTCCGAGGAGGTGGAGGTGACTGACATCAGTGATGAGGACGAGGAGGATGGGGAGGTGTTCAAGACACCCCGAGCCCCGCCTGCACCCACCAAGCCTGAGCCTGGGGAGGCCCCTGGCTCTGCACAGTGCATGCCCGTCAAACTGCGCTTTAAGCGGCGCTGGAGTGAAGACTGTCGCCTGGAGGGCGGTGGGGGCCCAGCCGCAGGCCTCGAGGATGAGGGCGAGGACAAGAAGGTGCGTGGGGAGGGGCCTGGGGAAACCGGGGGGCCCCTCACCCCAAGACGGGTGAGCTCCGATCTCCAGCACGCTACAGCCCAGCTCTCTCTGGAGCACCGAGATTCCTGAGGGCCAGGGGACCCCCTTCCCCCTTCCCATGCTTCTTTTGCTGCCTTAACCCCCCAGTGCCCTGGAGGTGAGGGCAGCCTCCTCCCTGCCCCCTCCTCTTCCACCCATGTTCCCCCATTTTGTATACAACTTTTAATTTCTTTTTTTTAAAGTGGTGAGGGTGGGTGGGTGCTCAGGGACTGGGGACCCGTCCCTGTCTGTCTCTGGGTTTCTAAGCTCGGGGCAAAGTGGTGGGGGGGCGGGGGAGGGGGGAGATAAGGGGGCCCCCTCCATTCTGGGAAATTTATATTGAACCGAAGCTCTGGCCTCGATGCCCAGGAACTTTTTTAATTACAATCTCTTAGGAAGTAAAGCCTTGTTCCCCATCCTGGTCCTCTGCCTCCTGCACCCCCCCCCCCATTCCATCCTGTCACTACCACCACCCTACTGTTACTACCCCATCCTGCCTTCCCTGCCCCTCCAGGGGCCATGAGTGCCTGGGTTTCTCATACCCCACAAGGTCGCAGCAGGGGAGGGAGGGACTTTTATGATGAACCAAAAATTCCGTGGGGGGTGGGGGGTGGAGGAGGGGGAGGGGCACCACCCAGAGGCCACAAATCTATAAGTGCCTGCTAGCCCCTACCCACTCCTGCCCAGTGCAACCCTGTCACCCCCAGCTGCTCCTAGGACTTAGCCCATAGACAGGCAGGTGGGGAGGGGGTGCCCTGAAACCAAACTGGAAGCCCCCTCTGCCTCCCAGCTGGGGCCCCTGGGGTGGGGGTCTGTGGTCAAGCCTTATTCTGTATTGGGGATGAAGGGGGGCGGGGAGTCGGGACTGCTGGAGAATGTATTCGAAACAATAAAACCTTAGTCCTTCGGGTGTTGTAGTGGTGGCCTTGTGGTGGTGGTGTGTCCTTTGGCTCAATGGCCTAAGGGCCCTCCTGAAGGGGTCCAGTCTAGGCCTGAGGACACAGCCCCCAGGTCCTGTGAACTGGGCTCAGGCTTGCTCTGTCCTTTTGTAGAATTCCTTTGTCCTTGAAAGCACTCACCTTGCCTGCACTTGGCCATCAGCTGAAGTCCTTGCCCTTTCGATTACCTGAAATGGCTTGGCTCTCCTTAGGCCACTTTGGAGTTACTGGGTCTTGAGCTGCAGAGGCTGGTGGCATTTGTGCCCCCCACCTTCAGCGAGCATGGAGGCGTTTGTGTGTTGGATGAGAAAGGACTGGAATATCGGGGATAATCAGGGAAGTTGGGGAGAGGAAGGTGGTGTTAAGACGCATGGAAAACAGCCAATCTGGACTGTGGCCCCCAAACAAACTGACCTTGGGTGCCAGGTATCCAAGACTTTGGTAGGTGCTGTGTGGGATCCATTTATTTCCATCACTATCCAGCTCAGCTCGATTTGTCCAAGACCCAGAGTGGTGGTGAGGCAAGGGATCGAACCCAGAGTCCTGAGAGTGGAGCAGGTGCATTTTTATATGAATGCCTTCTGCAGCCTCAGTCCCTCGAAGGAAGCCTCTCTCTGAAGCCCCCGTTCTCTCAAAGGCTGGAGTTGTTCTTCTCAAGCCAAGAGGTTGGCTGTAAACCAGGATCTCAAGATTGTAGTCTGAGGAGAACTAAAGTTAGCAGCTGAGCTTGGAGATGTCAATCAGGAATGAGAGCGGCAGGAGGAATCAGGGCCGCCAGTGGTCTTAGAGATAACCCAGCCCTTCCAGGGCAGGTGAGGTGCCTAGGGGCCCAGAGAGGTGAAGGAGTTTCTCTTAGGCCACACAGCAGCCGGAGCAGAGGAGTGGGAAAACCGGGCTCAGGGCTTGTTGAACTGGCTTCGTGCAACGACTCTGCTCAACTGGGTGGGGAAAGGAACTGGCAACTGCTACTCAGTCGGGCTTTATCCTCAAGCGTGCCAGCCCAGGGTGGGTGGTCCCAGATGAGGCTGGTTGGCAATGAAGAGGAGCCAGGGCTGGGGTACTGGCAGGAAACCCAGGCTCCCGTGGCAGCCTGTGGGCAACTGCTCCCTCTCCTGGGTGATGTAAGTCAATCCCTGGGGGTGGGGGCCTCCGGGTTATTTCTGGAAGTTGGGATGAGACGCGTCTCCTGGCAACAAGGATGCTGCTGAGTTGGTGGTGGTGTGATGGAGATGGAGATGTCATCTTAGGGGGAGGAGGGGACCCTGACGTGTGTTCTCAGCCCCATCCCAGGCCTTTGAAAGCACCACAAACCAGATCTCGATTGGATTTACAAGGGCTTGGGGTCAAGCCACAGGGGGGAGTGGACTTGGTGGCCCAGATTCTTGCAGAGTGGTGGCATGATTTTGCAAACCCCCAGTGGCCTGGTTGAAGGCCTTCTCTGAAATGTGAGGTTCCTGTAAGACCACACCCTTGCTCCCGTTTACAGCCTCTGATAGGATGCACACAGTCATTTGTAGAAGTCTCGGGAACAAGTCAATTCCTGAGATTCCAGTAGAGACCCTTGTCACTCCTAGGCTTCCCAGCACTCCCAGACCTTCAAAGCACCTCTCTCTACTCAGCGATGGACTTGGTCAGCAGTCAGGTCTCAGTATCCCTCACCCCAGGTCTTATTTGATTTCTTCATTATTGGATCTCCAGTTATAATTCCCAGGTATCCGTGGCCCCAGGAAAGAGCCCCCTCAATTCTCCTATGCCTACCCTCAGTCCCCGTAGCCCCCTCCTAGACCCTCGACACGAACGTTCTCAGCCCCTACCAACAACCTAAGACGGCCTATAGCCTGGACTCCCCCATTCCTCAATAATCCTAGGGCCGTTGCCCACGCGCGATCGACTCCCCGCGCATGACTGGCGGGTTCTGGCCGTTAACTAACCGCCGATATATCACCCTCCCTGCTCTGGGTTCAGGGCTTGACTTTACTTTTTTTTCTTTTCTTTTTTTTTTTTTTTTTTTTTTGGTTTTTGGGCCACACCCGGCGGTGCTCAGGGGTCACTCCTGGCTGTCTGCTCAGAAATAGCTCCTAGCAGGCACGGGGGACCATATGGGACGCCGGGATTCGAACCAACCACCTTTGGTCCTGGATCGGCTGCTTGCAAGGCAAACACCGCTGTGCTCTCTCTCCGGGCCCTTGACTTTACTTTTTGACTTGAGTGGCCGTCAGAGGGCACCAGCGCACCGCTAGACTACAAAACTACGACTCCCAGAAACGCCCACTGCGGACCGTGCCATGTGGCCGCGTCGTTAAGCAAAGAGCGGAAGTGTGCCCGCGCTTTGCCTTCTGGGTAATGTAGTCCGAGAGCGCTAGGTTGTAGTCGGTTTGACCCCAGGGCGTGGTCTCCTAGTCAACCACGTTCCCGGACTCAGAGGACCCCACAATCCTCAGGCTTTAGAAAAGGCTGCACAGTCCGAACCCAGGTTCGGGTTAAAGTGAAGTCTAGAGGCTCCATGACTTCCCATCATGCCGCGAGGCAGGGTGATTTCATTTTAATACCAAACACTTCCGGGATGACACCCTTCCCTCCACCCGTGTCAATCGATAAATGGGGCGACTTAAATGCGTGTACAAAATCACCAGAATCGACGCACAACAGCCGACACCCTGACCCCGGCCCTTCGGAGTTAATTTAGGAACTGGAGGACGCCAACATTCACATGTCGATCCAATACAGCAATTCTATTTTCTCGTTTTAGTCTTGTCTCGGTCACTTGGTGCAATCTACAACGCTAGAAAAGACGGGATTGTCTCCCAAAGGCTGTAGCGTTGTGAGAAACCGCCAGGAACTTTCTTTTGCAAATCATTCCCGAGGATCGGGGCGGGTTTTCCTTTCCCGATCGGTGTCACTTGGAGCTTAAATGTTTGGATTCATTTTCCAGCGGTCCCTGGGGGGCTCTTAAAACTATGGCCATGAGGAAGGCACTGAAACATAACTTCAGTCTCCCCTGGGGACTTAAGGTCTCACCATAGGTGCCCCCCTCGACCTCCACTTTTCAGCAAAACTCCCTCGTCTCGTCTCACAAAGGGGCACGGTAGAGTAGGGTCTGCGTTGTTTCCGAGTAGGCGCCGGACTGTGTGGCCTTCCAACTCGTTACTTAACCCGGAGCTGCCTTAAACTTCATTTCCCAGAAGACACTAAGGACTCTCGGTCTCTGTCTCAGACGGTCGCCACTGCTCCAAACCTCGGTGTAGACTCCATTTCCCGGCGAGGCAGCTGCAGGGCCCGCGGAGAAGGAGGAGCGTGAGCCTATCTCCATTTCCTAGCCTAGCTCCAAAACTGCCCTAAAACACTAGGCTAGGGTCGGCTGGCTGCTCACTCGGGGACTCCATTTCCCGGCGTGCTTTGAGAGCCGCTTTACACCCGCAATGCGGTGAGGGCGTGGCGACAACTCCATTTCCCAGCTCGCACCGCGGCCCCCACAATCGGCGCTCCCCGGGCGCGGACTCAATTTCCCAGAGCGCACCGCGCGCCGGTGGCGTGCCCGGCCAATAGGCTCCGTCGCGACCGAACTCCATTTCCCGGCGTGCTTAGCGCCCGGGTGGCCCTCCCTCCTCGTCGAGGCTCAACTAGGGGCCGCTGTTGCCGCAGCGGGATGGCAAGTCACTTCCAACTCGGCGGCCTCCTAAAGTGGTTTCGCGCCCCTCCTTAGCGCCGTGGGTCGAGTCGTTAGCCGGAACTCCGTTTCCCGACCTGCGGCACGACACACCACCGACGGACGACGCCGCGGCCACCGCGGACTGCATTTCCCGAAGTGCCGCGCGGCGCTCTGTGCGGGCCGAGGGCGGCGACGGCGGCGCGGAAGGGCTGGTGGACTACATCTCCCGGCGTGCCCCGCGGCGGGCGCTGGGCCGGAGCCGGAGCCCGAGCCCGAGCGGCGCGGCCTGGGAAAGGCCGGAGCCCGGGGGAGGCGGCGGCAGCAGCGGCGGCGGCGGGGGCAGCCCGAGCCCCGCGCCCTGGGCCTTCGCTCGGCGCCATGAGCGGCGGCGGGCCTTCGGCGGGCGGCCCTGGCGGCTCGGGACGGGCGCGGACGAGCTCGTTCGCGGAGCCAGGCGGCGGCGGCGGCGGTGGCGGCAGCGGCGGCGGCGGCGGCCCCGGGGGTTCGGCGTCCGGCCCGGTGGGCAGCAGCAGCGGCGGGAAGGCGTCGGTCGGAGCCATGGGGGGGGGAGTGGTGAGCTCGGTCGCCGGGGGTGGCCCCAGCAGCGGCGGCGGAGGAGGCAGCGGCGGCCCCGGCGCGGGGACCAGCTTCCCGCCGCCCGGAGTCAAGCTGGGCCGTGAGTACTGGTAGCGCCCCAGTGCGGGGTGGAGATCGGGGGTCCCGGAGCCCCCCCCGATCGCCCATGGGCTTCTTTGATCGCCCCCAGCCAGGAGCCGGAGGTCTCTGTGCCTCCCCCAGATCGAGACCTGACTTCTCCCTCGGCTGAGATGAGATCGGGGCGTGGGGTGGGGTGGGGGTGGCGGCATGGAGTGACTGACCCTCGCTTGGAAGGGGTCGGATTCGAAGTACAGGTTCCTTAGAGATGCTGGGGTGCAAAGGCTCGTGTCTCCCCTGAGATCTTGCATTTGCGAGCTTTACTGAAAGCCGGGCGTATGTATGGCGCTGCTACCTTTTGAGAAGATGGTCGGGGTCATCCGAGGTTCAGGGGGCCCCTCGAAGGGTTATTCTGGAGGAAAACCAGCATCAGGTCTCCATCCCCGCCCCCCAAAAAAAAGCGGGGGTCTGAATTTGCCTCCTGTTAGAACATGAAAGCTTGGAGAAGCAGGGGTTTCTTTGGAGGTAGCCAAAGAGCAAAGGGAAGGCTCTTCACCCCGGTGCCCAGGTCCTCCACCTCTCTGAACTGAGGGCCGGCACCTTGTCCATCTGCCCTGCGTAGCATCAGCCCCTATGATGGAAAGGATGGCTGCTGCTTGGGAGCCAGGGCAGATTTGCACCCCTTTTTTTCCAATGGAATTACTGTTCTTAAGGAAATGGTCTGCTGGGCCTTCTTTTGCTTAAGTATTAAGGGGGTGGCTAAGGGTCTGAGGTTAACCACCCCCTTCTCATTGGTCTGAGAGTTGCTGACACCGATGGGGAAATGGCTATGCAGAGCATTCTCTCCAGAGGGCCAAAGAAGGGCCCCTTGAAATGGATTTGGCCCTTCAGGGATTGTTTTCAGGGAGCCTCCCTCCAGTTCCCTAAAGAGTAGAGATCTATGTCCCCAGTGGAGGGCTTCAGAGTTTGCTGCCCTATGGAGAATGAGGCTCATGAAGAAGCTTCCCATACGGGCTTAGACCAGGGACTGGTGGGGTCCTCATTCTCACAGATTGAGAGCTGGTGCCTGTGGTTTACCCCCTGCAGGAAGGGGGTTGGGCCACCCCACTACACAGTCAAGGAAGTCAAGTTAGTGTCTTTTTGGACACCAAATTACATGGGTAAGAGGTACCTTCCTGATGTATCTCCTGTGTCCCCCTCTTCCACACCAAATGAGTTGCTGGGCACACACATATGTACCAGGAAGGAGGTGGTGGCATTCACTTCTGTCCTCATAAACCAGTGATGAATTTATAACTCAAGGGTCCTGTGCCTTGAACCCGTGAGAAAGGTGGGTGTGTGCCCCAAGTGGAAGCACCTCGGATGACCCACTCTCAAAGTGGAAGTGATTAGGCCAAGCTTTCCCCAATCAGCTGTCAGCTGAGAGATGGATTCCGCCCTGCCACTTTTCAGACTAGGCTGGACTCGCAGCGGAAATTAGGGGTTACCAGTCCGAGAACAGGGAAAAGGTGTGGGTGCCAGTTTCCTAATCCAAGCAGGATTTAGGGTTCTGTGAGAGGATTGAGGGACTAAGGCACTGGAGGGAGGTGGGTGACCCGGCAGATGCCTCTCAAAGACAGGAAAGGGACAGATAAGACTCCCCTTGAGCCTGTGGTCAAAGGTCCTTTTCCCCCCACAGTCCCAGGATGTGCTGGGGCCAGAGGGGACACATTTGGTCTGCTCCATTTCTTCCCCAGGTGACAGCGGGAAGGTGACTACAGTAGTGGCCACTGTAGGACAAGGCCCAGAGCGCTCCCAGGAGGTGGCTTATACAGATATCAAAGTCATTGGCAATGGCTCTTTTGGGGTGGTGTACCAGGCCCGACTGGCAGAAACCAGGGAGCTGGTGGCTATCAAGAAGGTCCTGCAGGACAAGAGGTTCAAGGTACTGTGACTGAGGTTTCGCAGACAAATCTGGGGATGGGTATACTCTTAGAATCCCAGTAGAGAGCTGAACTGGGGGTGAGCCAGGTGATTTGCATGGGGGTGGTGGTGGTGAGTACTGGAGAAGGGGAGACAGGAGGGAAGGAGCTGGGAAGTCAGGACTGTGGGTTCCCTGAGAGTCCCGAGCCAGGGGCTTTTGTTCAGAGTAGGCACTTCAGGGCAGCCCCTTGTTTGGAGGGCCTAGGAACGATGATCCAGGCTGGAAGCTCATGCTTTGTACCCTAAAAACTCAGTTTCCCACTGCCCATTGAGAGAGATAGTGGCTGCTGACAGAGGTGACGAAGGTCGCCCTCTGCCCTGGGTGCTGGGCAACAGTGGGCTGAAATCCAGCCTGCCCTGTGCTTGCCCAGCCACGTGCCAGGGCGGGAGGAAGGGGCGACCTTTCCTCAGTCCTGCTGCCTGGTGAGCTTGAGCTGAACTGTTTCAGCTGTGGGGCCACGAACCCCAAGGCCTGTGGAGCTGAATGTGGGCGTCATGGAAACTTAGGCCCTGGTCAAAGGTTTCTGCGCATACAGTGACTGAAAATTAGTTCAAACATGTGACAAATTCAAGGTGATTCTGGCAGTGCTTGTCTATCCACATCGCTGTTCTTGGGGGTCGTGAAAGAAAGTCCAGAAGCCTCCAGTGGGAGTTGGGGACAAGAGGGGTGCTGAGACCTGGTGATGTGTTGAGACCAGGCTGAGGGGGCTCGGGTGGCAACCAGAATGGGGCCAGAAGTTAGGGATTGGAGGAGGGGGACTGAGAACTGGGGATAGGCTGAAGCCAGCCTTCCTTTGGGGGTCACGGGTGGAGTAGCCACCGGGAAGGCAGGGAAGAGGTTGAAGGTGTCTCCTCTTCCATGGGCTGCCAGGGCAGTGTACCTTAGAGGGTCCCTTTGTTTGTTATAGAAGCCCAGAAAGGGGTTTATATTTTGGGGGCCACGCCCGGCAGTGGTGCTCAGCACTTACTCCTGGCAGGCTTGGGGGATCATATGGGATGCTGGGGATTGAATCTGGGTTGGCTGTGTGCAGGGCAAATTCCCTACCTGCTATGCTATTGCTCTGGCCCCCGAAAAGGGCATTCTATGTAGAATCTTTAGTTTCTCAATGTTGGCTGTGGGTGGGAAATATGAGAAAGCAGACAGAAGAAAGTCCTTTGGTGACTGGGGTTAGTTAGCTCCCTACACTCCCAGCTGGTGTGTTAGAGCTAAGGAGTTGGGGTCCCCCAGACTTTGGAGGAGTAGCTGCCTGGCTCCATTGGGGGATAGGGGTGCCAAGGAAAGGAGACAGGGGAGGCAGTTGAAGTTCTGACTTTGCCACCAGAACCGGGAGCTGCAGATCATGCGCAAGCTGGACCACTGCAACATCGTCAGGCTGAGATACTTTTTCTACTCCAGTGGGGAGAAGGTGTGTTGGGCCGGGGAGGAGGCTCCCCCTATACCCCTGTCCCCCCACTGCTTCCCTCCCCTCTCCCCCAGTTTCCCTGCCCACCTGCGCCTTTTCTCTCACCATGCCTCACACCCCCTCCTTCACACTGCTTTGCAGAAAGACGAGCTTTACCTGAACCTGGTGCTGGAGTACGTGCCTGAGACCGTGTACCGTGTGGCTCGACACTTCACCAAGGCCAAGCTGACCATCCCCATCATCTACGTCAAGGTGGGTGGACTGGCAGCCTCAGGGGGGGGGCACAGCTCCCTTCTTGCGTGCTTGTTTTGGGACTGCACCCCGTAGTGTTAGGGGCTTGCTTCTGGAAGCCTCTGGGGACCGTATGGGCTTCTGGCGATTGAACTTGGGTCAACTTTAGGTAAAAATGGCGCCCTCCCTGCTTTACTTACTATCTCTCTGACGTTTCCCTGTGGGTTCTCTCCCCATCTTTTCTGAGGAAACGCTCATTCTCTTTGTTTCCTTTTTTCTCTTGCCTTTCTTCACCCAGAGATAGTGTTTGCCATGCCTGTGCCTATGGGAAGCCAGAATGGAGCGGGAAGGCAGATTATCTGGACAGAGGGGGGTTCCTGTCGTCTGTGCCTGAGGGACTCAGTCTAAGCCTGGAGATGACAGGGAGATTCAGAGATTGGATCCCTAGCCTCTGGGGCCTTGGTGGAGTGGGTCGGAGGGCCATGGCAGGAGGCGGGCAAGAGTATGCAGGGCCAGGAATGCCTCTGTATCTGTTTGAGGTTTGTTTCCTGCTGCCTGGTGCCGTGGACCAGGTCATACAGACCCTCCGGGGGTGTTTAAATGAATGATTCGCCCAGGCAGGATATAGGAAACAGTTTGGAGCTGCCTGCTGCTTGGGCGGTGGTGGGTGGGTTCAGGCTTGCTGGAGGCAGTGAGGGGTCTGGCTATTTCTCCCACTGGCTGGAAGCATTTGTTTTCTCGGCAGGCCTGGGCTTCAGCAGTACTGGGGAAACCTCATGGGAGAGACCTTCTCATTTTGGGAGTGGGGGCTGAGTCCAGCAGTGGTCAGTGCCAGGGGGCAGTGAGTTGGAGACATAGGTGTTGGTATAGGGAATTAGACATTTGATGCCTGCTATACTAGGAGGAGCCCAGAGGACACTGGAAGCAGGAGGCCCCTAGCAGGTCTGCTTTGGGGGTTAAGAAGGGTCAAGAAAGCTTCCAGGAGCAATGCTGGCACAAGGCAAGAAAGTAGCATTTCTGGCCAAGGATAGAAGGGTACAGGCGGTGGCAGCCCAGGAAGTAAAGCTTGTGCGTGGTGGAGAAATCTCTCACCCAGTGCCTGGCACCGTCCTCAGCCTGGGGATGCGCCTGGGAGGAAAACCCAATGCTCCCTGTGTGCTTGGCACTCGCGTGCGCTCAGTGGGAGGGAGAGTGGCGGGGATCCCAGCTCGAGGGGCTGGCTCGGGGGTGGCTGTGACTGGCGGCTGGGGGAGGCTTCTGACTTCAGTGGGGGTGTGGATGGCAGGTGGCCAGACAGAAGCCACGGAGTCAGGGCAGGGCCAGGAGTGGCTTTCCCCAGCTTTCGAAGTGGCCCTGGTTGCTGCTGAAGTTGAAGACACGGAGGGGGCTGGTGGAGTGGGACCAGAAGGCACTCTGTGTACAGTGGGTAGTGCCCGGCTGCAGTTGTCCTCTCCCCGCCTGCCCAGGTGTACATGTACCAGCTGTTCCGGAGCTTGGCCTACATCCACTCCCAGGGCGTGTGCCACCGCGACATCAAGCCCCAGAACCTGCTGGTGGACCCCGACACAGCTGTCCTCAAGCTCTGTGATTTTGGCAGGTGGGCCTGTCTGGGCCCCAGGCTGGGTGTGGAGGGGACCCCTCACCTCTCGCCTCATGTTTACTCACGTTCCTCTCTGCCCGCAGTGCAAAGCAGTTGGTTCGGGGGGAGCCCAATGTCTCGTACATCTGTTCCCGCTACTACCGGGCCCCGGAGCTGATCTTTGGAGCCACTGATTACACCTCCTCCATCGGTCAGGGTTCCAGAAGCATGGTGGGGGAGGTGTCTAGAGGCGGGCAGGGCTGGTGGGATGAGCCGAGCCAGTGATTTGCTTGATTTGAACCCTGTGCCCTGCATAGGGCTGTGACACGAGGACCTGTGCTGAAGTTCCCATTCAGGCTTCTGCTCCGTGACTTCCCCTGGGCCTGGGCAGGCTCCCCCGGGTCCGATTCCTCTGCTCTCCATCTGCTGGGGGGAGAGGTTGCTAGTGATTTTGGAGGCCTGACTTTGATGTGCTGCTACCACTGGGGTGTGAGCTGTTCGAGACACCTCTGCCTCTTGCTGTCATGGGGACAACAGTGCCACCTCTGAGACCTCAGGGAGAGGGTGTGAATAGTTCAGGAGAGAAATTTTGGTGGCAGAAGAAAGCTAGTGCCAGTGTGTTTGTAGTCTTGGGGTGTGAACTTGGGCTGAGAGGGCACTGAGGGATGGCCCCAAGAGGGCTGAGGCTACCACAGCAGCTCTGGGGATAGGACAGAGGCTGGTGGGGAGCCCGGTCGGTGCCTCCGGCCGAGGGGGCCCAATCCCACCTCCACCTTTGCTCTGAAGCTAGGTGGAGAAAGGACTTTTGGGGGTCACGGAACCAAGGAGCTTGATTCCTAGAGACAAGTCAAGTGGAGACTGGCTGCAGGTCCAGAGCCTTGTGTGTCCTGGAGCAAGCTAAAGAAAGGGAAAGGGACTCCTGAAGAGAGGACAGACAGTGTTTGGAAGGCATGGTGGCACTGACACTCCCTCTCTCCCCTGCAGATGTGTGGTCAGCGGGCTGCGTCCTGGCTGAGCTGCTCCTGGGCCAGCCCATCTTCCCCGGGGATAGCGGGGTGGACCAGTTGGTGGAGATCATCAAGGTGAGGGCTTGGCTGCTGGGGGTGGGGTGGGCACTGATGGGGTCCCTCCCTCCCCATTGACACCTCTCTCCCCACAGGTGCTGGGAACGCCAACCCGGGAACAGATTCGAGAGATGAACCCAAACTACACGGAGTTCAAGTTCCCTCAGATTAAAGCTCATCCCTGGTCAAAGGTGGGCCAGGGCATCTGGGCACTGTTGCACTGGGGGATTTGGTGATAGGCTTCATTCAGCTTACAGAATTGGAATTCCCTTCCGTTGGGTGGGTCCCTGGTGTCTTTTGGAAACTGGGTCTGTTGGAAACTTGGCAATGCAGCCTCAAGTGGACACACAGCCCCTTGGGCCCACCTTGCCCTTAGGTGTTCAAGTCCCGAACGCCCCCTGAGGCCATCGCGCTCTGCTCCAGCCTGTTGGAGTACACGCCATCCTCAAGGCTCTCCCCGCTGGAGGCCTGTGCCCACAGCTTCTTTGATGAGCTGCGAAGTCCTGGAACCCAGCTCCCCAACAACCGCCCGCTCCCCCCACTCTTCAATTTCAGCCCTGGAGGTGAGGATCCAGTCTGGGGAGCTAGGGAGCTGCTAGTGCTTGGGGGTGGGGAGCTCTGGAGGTTCCAAGGTCACGAGTTTGGGAGATGGCGATCTCCCTCCCCGGTTAGGGAGACTTTATCATGGATTCCTTCCTGTTGGCCTGTGCCAAGTGCTTGGTGACTTTTCACTCAGTGGCCAGGGCCACCACTCACTCAAAAAGCAGCCACCTTGCTGACATCCAGGGCCCCTTGGGTTCTGCTTTCTTGGGTCTCTCTCTCACTGGGTCTGCAGGTGCCTCATCCTGCGCCCTGACCTGCCATGCCCCTTCCTGTCCCTAGAACTCACCATCCAGCCATCTCTCAATGCCATTCTCGTCCCTCCTCACTTGAGGACCCAGGGGAGTGCTACCACCCTCGGCTCATCTTCACAAGGTAAGTCCAGGCTACCTGTCATGTTTAGAACAGCATTTCTGGGGGAGCCCTGAATTCTTGGGATTGTGAGAATGTGGGAGGGCACAGGAAGGGCCTTCAGGCCCAGGCAAGGCCCCAGGTCGGGCCTCTCTGATTACATGTATGACTAAATTATCCGGAGAGGCCACAGAAATGGAGCAGGGTTAATGCACACGCCTTGAATGCAACCCTGGTTCAGCTCCCAGTGCCAGGAGCAGCCTTGGAGGCCTCCAGCTCTGCTGTGCTTCAGAATCAATAGCACTCCAGGGTCCAAGCACCTTTGGGCTTGAGCACTGACCCATTGGCCTAGAAATCTCAGAAGGGGCCCCTGGTCTCTTCTGAAAAATAAATGCTGGTCAGAAAAGCCAAGGATCGTGTTGGGCCCACACTATCACCTGAATTGTTGCCCCCATTGAGAAAAGGGCCATTTCAGGTAAAAATGCCAATGTCCTGGGTCTGGAGAGAGTAAAGGGGTCAGGTGCTTGCCTTGCACACTGAAGACCTGTGTTCGAGCGAGCCTCAGCAACCCATTGGTCCCCCTGAGCACCACCAGGAAGAATCCCTGAGAGCAGAGCCTGTAGTAACCTCTGAGCATCGCCGGGTGTGGCCTAAAACAAACACCAAGTACTGATTTCCTGTTTCTCTATGGTTTGTCTGGAAATCAAGACTTTGGGCTAGGTCTTCCCTTTCCTCAACAGTGTTGGGGTTCCACTAGCTCTGTGGGGGCCCAGCTCAGGTGAGTCACTATGTGACACACCTTATCCTTGGCTTTTGGAATTGCACCTCACCCCACCCCTGACTAACAGTCTCAATTTCTTTATGCTGCCTTTCAGTCTGATTTCCTTCTTTCCAGGGAAGGGGGAGTCTTAAAAGCTGAGCTGATCCCCTACTCCTTCCTCTCATTACAGCTTTAACTGAGACTCAGACCAGCCCGGACTGGCAGCCGCCTGATTCCACAGCGCCCCTCAATAACTCTTCCTGAGAGCCCTACCAACTTCCCTTCCATCCGGGAGCCCCAAGTGGGGCTGGGAAGGGGGGGGCCAGAGCCCATCAAGCCCCTGCCCTTGGCTGGGCCCCTAGACTAGAGGGCAGAGGTAAATGAGTCCCTGTCCCCACATCCAGCCCCTTCCTCCCCAGCCTCACCCCTGGGTGGGCTTTTAAAGAGGATTTTAACTGGTTAAGGGGAGGGAAGTGAAGGAAGACTGGGTGGGGGGACATGAGGACCTTCTCTCCCCCCCCCCCCGCCCCGCCCCTCTCCTCCCCCAGGTCTCCCTCCCCCTGCCCTTCCCTGTCCCTTGTAAATAGAACCAGCCCAGCCCCTCTAGCCTTCCCTTCCCTGGCCCCGGGTGTAAATAGATTGTTATAATTTTTTTCTTAAAGAAAACGTCGATTCGCACCTCCAGCCTTTCCCCCGTCCTACAGCTGTGCCCTCTTCTCCTGTCCTCTGCCCTTAGGGTCTCCTCTCTTCTCTCCCCATCTGGGAGGGCCGGGGACGCAGGGGAACTCCCAATGTCTTAGTTTCCACAGTAAGGTTTGCCTGTGTACAGACCTCCGTTCAATAAATTATTGGCATGAAAACCTGCTTCCCGGCTGTCTGCCTGTGTCTGTTGGTCATGGAGGGGCAGCCCCCATTGGGAGGGTGGGGGCTCAAGGCTTGCCTGGTTGGGCACTGGCTGGCCTGTAGTGAGCTGAGCCAGCCTTATGCTTCTGTCATTATCCAGCCTCTGGCCTCCAGAGGGGTTACCCACAGCATCCAAGTCTTGGGGCAGGACTCACAGTGACCACAGCCACTGAGCCAGCCTGAGCTGCCTGCTACCCTGAATAGGAGACTGGCTTAAACTTTAGGCAGATTCTCAACATGGAGGGACAGAGGCAACCGAGTCCCAGCAGACGCTTGAACCTCCATTTCCATGTCCTCAGTCAGGGAGCCACCTGGCCATCTTTCAGTGTGGGAAGGTCAGTGCCAATATATTGCAGATATATGGGACTGTCCTGTAAAACATGCTGCCTCCACATGGGATCCAGAGCGAGGACACAAAGCTCAGACATGCAAGAGGTGCAACTCTTGGGCTCTGCAGTACCCTTCCTTGCCGCTGCTTCTATCTAGGGCAGCCCCGAAGCCACAGGGTCCCTTTGGCTTGCCTGACCCATCCCATTGCTCATACTGGCCAGAATTTCCAAATCTAGGTCCCATTTCTGTCGACCTCCCAGCCCTGCCCGACCCCCTTCCTAGAGGGCATGGCCTGCCTTGAGTCTCAGAAGGGATAAGGGCTCCTTCCAGCTGCCCATCTCTCTTATTAGTCTTTCCAGGACCTGCCAGTCCCCACCTGTGACCCCAGCTCACATCTTGGAGTGACAATCACAACAGCTTGCTGAGTTTCTGGCTTCAGGGTCTGTCTGCATGGCCTCTGCCAACTCCCATTTCCTCTGGACCATAGCATACCTCACAGGCCCAAGGGAAGCTTAATCCCTGCACTGGCGCTGTGCCTGCCATGCCAGGCAGTCAGACGCCAAGCTGTGGACGGGCTGAAATGGAAAGTCTCCAAGTGAGCAGACTTCCCCTCCCCAGGTTGTGTCTGCCTGGGTCATCTGACCACCTAAGGATTGCTGTTGCTGCGTATCCTGGGCCTGGAGCAATAGAACAGCAGGTACTGTGCTTGACATGCAGCCGAGCTGGGTCTGATCCTTTGCACCCCATATGCTACTGAGCCCTGTCTGTGGGTTTCACCTAATTTCCCTCGCAGGGATAGAGGGCACATGCTAAGAGTAATTCCTGAGTACAGAGCCAGGAGTATGTGATGCGCACTACAGGGTGTGATCAAAAAATAAGTGTGCCCTGAGTTTGAGCCCTAACCTCCTTCACAGGGAGGCCTGTTTTGGGTTCCTGCTCTGGGTCCCTGCTGGCAACTGGGACTCTTGGCTCCAATATACCCTGTACCCTGGCACATGAGGAAAGCAGGCCAAGGGATCTAGGAGATTCACTCAGAGCAAGGCTGATTGTGCCTATGCCTCGTCAAAAGTGAGGGAACAGGGCCAGAACAATAATAAAAAGGGTTAAGGCACTTGCCTGGCAAATGGCTAACGGGTTCCACTCCCAGCATCCTAGAGTGTCCCCTGAGACCCCCAGGTGTTGACCCCAAATAAGACAAAGCAAAGGAAGTCCAGAACCTTCCATCAGCAGACAGAGCCTAGTCCTAGATGTGCCCAGGGAAGAAGAAAAGGTGCTGTTGAGGGTGCCTAACACCAACCTGGCACTTGAGGCTTAGGAAAAGGCCTGGCCTTGATGAGCCCAGAGCTCTGGCAAACTGCACTCTGCAAGGCAGCAGACCAGGTAATGTCCCAGAGCTTCGGTTCCTCTAACTTCCCCCTCAGAGATGGAAGGCACATGCCAGGGGTGGAGCCTGACATGCAGTGGCTTGCCAGGGGGTGATCCCCTTTCTCCCCAGAGGTACCCACATTTGCAACCAAACACTTTTATTGCTGCTCTCTCTGGTGGCTCACACAAAGTCTGTGTCCAGCTGCAGCAGCCCGCCCGCCTCACTGGCCCCCAGGGCCGCCTGGCAAAGTTGTAGTGTGTCCTCCAGCGCCAGTGGCTGGGAGGTCTCAATGATGGCTATGGTCTCCCCCAGCTCTGTACACATGATCGTCTGCTGTGGCTCGGGGGCTGGGGTTGGTGTAAGGGGTGGTGAGCGGGGTGGTGCCGTGAGCGGCAGAATCCGGGTGCGGGCATGAACACGCTGGTGCAGCCGCAGGCCGGCCAGGGCGCGGAACCAGCGGCCACAGGTGCCACAGTAGTAGGGGCTCTTGTTGTAGAGGCCGTTGACAGGCAGGCGGGGTGCACGGGAAAAGGTCACGGGCCGCAGATGCAGCCTTCGGTGTTGCTGTAGGTTGGAGCTCTGCGTGAAGCGCTTGCCGCAGTCCAGGCACTGGTAGGGGCGCAAGCCCGTATGGGTCAGCTGGTGGCGGCTGAGGTTGGCCAGAGAGGCGAAGGTCTTGCCACAGGAGTGGCACTGGAAAGGCCGCTCGCCTGTGTGTGTGCGTAGATGGTTGTGGACATGCACCAGCTTCTTGAAGCCCCGGCCACAGATGCCACAGCGGTGCCGCCGCTCAGGGGGCCCATGAACGGCGCGCCGGTGCCGGGAGAGCCGGGAGGCCGAGGCAAAGGACTTAGAGCACTGAGGGCAGGGCAGCTGGACAGGTGGGGCAGGGACAGGGGCTGGGGGTGGGGGCACGGGCTCTGGGGGTGCTGGGGACCCCGCTGTGGCCGTGGAGGGCACCCCGCTCTTTCCCAAATGGGTGCGCCGGTGGTAGAGGAACTTGGTCATGTTGCTGAAGGTCTTGCCACAGCGGCAGCGGTGCAGTGGGTTGGCAGTGTGTGCCCGCCGGTGCGCCACTAGCGTGAGCTCAGTGCCAAAGCCCCGGCCACAGTCCACACACAGGTAGCGGGCCTCACCGCGGTGCAGCCGCACATGCTGCTCCAGGGAGGCAGCTTTCTTGAAGACCTTGGAGCAGGCAGGACACTCGTGTGTGCCCCCCACATGGGCCCGACCATGGGCCAGCAGCCGGTTGGCGGAGCTGAAGCTGCGCTGGCACTGGCCGCAGTGGAAGGGGTGGGTGGCTGAGGCAGGGCCCCTAGATGCCCGCCGGTGTCGCCTTCGTGCCCCACTGGAGGTCCTTTGTTGGAGACAATCTCCACAGCCGGGGGCCCGGCTGGCGGTGGCCTTGTCCCCTGTCAGGGCATCATCACCCATCACTGCTGCTGCCTCTTCATCCCCCGTCTCTTCCTCCTCCTCTTCCTCCTCGTCTTCCTCTAGTCCATTGTGTTCTTCTTTCTCTAGGGAATCAAAGTGGGTGCCTTGATGTTCCAGGAACTCCTCAGGGGTGGCACACAGGGTTGAGCACTCAGGACATTCATAGGGCTCCATCTTAACTTCAGGGGCTGCAGGGGGTGTTGGTGGTGGCGGCATGGCAGGAGGCAGGGGAGAGAGGCCTGGAGACTCCGCCGTCACTGCTGCCGGCAGGTGCTGGGTCTGGCGATGAGCCAGCCAGAGCTCAGGTGAAGAGAACAGCTCCTGGCAGTCCCCGCACTGGTACTGGATCTGGCTGGTTGACTCCTGGAGGTGGGCATCCTGGTGGGCGAGGAGTTCAGTGGGGGAGAGGATGAGCTGGCTGCACTCACAGCACTGGAAAGGCCCATCCTCAAGGCTGCCCACCTCCAGGTCAACCTCATGCACGGCCAGCGTGATGGCCTCAGGCATGGCAGGTGCATGCTGTTCCTGGTGTGACAGGACATCTTCCAGTGTGTTGTAGAGGCTGCCGCACTCAGAGCACATGAATTGGTGGTGCTGGAAGAAGAGGGAGGAGGCCAGGGCCTCCCCGGGAGTCATCTCAGTCACCCCAGCTGATATCATTGTTTCCCCCAGGGCCAGGGTGGATGCCTCCAGGGCTGTTGGAGACATCTGTGCAGGCAACTCGATCCCTTCGGCCGCCGCGACCTCTGCCATTGTAGAGACGGCTGTGGAGCCTGTGGAAAGAGAGGGGCTGGTGAGACAGTTGGAGCCGAGTGAGGGGCGGTTTGGTCCTTGCCCCTACACTTTCCTTCTTCACAAACAGATGCAGTTCAGAGATGAACAGTTCAAGAAAGTAGCTTGCCCTGGGCTTCAATCTGAGCCTCACTTTTCTCTATCTCTCTCCTCCTCCCCTACTGTTTCTCACCTCTCAACTGAGACCTGAAGAAACACCAGCCACTAAGGATTCCTGGTCCTTGCTCAAAGTTAACAGAACCCTGGGACTTGAAATTCTTTAGCAATGTCACTGAACCCAGCTCCCTTCAGGAAGCAGGGGCTCCACATCCCTAGTGGCTAAATGGGGACTGTAGCCGTTACCTTTGCCAGCCGTGGATGCCAGTAGGAGAGTGCAGTTCCGTGCCAGGCCTCATACAAAACCTGCCCTTCAGAAGCAACAAGCATTCTCAGGGGGCTCTGCAGATGCTCTCTCCCTATGCATTTTCTGCTTCTCCCCGCTAGACGGACTCTGCATTTATGAACTTCGCCCAATCACAGAGCCCTGCCTTCAGCTGGTGCTCAAGAAAACGGAGTAAATGATTCACCCGAAGTCTAGGCCTTAACTATTAACTTCAACTCTTATTTTTGAGTTCCAGGCCCCTGTGTATGCATGCAACGACGATTACATAAAGGTAATCTCCCTGGAAAGTCAATCCCAGGAGAGTTTCATCCAGTCTCCCGACAGGTCCTTCACCATCTCCCTCCAAAGGGAAACATCCCCTCTAAGAGTCGAGGCTCCGTGTCTACCTGGTGCAAAGGCTCAAAAAGCAGGAACAGAAAATCAATGGTCAGATGTTCAAACCACCTCTGGGAGGGGATCTATATTTCCGTCTGCATTCCTGTTTTTCCTTGATAGAAGCATAAGCTCCTGCAAGGTGGACGAGAGGCTCTCCATACATAGATTGATTTTCCAGACTCCACTTACCTCTGCAGCCCAAGAACTGTCTGCTCAGCGGGTGGCGGGGGCCGCGAGCTCCGGCTCCAGCACAACAGCGCAGGAGTTCGTTCAATCGCTACTTCCGGTCACACAAGACAGGGCGCTCTCCTTCCACTCCACCCCGAGCCCCCAAAACTCCCTGACCCCGGAGGGGGTTCCCTTTCCTTCTCCTCCTGCCCACTCGGCACCTTCCAGCGCTTTCTTTCCCCCACACCCAGCCCGCCCCGCGGCACCCTCACCCGACTCTCTCACCACTTGCAACCCCCGCCGCTCTTGACACAGACCTTCTTGGCTCCTTCCAGGCCTGTGCGACCCCTCACTATCCTCACCGCCTATTGGGCGGCGCCCTTGCCCGTGCGGACCAATAGGAATGGACAGCGGAGGGCACGTGACCTCGCGCTTGCGCACTGGCGGCCAGGCGAAGCGCTGTTTGTGGAGTTTCTCCACGCACGCAACCGTGACGTCTTGTGGGCGGGGCAGCTCCGGGAGGCGCACGCGCAGTTCGCTCCGTCAGGCGGCTCCTGGCGTCGCCAGTTCTCAAAGTGGGACACAAGAGTGGGTGTCCCTGGGACCTGGGAAACGATCTGTGGAGTTGTCTGGGCAGGTTTTCTTTCAGAGCTGAAGAGATGGAGCACCTCCAGGAACACAGCTGGAGATGCTTAACCTCTCTGTTGTATTTATTTATATTGTTATTTAGTTTTTTGGTTTTGGGGTCACACCTGGCAGCGCTCAGGCATTACTCCTGGCTCTATGTTTAGAAATCGGTCCAGGCAGGCTCGGGGGACCATATGGGACGCCGGGATTCGAACCACCGTCCTTCTGCATGCAAGGCAAACGCCCTACTTCCATGCTATCTCTCTGACCACTATATTGTTATTTTGGGGGGAGGGCACCTGACGGTGCTCAGGAGTTTATTCCTGGCTCTGGGCTCAAGTCATTTCTGACGGTGCTCCATATGGGACCATATGGGACCCAAGGATCGAACCCGAGTCGGCCGATGCCAAGACAAACACCATACGCACTGTGCTATCGCTCGGGCCCCAGTTTTTAATTTTTTTTTTTTTTTGGAGGGGTGTGGATAGGATTGAGACACACCTGGCTGTACTCCTGGCTCTGTGCTCAGAAACCAGTTCCTGGTGGAGTTCTGTGGAGAATCGGATCCAGAGAGTGTCTTACCTGCTGTCCTGGTCACATGGGCCCCTGGGTCTCACATTGATTTGTTTTGGTTTTTGGGCCACACCCGAGGGTGCTCAGGGTTTACTCCTGACTATGCGCTCAGAAATTGCTCCTGGCAGGCTCCGGGAACCATATGGGATGCCGGGGATCAAACCCGGGTTCGTCCCAGGTCTGTCCCAAGTTAGTCACATGCAAAGCAATGCCCTGACACTGTTCTATCACTTAGGCCCCAGGGCCTCACGTTTACTCCTGTGATTGAACTAGGGTTGATCGTGTTCAAGGCAAGCATCCTACGTGATGTACTATCTCTCTGGCCTCTGACATAGATCTTTCTAGCTTGTCAACTTGCATGCTCCCTCCTGCTCTTCCACTGACTTAATGATATACATTTTGTGGATGCCCTCAGTCATTCCCCTGTACTGGAATACCTGGTTGCTAGATTGCTTATGCTCGTGACTCAAATTGCCGCATCTTTGTTGTTCCACGTCCTGACCTGCTGAAACTATTCATCAGATGTTTGTCATCTGTTTCAGGGGTGGAGAAACAGGCCTAGAAAGAGGATGGAACTCTTCTGAGGTTACTACTGCATTTATCATTGGTGCTGAGCTAGTCCCAAACAGGACCCTGGCCTCTCCCTACCCCAGGGTTATATAAAGCCGGGGGTGGAACCGGTCTGGGAAGGAAATCTATCTCAGGGCACACGAAGATCCACTTAAGTAGGGGGTAAAGGTAGTGGTGATTACTTCCAAAGTCTGCAGGAAGGACCCTGAGATACTACAGCCTCAAATAAAATTCTTTTGATGAGAACCGACCACTCTTACCACAAATCAACTTGCTGGTGCAGGGTCTAAGTGCGTTAGTGTGGACATTGACAAGAATTATGGAGACGGGGATGGATATTGGAAACCCTGTAAAATGCCAGTTGTAATGGGCAGGGGAGTTTTAATGAATATGGCATCAGAGATGCAGAGATGAGATGGAGGAGCCTATTGTAATCAGGAAGAAACTAGCAATAGCAATTACCAACATAGAAGGGAATTCTTTTGAATGAGGAAGAAAGTTGGGGCAGGAAGGCTGGGAAGGAGGAGGGTGAGAGAAGAAGGAGGGGGGGAGAGAAGAGGAAGAGGAGGAGAGAGGAGAGAACTGTGGCTAAGGTGCTTTCGTTGTACAGAGCCCAAGTGCAGTTCAATTTCCGGCACTAGATCTGCTCCCGGGAGCACAGCCTAGTGTGGTCCAAAATGCAAATAAAATAAAATTTAATTTAAAAAGAAGGGGGGGGACTGGAGTGATACCAAACGCGGTAGGGCGTTTTGCCTTGCACGAGGCCGTCCTGGGACAGACCCAGGTTCGATTCCCGGTATCCCATATGATCTCCTTCAACCCCGAGCCTGCCAGGAGCGATTTTTGAGCGCAGAGCCAGGAGTAGACCCCCTGAATGCCGCCGGGGATGGCCCAAAACCCATCCAAAAGAAAAGAGGGGAGCCTAATGAAATCATGATCCTAATGAAGTCCTGAGCCATTGGTATGGTTTATCCCTTGCCAGGGGCAGTTGATAGGAATTGGCATTGAGGGCATCTAAAGCTATGACTCGGAGGGAGCTGCAACTTCTGAAATGACAGTCCGGGCAGGAAGAAGTAACCAGGCAGCGCAGCACAAGCTGCAGCCAGGAACAGAGGGTTCTGCGCAGGCGCCGCACGCACAGGCCGGCTGGCAGCTGGGCTTGGGGCGGGTTCCGGGAGCCTCGGGGGCGGGGCTTATCGGGCGCCTTCTGCGCCTGCGCACAAGGGGCGTGGCGGTCGCACCTGCGCGAGTCGGGGAAGGAGGAGGGGCGAGGTGACGCAGGCGTAATAATAGAGAAGGTGCCAGAAAGACCCAAAACAAGTGGCTGCGGCCGTCGCCCAGGAGTCCGCCCGCCGGCAGAAGGTAAGGAAGGATCCAGAGAGGCCTGAGGGTGACGGGGGTGGGCGGATCGAGGAGACCCGCTTGGGTGTCGGTGACCCGGCGGTACCGCCAAGTCCAGCGCGAGGAGGTGGTCCGGTTCGGACGGTACCACCTGTGCATGCAAGAGCCTTTTGGGCCTGTCCCGCTTGCAGGGGGCCCAGGGTCACCCCCAGGCGGTACCGCTTGGGTGGAGCCCGGCGGCCGATCGGACGGAACCACTGGACCCAGAGCCCCAGGGACACGTCGGTGCTGGTGCCCCGAGTCAAAGGGCAGTTGGCACGGTGCCCCCGGGGTGGACCTCCCGGGCTTGCCTGGGCAGGATCCCAGAGTCGGGTCGGGGATTGGGACGTTCCGATCCAGTCACCTGGGCCCTACTAGGAGCGTTCGGGCTGCCCGGGCCCGCGGGGTGCCACTGGCGTCCCGGCTGGTTTCTAGGGGGGACCTCGGGCCCTACCATTCGTTTCCAGGGGCGCCGCTCCGGCGGGGGCTGAGGCCCGAGAGCCCGCACCGCTGACCGCTGCACCTTTCCCCGCCCGGTGGCTCGCAGGTCCTGGTTCCGAGCTTGTTCCGGGCCCCCAACCCCTGCCTGCCCCAGGCTATGGCGCTGTCCGGACCGACCCCGGCCCCGAGCTGGGAGGAGGATGAGTGCTTGGACTACTACGGGATGCTGTCTCTGCACCGCATGTTCGAGGTGGTGGGTGGGCAGCTGACCGAGTGTGAACTGGAGCTGCTGGCCTTCCTGCTGGATGAGGCTCCCGGTGCCGCCGGCGGCCTGGCCCGCGCCCGCAGCGGCCTGGAGCTGCTGCTGGAGCTGGAGCGCCGAGGGCAATGCGACGAGAGCAACCTGCGGCTGCTGGGGCAGCTCTTACGCGTGCTGGCTCGCCACGACCTGCTGCCGCACCTGGCACGCAAGAGGCGCCGGCCAGGTACGTGTGATGGCGGGATGACCTGCTTCCTGTGGTGGGGAGGACTGAGAGTCCAGCTAGCCCCAGGGTCTGGGCATCCTGATAGGGTCAATGCCACAGACAGCCACAGTGTGAGGCCCGTGCCACTCTATAGATTAGTAAGAAACTCCAGAGGGAGAAGGCCTAGTGGCTGGGAGGTGTTGGGGTGAACCGAACTCAGGGAGTTTAGCCACAGGCATAAAGAGCACAGGGAGTGAGAGCTTATTGCATGGCAGGCAGCGTGCTAAGCCGCCTGCGAACTGTCACCTTCTGTCCTCTCGGTAATCCCTGGTCTTCAGGGAAGCCCCACTGTGTGGGAAGGACAGCAGTTTCAGAGAAGCTAAGTGGCTTGACACATGTCAGCACTGAATCCTTTGGCTGGGCACTGGGGATCCGGAGATGGTAGCACCCACAACTGGGTGTGTTCTGTGGAGCGTAGGCTGAATGGGGCAACTCAAAGAGTCAAACAGCTAAGTTGGTAATGGACTTCTCGATCTGATGCTCAGGAGTTATAGTAATGAACTTGAGAGCAGATAGGGGCATGCTTCCAAGTAAAAGGAGGTCCCTCTAACCAGCCAGGACCTTCGGGAGAAGGTGTCGCTTCCGAGGCTACATGGCCGCTCTTATAAGGACTTAGAGGAGAACATTCCTGGCCCAGGAAAAAGGCAGGTTTTTTAGCCTGGAGGCAGGAATGATCTTGGTGGCCTCCTCAGAGCCGATGTGGCCAGAGCAGATAGGACTGGAGCAAGGACAGAGTGTAGGCAAGAAGCCATATCACAGCAACTTGCAGGTAACCCTATGTGGGAGCCAGGATTCAGACCCAGCTGGGACCAGCCCAACTGCCCTTAGCCCTCATGGGGTCCCAAACAAGTGAGGGGCTGCAAGGGTTGAAGGCCCAGGAGCCCAGGTGGACATAGGCTGACTTTGGGCTGGGAGTTCTTAGTTTGGAGAGATGCGGTGTCTTTTGAGATTCTGCCACATACCCAGAGCAGGCCCATCAAATTCAGATAACTAGAAGGACTAGAAAGAGCAGGCAGGGGTTTGGGATAAGTGTGTCTGGAGGAGAAAAGAGTCCCATTTCCTCCTGGGCCTTTGGTGGGGCTCCTGGCACCAACTCTTAAAATGACTCTAATGGATTCCAGGGAGGCTCGGATCAAACTCTGGGTAGGAAGTGTCCATAGGGAGCAGGTTTCTGGGCCCTCTGGCCACGCTCTCTCCAGGTGGGGGTGTGAAACTGTGAATTTATCTTTTCCTTTTCTTCACCCTCAGTTTCTCCAGAACGCTATAGCTACAGCACCTCCAGCTCGTCTTCAAAGAGGACCGAGGGCCGCTGCCGGAGTCAGCACCAGTCAAGCAATCCAGCGGATGCTCAGCAGGGCCAGTGGGAGACAGGTGGGCATGTGGGGGTCTAAGGGCTATCTCTTCCCACAGCCTGGTCCCTCACAGCGTGGTTCCTGGGCACACTACCTCGGTGTTGCTGTGTATGTGTTTATTCTTGCTACACGAGTTGTGTCCAGAAGCAACATGCCAGACTGTTTCTTGTGGTTTTCTGTTTCATCTCCTTGGCATTACCCTGTGGGCGGTACGCCTCACGGGACAATCCTTATGGCTTGGTTTCCTGTGAGGTAGCTCTGGTGGACTTTCTTCCATTGCTCTGCCACTGGCACCTAGAGTTAGTCATTTGAACATTGTGCCCTTTTTGCTTTGTCCTAAAAAGATGTTGGAGTTTGTGCATTTCTTTGAAGTAGCTTGCAGCCCCCAGACCAAAACTTTGCCCTGACTCCAAGGGCATCTTCTGAGAGTGTGTTGTTCTCTTGGAAACCATCTTTGCACCTCAGAAAGGACCCACTAATTCTCTGCTGTCTATGAGTGTGGCCTCACTGCACAGACATGCTCTGTTCAAGGAGAGCTACTTATCTCCCACTTTTCTTAGTCTTGAACATTGCTGTGCCAGCCCTTCTGGAGCCACTGTGTTGCTGCAGATTGTGGTTTTGTTTTTGTTTTTGTTTTTTTGTTGTTTTTTTTTGAATGCCAGGATTCAAACCACCGCCCTTCTGCATGAAAGGCAAACGCCTTACCTCCATGCTATCTCTCCGGCCTCGCAGATTGTGTTTTGTTGTTGTTTGTAGGCCACACTGGCTGCGCTTAGGGCTTACTCCTGGCTCTATGCTCAGTCAGGACTCAGAGACTCCTTATGTGGTTCTGGGGATTGAAAGCAGGTTCACTGTGAGCAAAGGCAAGTGTTGTACCTGCTGTACTATCATTCTGGCCCCTGCTGACAGTTTTTCTGGGAGTTCTGGTGGAGTGCTTTGATTAGCTTCATTCTGTGTGAGGTGGGACTTGACTTTGGAAGTGGCTGAGATTCCAGGTACCCAGAATGCTTTGTGTTTGCTGCTAGTCCTCATGAGGTGACTGGGAGGGGGTGGGAGAGGGAGGTTTTTTTCTCTTGGAATCGCTTCAACATAGTGGGGTCTGTGTTGGTCTTTTTTTTGGGGGGGGGGCATACTTACAGTTCTCAGGGCTCACTTTTGGCACTCTGCACTCAGGGATCACTTCTGGTGATGTTCAGGGGATCATATGGGTTCTGATAAGTTCTGTACCCCACCTTCTGTATTACTGTTCCAACCTCCTTTTACTTAAAATTTTGTATTAGGGAACTGTGATTTAGAGTTATTCATAGTTGAGTTTCAGGCATGCATTGTTTTCAACACCAGTCCCACCACCAGTGTCCCCCTGGTCCCTCTCATCCCCATGTCCCTGTTTCTCCCTTTATTAAAGGGCTATAAGCAAGGGGATGACTGGCACCTATTGATCCATCATCCCTCAGGATGTAGCTTTTTATTTTATTTTTATTTTTTTTGCCATATTAGGCAATGCTCAGGAGTTATGCCTGGCTCTCTGCTCAAGGATCACTCTTGGTGGTGCTTATAGTACCATACAAGATGCTGAAGATCAAACCCTATTTGTAAGTCTATTTGTGGTCTATTGTAAGGCAGTACCCTTCCCACTATACTATTGCTCCAGCCTGGACAGAGCATTTGTTGGCTATGTCACCAGAATCAGTTATTTCTGTGGTCCACTGTCAACCTTCTTAGTCTTTCCTTTTTCTACCAATGTTGTTTGTTAGCATCTTCCTGGAGGAATTTTTTTTTGTTTGTTTTTTTGTTTTTTTGTTTTGGTTGGGTCACACCGGCAGCGCTCAGGGGTTACTCCTGGCTCTGCGTTCAGAAATCACCCCTGGCAGGCTCAGGGGACCATGTGGGATGCAGGGATTCGAACCACCATCCATCTGCGTGCAAGGCAAATGCCCTATCACTGTGCTATCTTTCCGGCCCCTTTTTGCATTTTTTTTTGACAGGAGGGTGAGTGTCTCTCTGAACTCTGCATTTTTATTTACCATTTGTCATTTTTTCTCCTGAAGCTCCCACTGGCTGACTTATACTGGGTCTCTCTGATGTGTCTCTGTTGTTGTTGTTGGGGTGCTTCTGTGGAGTTGTGGGGTGCCTGGGCTTCCCTGAACTTGCCCTGCCCCCAGCCCTGGCAGCAGCTATTGAGAGTAGCCTGGTTTCTATCAGAAATGGTGCTGTTTCCCATCTAAGATCAGGGTACAGCGGCCGGGCTCTGTATACATTGCTCTCAGTGAACCAAGTATTCCTGCTTCTGGAGCATCACTTTTTAAAAAGTTCATTTTAGGGGGCCTGGAGAGATAGCATGGAGGTAAGACGTTTGCCTTGCGTCCAGAAGGACGGTGGTTTGAATCCCGGCATCCCATATGGTCCCCCATGCCTGTCAGGAGCGATTCTGAGCATAGAGGCAGGAGTGACCCTTGAGCGCTGCCGGGTGTGACCCCCCCCCCCAATAAAAAGTTCATTTTAGGATTGGAGCCATTTTACCCCAGCTAAGGTGCTTGCTTTGCACAAAACTGACCTGGGTTTGATCTCCAGCATCTCATATTGGTTCCCCAGCACTGTAGGAGTCATTACTTAGTGTACAGCCAGGAATTATCCTTAAGCATTGCTGCATGTGATCCCAAAAACAAAACACAAAACCAAAGCAAACCAAAAGTTCATTTTGTGGGGTGAAAATGTAGCTCTATGGTAAGAGTGCATGCCTGGCCCTTCCTCCCTCCCTCCCTCTCTCCCTCTTCTCTCCCTCCACCCCAAAAAAAAGGAATGTATGCCTGGTGTGTGTGAAGTCTTGGATTTGATCCCTACATCCAAACAAAGGGGGAGAGGGTGGAGCCATAGCATAGTGGGTACTGTGTTTGCTTTGCACAATGCTGACCCAGATTCAATCAAATCCCTGGAATCCCCTATGGTCCCCTAACCTTGCCAGCAATAATTTTTGAGTGCAGAGCCAGAAATAACCCCTGACTACCTCTGGGTATGACTCCCCCCCCCAAAAAAAAGGGGGGGGGAACCTAAATACTTAAAAAGTTCATTGGGGTTGGAGAGATAGCATGGAGTTAGGACGTTTGCCTTGCATGCAGAAGAACGGTGGTTCGATTCCTGACATCCCATATGGTCCCCTGAACCTGCCAGGAGTGATTTCTGATCGTAGAGCCAGGAATAACACCTGACGCTGCCGTATGTGACCTGCCCCCCCCCCAAAAAAAAAGAAAGAGTTCATATTTGTATTTTTCATTTAAAAATGTAAACTAAGGGGCCGGAGAGATAGCATGGAGGTAGGGCATTTGCCCTGCATGCAGAAGGTCGGTGGTTTGAATCCCAGCATCCCATATGGTCTCGAGCCTGCCAGGAGCGATTTCTGAGTGGAGAGCCAGGAGTAACTCCTCAGCGCTGCCGGATGTGGACCGCCCCCCCCCCCAAAAAAAATCTTGGTTCTTAATTGACATAGGGGACTTATCTGCTTCCTTTTACAATAAAAATAAAAGGGTCTTCCATGTTCAGAAACTGCCTGCCCAGCCTCTGCTGAATGAATGAAACTTCACAATTTCTAGCTCCTCTGAGTATATCCTACTTAAGAATTTAGTTAGAATGTTTCTTAAAGTTACTTAAACTAGGGGGCCGGCTAGGTGGCACTGGAGGTAAGGTGTCTGCCTTGCAAGCGCTAGCCAGGGAAGGACCGCAGTTCGATCCCCCGGCGTCCCATATGGTCCCCCCAAGCCAGGGGCGATTTCTGAGCACATAGCCAGGAGTAACCCCTGAGCGTCAAACGGGTGTGGCCCAAAAAACCAAAAAAAAGAAAAAAAGAAAAAAAAAAGTTACTTAAACTAACTCTTCTGTTGTTTTTGTTGCTAATTACGTATATATTGTTGGATATATTTGTTCCTGTTTCTGTTTGATTTTATGACTTGTTTCTTTCTGTGTCTTAAATTGTTCCAAAGCTTCAAAAACAGTTACAGGCTTCAAGTCAAAACTAGGCCAGAAAGATAGGACAGAGGTTAAGGCACTTGTCTGGCACCCAGCCGACCGGCTTCAATCCCTGCCACTACTTAGGGCTATGCTGCCTCACCCCACCCTTCCCCCACCAGATGTGGCCCTTCTCTTCTTCCCCCAAGAATAAAAAATAAAGAATAGAAAGAAATTTTCTTAAAGTCTATCAATTACGCTGTTGTTCTTCCCCTTGCCCCAGTAAATAGCTGGTCATTCTTAACTCTTCAGTGTTTCATCCAGCACAGTAACAGATATGCACGTATTGTTTCTTTTTCTTTTTCATGGATAGAGGGAGCCTAGCATTGAGCCGTGATTTACATCTTGTTTTATTTCACCCGAACAGTCTTACCTGGGTAACTACTGTATTCTTTCTGCCTGACATATAGTTTTCCAGTCTGCAGATCATGAACTATAAAAGCAGGGAGTAATAAGCTGTAAACAGTGCCCCATGGCTATGAAACACAGTGTCCCTGCCACTATCGCAATGCCACTGTCTCCTGGTACTGGGGACCATGGTGCCAGTTTTCTCTAGTCACTTGGGTTCCAGATGTGGACTGTGTTTACCTGGGTATACATACCCCCATCTCTGGACAGGGTTTGAGGTGGCTCATGGCCTAGAGACTAACCCTCAGACTCTTTCCTAGGTCTTTGCTTGTTTATTCCCCTGACCCCACTTTTCTATTTATTGGGGTTTTGATAGGGAGCTGTAGTGCAGCAGGTAATAACCAGCAAAGCTCAGGGGTTGCTTCTTCTGGCTCAGTACTCAGAAATCACTCCCAGGTCTTTGGCGATCAGGTGGTGTCAGGGCTTGGGCCTGTGCTCCAACTTTTTGAGCCCTGTCCTGGTCCCTCGACATAACCTTGGTGCTTCGTCTATTGTCCTGGTTCTCCGTGAACCACATTTTTCTCCTTAGGCTCTCCGCCAACCAAGCGGCAGCGGCGGAGTCGGGGCCGGCCCAGTGGTGGTGCAAGACGACGGCGACGAGGGAGCCCAGCTGTCCCCCAGCAACAGCAGGAAATGACCAGGCCCACCTCCGAAGGCAAAGTGACCTGTGGTAGGTGTCTGTGAGCCTTGGAGAGACTGCAGTGTCACCATCACAGGCTCCATGCCTCGGGGACACTCAATGGGGTGGGGCATACCAGTGGGTATACACTGGCTCTCAGCTTTCTGCTCAGAGCAGTGGAATCCTTGTTCTTTCTGTGGCCGTCTGGATGGTGACCCATAATTGAAGGTCACATCAGGTGTCACCTCCTCCAGGAAGCCTTTACTAACAACTTCCTGTTCCCAGTTTCATTTCATTAGTTAGTAAACATTTGCAGGAGTTGCTTACTCAGCAGTTTTTTCCTCCGCAGTGTGGAATGATGCAGGGCTAAACGCAAGGACATTGAGACAGCTGCCTGATTCCCATCCCAGCCTTACTACTTAAATGGGTTGTTTAACCTTGGGCAGGTGACTGTTTCCTTCCAGGCCTCAGTTTCCGCACTGCAAACGGAGATTAGAAATGGTATTTTTCTAGTAGAGTTATTTGAAGAGAAAATGCTTTGATTGACATGGTACTCCTCAGTGAGTTCTCGCTCAGGGTCTTGACTCTCGAACCCAGACAGCATGCTTGAGACGGGAACAGTAGCCCTTTCGGACAGTGAGAGTGAGAAGAGCCAGAGGATAGAATGCTGTGAGCAGCAGGACCAGATGGGACTTTGATTTCTGTTTTTGGGTTTTGGGACCATATCTGGCAGTGCACTTACATATCTGGCTCTGCACTTACAAATTGCTCCTGGAAGGCTTGGGAGGACCATATGGGATACCGGGATTGGAACCTGGGTCTGTCGTGGGTCGGCCACATGCATGCAAGGCAAACACCTTATCACTGTGCTATCTGGCCCCAGATTTCTGTTTTTATTTTTACTATTTTTTGGAGACCTGGCAATCCTGATGCCTTTTTATTTGGAGTGGAAAAGACACCTGGCATGCTTGGAACTGCTCCCTGTTGTGGTGCTAGGGATTGAACCTAGGTTCCTTTGCATATAGTGTTCACCTGCTGGCTTCCTGGCCCACAGTTGCCTGTCTTATTTTTGGTTTTGAATCATACCCAACAGTGCTCAGTGACTGCATGTGGTCCTTGCAGTCCTTGGGGCACTATGTAGTGTGAGGATCAGACCTGGGCCTTCAGCAGGCAGAGTGTGACCTCCAGTGCTTAGAGCCCTCTCTTCAGCTCCCCACTGGTAGCTATTTTATTTGGGCTTTTTAGGGTCACATCTGGCAGTGTGCAAAGATTGCTCCCAGCTCAGTACTTGGTTGTTCCTGGCAGTGTGTGGAAGAACATGTGGGCTGGGAGCAAACAAGTTCTTTCTGGCCCAATATCTCATTCGGTTTGTTTTGGGGGCCATACCTGGTGGTGCTCAGGACTTACTCCTGGCACCATGCTAAGGGATCATTCTTGGCAGGACTCAGGGAACATGTAATGCTGGGAATTGAACCCAGGTCAGTGGCTGGCAAAGCAAGTAGTACATTCTTACCTCATAACTTTTTTATTAATATTTCTTGGGAGGGTTTTGGGGATTGGGGCATACCAGGACTCCAGGATTGTTCCTGGCTGTTCAGTGTTCAGACCAACCTGCATATAAAGCCCTCCAGCCCCCAGTCACTGTTTCTCATCTGAGAAGTCAGCTAATAGATGAGTTCTGATTTCAAGTGCTTACAAGGGCCCTGGGTGCCAGTCCTCGCTGTGGGGAGGCCAGGGAACTTGTTGGTGAGAAGTCAGGGAACATGCTGGACACTAAGCTGGATTGACTTGCATGCTTGGAGTTTGCTTTTGGAAGATTCCAAAAGTCCTGAGGGGAGGAACAGGCCTGGGTGGGCTTGACTTACCTCCACAGCACTCTCGAGTACCCCCTCTTCTGATCTGAGTGCACTTGGGGGGCTACTTATACCAGGACTGATGTGAGCTGCCCCAGTGGGAAAGGGGCTGACTTGCAGGTGGGAAATAGGAGATGGAGCTGGACTTAATTGCCAGGATACCTACACCTGGGGGTGCCCACCCTGCCACCCATAAAGCTTGCCTAGCCCCTGGACCCTGCCACCTGCCTCCCCTCAATTCCTGAGCGACCCTCCAGGCCCTGCTTCTTGCTGGCATTGTCACAGGAACAAGTCTCAGAGCTTACCCTGAGTCCCTGTGACTATCCCTCAGACAGGCAATCAGGGGAGGGATGGTCTGCTTTTCTGGGGAGACTCAGGGCTCCTTCCCCAGGGCAGGGAGCTTGTTAAGCAAGTGTGGGTGTAGCCTGGCCCTTAGGGGCCCATAACAGGTCTGACTGCTGACTCACCAGGCCGGGCTGGGCAGTGGGTGGAGCAGGGTGGGCAGGGCTGGGCACACTGCAGTGAGGCCTCCCTAGGAGGCCTGGTTTCCCTGAGAAAGGGAATCCCTTTCCCCCTGTCCCAGAGCATGAGGGGTTGGGGTGCCAACTCGATCTAGGCAATCTAAACGGGCACCCTCAGAACTACCCCTGATGGTGTCACTTACCCTGCTTGTTTGTAGGCAGCTATCAGGGAAGGACTCTCAGCCCCCCTCTGTGAAGGAGGAAACTGGCCTCTGAGGAAGAGAAGCTGTGAGTTGAGTGGCAGGCCAGGCCATGCTGCTTGCTGGCTTTATTAAAGCTTGTGCCCTCAAGGCCTCAAGCCTGGAGCTTGGCCTCATGAGAGGAGAAAGAGAGGAACTCCCTCTGGCAGCTGTGAAGGGAGGCAAGAGTGGAGGGTGATGGAAAGTGTGGTTTAGAGTGGGAACCAGTGTGGTGAACCAGGAGAACATTCCAGACAGAGGGCACTATAGGATTGAGGCCAGGGTGGGAGCATTGGGGTGGAGCAGGTATGTTAAGGGAGTCGATAGGACAAGGGACAGAGTTGAGGGTAGGTGTGAGTAGTGCCACAGGCCCATCTGGAAGTGCTCTGGAGATCCAGCCCGTGGCCCAGGGCTGTGCACTGAAATGGGAGCAGTGCTGTCTCTCTGCCAGTGCTCAGCCAGCTGTGCAGCCTCACAGTTTTATGTTCAGACCTGCTAGTGCTTCCTCCTGGATCTGGCAGTGTTCAGGTTTGCCCACACCTGGGGGTGCTCAGGGACTGCTCCTGGCTCATTGCTTGGGGGTTGCTTCTGGTGGTGTGTATGAGGGAGCCTGTTGGAACAAACCTGGACTGCTGCATGCAGCACCTGCCCTGCCCTGCTGTCCTTCGAGCTGACTCCCTGCCCCGCTGCTCTCCCTCACAGTGGTTTTCTAAACTCTGTCCTAACCAATTTTGGCATCAGCAGTACTCAGGTTTTACTACTGACTCTGCTCAGGAATCAGTCCTGGCAGAGCTGGAATGGTGGGCCTATGTGGTAGCAGAATTGACCCTGGGCCAGCTGCCTGTAAGACAAGTGCCCTACTTACTGTTCGATCTTTCTGGATCCTTTCCTTTAAATCTTTGTGCTGCTCTCGTGGTACGGAGCTGCGTCCATTGGGGAGCTAGCAGCTGGGACTGCAGCGGCCCCATAAGAGAAGTCCAGGCGCCCTGTGAGTAGACAGGCAGCATCTGCCCATTGGGTATGGCATCTCAGGTTGCTTGAGCCTGAGGTCACTGACCCTTCATGAGGGCTCTAGAATGGCAGCAGGGCACAGGGCTCTTTCCTTTGGGGCATGCTGGCTGACCCCCTCACCCAGGGATCCCGGGAAGCTGAATGGGACCACCATTTGTGACACCCAACCACTTGGGCCTGTCGCTCCACCAGGAAGCCCCTTTCACTTGCCTCTGGGCCCTTTTGTGCCTACGGGACTCACATGAGGCTGGGGGGCAAGCAGGACACCCCAATAACTCCATTGTCTAGCTCTGCCCTACCCTGCAGCCCAGGAAACTGGGTACTCTTGCCCTGCCTGCCTGGCTGTCCTTTTCTCCTTGCTGGCCTTGGCCTCCTCTCTGTTCCTGCATCCACTATGGGACCCACGAGGGAAGGACAGTCACCTACAGGGAGGGGGGCCCTTTGGATGCACATCCTGGGAGTGCTCTGGCTCTACCTTTTGTCTTCCTTCGCATGTCCCTTCAGTGTTGTTTCCTGAGGAGCTTTCTGGTTGCTACCACCACAATTACAGGCACACTCTGACCCTGGCACGGCTTCTAATTAGGTCTTATGCGTCTGGGGTGGCAGCAGCAGGTCGGGTCGGGTAGCTCTGAGCTTGGGCTGGAGGCTGGCACCTGAGCCCCGGGGATTCCAGCTCTGCTACTTCCTAGCTTGGTGACTCAGCCTGAGGCCTCTGCGTCCTCCCAAGAAAGGGCCAGGCCAGTAGCCCTTGTTCCTAAAGTGGCCTAGGATGATCAAAGGTCATAGCTGAGTGGCACGTGTGGTTTTGCAGAAATGAGTTGGGAATCAAGTGGAGACTGCCTGTGGGCCCCAGCCTTGGTCCCCAACCTCTGACCCCCAAGGGCCTTCTTCCAGGGGCTACCCAGGCACCACATGGCCTGCTGCAGACTTCCCTCCACTGTCAGGGGTGACACATGACTTTGAGGCTTTAGGAGGATTCCTTAACCGGTCATGGCTCCCAGCTGCCCTGGTGGGTGTTCCAGTCACTCAGTGTCTGTAACTGAAGGTATCAGTGGGGATATACCCTGGTGCCATCCTTCCTCCTCCATGTTGGCAACATTCTAGGAGAACATGGGGCTTCATGAGTTGGTCTTATGCCTGCTCCGTATGTGGCCAGAGACAGTGGCCTGGTCATTCCTGAGGAAAGCATCAGCTGGGAGCACTTGCTATGGAGTGCAAGTCAGGATGGAAGGGGCAGTGGTGAAGGAGGCAGTGAGGCAGCTGTCCCAGGACCCAGGTGTGGGGACAGGGGTAGAGAGATGGGTATTGAAGTCAGGCCCAGTTTCTGGTGGCTTCTATGTCCTGGGCTCAGGATCAAGACCTTATGAGTTTTACTTGGTTTCATCCTCATGATCCCATCATGTAGCAGGGACCCTCTTGTTTGTTTATGTTTTTCAGATGGGAAACTGAGGCTCAGAGAGGTGAGGTGACATGCCCAAGGCCCCACAGCTAGAGAGTGGCAAAGCCAGGACTCACCTCAAGGTCTGTGGGATGCTGCCCCGGCTGTGTGGCTGCCTTGGACAGCTTCTGCTCTGTCATACCCCAGAGCCATGGGGGTGGGTCCAGGGCTTAGCTGTTTCTTTTTTTTTTTTTTTTTTTTTTTTTTATTAATTATTTTTTTTATTATTTTAATTATGACAACAAAGATGCAAAGAAAGAGGACAGGGTAAAGTTACAGTGGAAGCCCAATCACCCATAAACAGGATTCTCAGTAGTTCCATCGATGATATCCCAGCCTTGAACTTTCAGCCAAAGAACATTAAGAAAAACAAAACTGAACCCATGTACAATACAATTACTTTGTCCCTCAAATCCCCAGTTGTAGTACATATTGTTTCTTAGCAGCACACCATATAATCTAAAGATATTAGACTTATGTAACTCTTTAAACATTGAGGGCAAAGTACATTTATCTAGTTCCATGCACATGCTTACTAGTTTAAGTTAACCTCAAAAGTTTTAATGGGTTGTTTTTCTTAAGGATTGGAGTCAAGAGAACATAGTAAAAAACGATATTAAAGTGGCATTTGTTTGCATAGGCCCACCAAAACATAAGGGACATGGAAAGACAAATTATGGTCTAAATACATGGAGACCCTACCCCTGAAGTTTCCTGGCACAGGACTGACTCTAGGCTCCAGGCAAACTAGTTTGTCCAATTCAAGTCATAGTCTGTAGTGGCAATACACCTCCATTCCTCACATAGTCTCTGTTGTTGGTATCATTCTTCTGTATTAAAGATCCTGGAGTCTGCATATCCCATATTGCAGTCAGGATGGTGCAGAGCATCCTCTCGTTTCACCTCACACTTAAGGGGCAATAGAGAGAACCATGTCCTGTAGAGCAGGTCATCGTTGTTGTCATGTCTTCTCGCAGGTCATTGTTGTTGTCACGTCTTCTCAGTGTAAACGGAAGTGTCTTATTAGGAGGTCGATGTCACACCCTTGGTAGTGTCTTTCCTGGTAGAGGACTGCTTCCAACTGTTGCTATAAAGACCTTGGATGTTTCGTAGATAGCTTGCCTGGTTCCAGCGTGAATGGAGAATGCCCATTCAACTGAGGCCTATGCCAGGTCATTATATCAATATTCAGGGTGTAAGGTACATTGTAATGAGATTTATTAGATAATAACTAATCTGTATGTATAGTGTTTTCCCATTTTAATGTGTCTATGCAAACAAGGATCAATGCCACGAAGCGTTATTGGTGCATCTGGAGGCAATAGGAACAAGACCAGCAATTTCCATGACATAGTTCAATCATAGGCATCAAACTGAGGGATAGTTCCACCACAATCCTTACTGAACAGCTTACAAAGAAAAGACAAGATGAAAAGTGGATAGAAACATCATGGTAGAAGAATATATAGAGAGTTACAGCAGTTAAAGAAAATAACCATAAAATATTCAAAAAATATATGTGTTCAATATGTGTTCGATTTGTGTCCTTCTAAATAGTTCTGGGATTTGTAAGATCTACTGTATGTCTTTGGTCAGAGATTGAAGCTGTGTGTTACTGAAGTTAAGAAGGGTAAATCTGGGGTACTGATGGTTGGGAGGAGCATATGATCGCGCGGGGGCGCTAGCCCCCGCGCGGTTTCAAAATGTAGACTGGTATGAAATTGCCAGTGATAGCCTGAGTATAGCTGAGAAATTATTTGCCTCACCCCAGATCAAACTACACCCCCTGATCCACCCTCTAGACCCGGCCTGGGAGTGGGGAAAACCCAGGGTGCCCCATGAGCTCCTCCCAGAAACCCACCTGGAGATCCGGAGGAAAGGGGGAGAGGGGGTTCGGGTGACCCAGGTCCGGGCCCCCCACCCTAGGCCAGGCCAAAAGGCCGCTGGCACATACGGAGGTCTGCCAGCTGCCCGCCCGTGCTGCTAAAAATCCAGCTCCAGGAAGGGAGAGAGACCCTCCCAAGCCCGAAGGACAGGGATTTAAGCCCAACCTAGGCCGGTCCCCAGACCCGGCCTGGGAGTGGGGAAAACCCAGGGTGGCTTAGCTGTTTCTTAGGCTGAGAAAACTGCAGGATTAACTGGGCCTTGGGTGGAGAGAGGAGGGCAGAAAGGGGAAGGATTTGGGGTTAGGGTGGAAGTGTAGAGAAGTCACATGGAGTACAGGGAACCTTTTGGCCTTGGTCTGCGAAAGGTGAAGAGTCTCAGTTTGCCACTTCCCCTCGGAGCTCAGTTTCCTCATCTGCCAAATGGGTCCCTGTGGTTCCTGTCCCTTAGGGCTGATGTGTTGGGTTCTGAAGGTAAGCCTAGGGATCTGGAGCCCCCAGGAGGCATTGAGTGCTTGCCGGCCTTTGCTCTTCACAGCCCTTTCCAGTGGGGACTGTGCTGGCCTCTGAGTTGGGAGTCAGTCAGCCCACTGGGGGACAGGCTCGGTTCCTGCCATCTGTGCAGGGCTGCCACCTCCTTTGGGTGGATATGTGCCAAAAGCTGCTGAGTATTGATGGTGGCCGAGAGCAGTGTGAGGGAGTCTTGGGCGGAAGTCGTGGAAGTTGCAGGCTTGTCCTCTGTGTCCTCCATCCGCTCTAAGCTTTGTGCTCTCTCCTCCTGGTGGCAAAACCAAGGTGCTGCATGCTGGTCAGTCCTGCCAGGTCCCACCCTTGAGATCTAACTTGGTGCTTGCCCAGCTGCTTGTCCACACGTGAATCTTGGGGTTGGAGGACAAGTCTGGGTGCCCAAGACCTAGCCCCTTGGTTCCTGCAGCATTTCTTCCGCAAGTGTATCTTAAACCTCCTACAGCATGGCACAGTCTGTGTGATAAGTGGAAAGACAGAAAACCTATGTGATTTCCAGAATAGTGCAAGGAGTCATGATCCCTGTACATAGAGCTAGGAGTAAGCCCTGAATCCCACTGGTTGTGGCCCCCAAACAGACAAACCTAAAAGAGCCTGACCTTCAGGGTGAAGCCACAGAGTGGGTGCACAGTAGAAGTGCCTGACATAGGGAACTAGGGACAAGGAGTTAAGAGTAGGGGCCAATTTCAATTAGTGAGGTAGCATCTGAGCAGGGACCTGAAGGAGATAACCAGTAGAAGAGAGGCTGGGCCAGGGGGGCCTCCCTGGTGGCCAGCCAGGACAGGGTGCAGTGGAGTGGGCCATGCTAGGGGAGGAGGCAGCAGCCGGGCCAGGTATTAAGAGGCCACATTGAACTGAGGGCCGCCAAGTGAGGTGTCTCTGTACTTGGGTGTGGTTAGCAGAAGGGGAAGGAAGTGGGTCCCAGGTGCAGTGGGACCCACGGGCAGTGACCGGAACCTCTTGGAGGGTGCTGAGTTGGGGGAGGGTAGCGCACACTCTATTTCCTCCAAGCGGCATGGGGGGTGCCGGCCCCTCCCTGACCCTTGCCTCCTTCTCCGCAGACATCCGGCTCCGGGTGCGGGCAGAGTACTGTGAGCACGGGCCTGCCTTGGAGCAGGGTGTGGCTTCCCGGCGGCCCCAGGCGCTGGCCCGGCAGCTAGACGTGTTTGGGCAGGCCACCGCGGTGCTGCGCTCCAGGGACCTCGGCTCTGTGGTGTGCGACATCAAGTTCTCGGAGCTCTCCTACTTGGACGCCTTCTGGGGTGACTACCTGAGTGGTGCCCTGCTGCAGGCCCTGCGGGGTGTGTTCCTGACTGAGGCCCTGCGGGAGGCTGTGGGCCGGGAGGCTGTCCGCCTGCTGGTCAGTGTGGACGAAGCTGACTACGAGGCCGGCCGGCGCCGTCTTCTGCTGATGGAGGAGGGGGGCCGGCGCCCCAGTGAGGCCTCCTGATCCTGGTGCAGCCGGACTGACCCCACCTCCTAGCCTTGGGGCCGCGTTCTCCCCTGGAGGAGGAAGATCATCTCTGCCCATGGAGGACTGTCACTCCAGCAGTGCTGAGGACTGCGCCGGACAGCCAGGACCCTCTGCTGCCCCTCCCACAGGATGTGGGCACCGAGGCCCAAACCACTTCCATCTGCGTTTTTGCCCTCCCTACCCCAGGTGTGTTCCCTCAGCTTTAGGGAGGCCAGGGGTTCAAACTTGCAGACTCCCAGGGAAGAGCCTCCCCATCTCACTCACCAAAGCCCCCACTCCTCCCTGACCCCCCCCCCAGTGTGCACACACACTGTCCCCCAAAACCCGATTGCCTGCCTGGCCTACCCCACACACTTCTTTGGCCTAAGGGCTTTTTCTCAGGATCTGATTTTACTGCCCCTCTCCTGGGCTTCAGCCATACCCAGAGACACTGGAGCTGGGGTGGTCACACACCTGCCCACACATCCATCCAGTATCCAACCCTGACCTGGCTCTCCATTATCGAGCTTCCCAGAGCTGGTTGTAGGCCTCACCGAGCCTGTACCCAGATACCTGAAATCGCTGCAGTGTCAGACCAAGGCTTGCTGTGCCAAGGGCCAGGACTTGACAGCTTTCTCAGAAAGGGGAGGCAAAGGCCTGTGGGGCTTGTGGAAAAGGAGTTTTACAAACATCAATAAAACTGCTCTGTAAAGGGCATTGGTGGAAATCAAGGGCCTCTAGACTCATTTTTATTTCTTCTGCTACTGGGAATCAAACTTTGGACCTCACATGCACAACACATGCTTGACTGCTAAGCTTCCTCCCTGGCTCTAGCACTCTCCTGTGGGCTGCAGGAAGGAGCTGAGGAGAGCCTTGACAGTGATAGTCTCAGAACCAGGTTGGAAAGCTCACCTACCTGCTGCCACCTCCACTTGCTTGCCTAGTTGGCTTCAGTTTCCCCATCTGTCAAAGGAACAAGTACTTCCCTGGAGCCACACTCCTTTGGCTCCATGGCCAAAATGGCCCCATGGCAAAAATGCTTAGCCCCAGTATCCTGGGGAGGAACAGAATATTCAGCTAGTTTGGGGAAGTGGATCATCTGTCCACGAACATGACCAAACCTGCTGGAGCCTTGTGCCAGGTTCCTATCCCTGCCTTTTCTAGATGTTCCTCTGGCATTTTTTTTTTTTTTTTTTTTTTGGTTTTTCGGCCACACCGTTTGATGCTCAGGGAGTTACTCCTGGCTAAGCACTCAGAAATTGCCCCTGGCTTGGGGGGACCATATGGGATGCCGGGGATTGAACCACGGTCCTGATCCTTGGCTAGCGCTTGCAAGGCAGACACCTTACCTCTAGCGCCACCTCGCCGGCCCCTCTGGTATTTAGGGATACTCCTAGTGCTCCACAGCTCAGCAGTGAGACAAGCTCTATAGACCGGGATAGGGTGCTGTCCAAGTTCAGCATTTGGGGAACCTTAGACACACATGGCATGTTTTACCTTTGAACCATCTCCCTGGCCAGCCCCTTTCCATCTCGGAGTGCCTATGTGCTGCTTTCCTCCTGAGGCCATACTTCCTGCTACCCAATGGCTCTGGTTGAGGCCTGCCCTTACCCCACCCCTTGTTCAGAGATTTAGGAACTCACTTCTTACACAATACCCCGGGTTTCCTTCCTGAGGGGAAGGATGCCAAGGTTGAGGATGTGGGGGTGGGGTGGGCAGGGATTCTTCTGCCCTTTCCTGGAGCAAGGGCTGTGCCTGCCACATCAAGGTGTCTGTATGGACTTGTGTACATAAAAGAGAAGGGGCTGAGAAGAGAAGAGAGGCTTTTGAGATTCAAGCCTTGGTCAATCGAGTTGCTAAGACCTCCAGACTGATCTTTTGCCCTCTGAGCACTCAAGTATGCTGGACACCTCGTCACGATGGGCTGACTGCTTAGCTATCCTGGTGAAACAAGACTCGCATCCCCATTTTTGTGTGTGTGTGTGTGTGTGTGTGTGTGGTTTTTGGGTCACACCCGGCAGTGCTCAGGGGTTACTCCTGGCTCCACGCTCAGAAATCGCTCCTGGCAGGCTCGGGGGACCACATGGGAAGCCTGATTCGAACTGATGACCTTCTGCATGAAAGGCAAAGGCAAACGCCTTACCTCCATGCTATCTCTCCAGCCCCTGCATCCCCATTTTTGACAGGAAAACGGCCACCATCTCAGTGATTGAATCTTCCAGGCAGGAACTCCCCTAATATTGGCAGTTAAATTGGGGAGAACTCTCCCTTTCTCCCTCCAACCAGTTGGGGAGCACTCCTAGGTAAGACTGGGCAGGGGTAGGAGCCTTGGCCCGGTGTGCAGGGGCAGATTCATGACAAGGAGCCTTGGCCTGGTGTGCAGGGGCAGAGCTCCAGCACCAGCCCTTGGGTCCCTGGCCTCCATCCATTTGCTGCAGGACGGGGTGAGCTCCAGAGCCAGCCAGCCCCACTGTGGGTTCCAGCGGCAGGCCCCGCCCCTTTGCTCAGGCCGGCACGTGCCTACCGGAAGTCAGGCGCTGAGCCTTGTTCTGAGCAGGCGCAGTGCGCCCTGACTGGTTGGCGGGAACGTGCAGGTGGAGCCTCGCGCCTAAAGCGCCTCCTTGAGGGCGCGCGCAGCCCTGGCGCTTGCTCGCTCGCCTGACAGGGCCCAGAGGTGTGACCCGAAGAGGGTCAAACCCAGGCCCTGAGGACAATGCAGCAACATGGGGAGTTGAGCAAGATTGGGGGGCGCAGGCCAGGGCTGGGCGATGATGGCCCTGGCGCAGCCCCGTGAGGGTGAACAGTTCAGCCGAGTGACAGGCACTGAGGGGTCGAGGGACCTTGGGGAACATTCCCACAGGGCTTGTAGGCAGATGGACGGAGACGAAGGTAAGTGCAGCCGCCATCCCTGAGCGAGCACAGCCATTACTGATCACCACAGCAGACTACAGAGGACGGTGCCCTCGGACCCGTGCCAGGACCTCGCAGGGTTCTCTGCGGCCTCCCACGCTCTGGGCCTGGTTTGGCGAGTGCGCCTGAGAGCCCAGAGCGGACCCCAGCTATGCACGGCCAGTGGCCCAACAGACGGCTGGGGGAGCCCAGAGGACACGGGTGAAGGGGCCTAGGAAAGCTTGAAGAATTGATTCGGGGAGCCTGAGTGATGGCCCAGCGGGTAGAGCGCTTGCTTTGCACTTAGCTGACCTGGGACCGACCTGGGTTCGATCCCCGACATTCTATATAGGTCCTTTAAGACTGGCAGAGCCATGGGCCGGGCGGTGGACCTAGAGGTAAGGTGCCTGCCTTGCCTGCTCTAGCCTTGGACGGACCGTGGTTCGATCCCCCGGCGTCCCATATGGTCCCCCAAGTCAGGAGCAACTTCTAAGCGCATAGCCAGGAGTAACCCCTGAGTGTTACTGGGTGTGGCCCAAAAACCAAAAAAAAAAAAGACTGGCAGAGCCAGGAGTAACCCCTGAGCACCGTCGGGTGTGGTCCACAAACAAAAATAAACAAAATTAATTCAGTTGAAGAGGGATGGTACAATGGGGAGAGCATTTGCCTCGCACATGGCTGGCCCGGGTTCAATCCCTGGTACCCACGAGTCTCTGGAGCCACCAAGAGTGGGCTGAGCATCCAGCCAGGAGTAAGAAGCCCTGAGCACATTTGGGTGTGGCAAAAAAAAGAAAAAGAATTGAATCAGTCTATTAAATATTATCAGCCCCACCATTACGCCCAAGCTGCAATTTAATTGTGCAGTGTAACATTAATCAAAGTTCATACATCAAGATATCATTTATAATTTGGAAAGCTACTGTGCGTAAACAACATTAAGAAATGCATTCCGGGGCCGGAGAGATAGCATGGAGGTAAGGCGTTTGCCTTTCATGCAGGAGGTCATCGGTTCGAATCCCGGCACCCCATATGGTCCCCTGTGCCTGCCAGGAGCAATTTCTGAGCCTGGAGCCAGGAATAACCCCTGAGCACTGCCAGGTGTGACCCAAAAACCAAAAAAAAAAAAAAAAAAAAAAAAAAAAGAAATGCATTCCAGGCGGCCGGAGAGATAGTATGGAGGTGAAGCGTTTGCCATGCATGCAGAAGGACGGTGGTTTGAATCCCGACATCCCATATGGTCCCCCGAGCCTGCCAGCAGCGATTTCTGAGCATAGAGCCAGGAGTAACCCCTGAACGCTGCCGGGTATGACTCCCCCCCCAAAAAAAAATAAAAAGAAAGAAAGAAAAAAGAAATGCATTCCAGCGGCCGGAACCATAGCACAGCAGTAAGATGTTTGCCTTGCACGTGGCAGATCCAAGTTCAATCCTGGGAGTCCCCACATGGGGCCCCGAGCACCTCCTGGAGTAATTCCTAAGTGCAGAGCCAATAGTAACCCCTGAGTATCATTGACTGTGACTTCCCCCCAAAACAATGCATTCCTGGGTTAGAGAGATAATACAGCAGGTAGGAGGGCACCCTGTATAGTACCCAAGCCACACCAGAAGTGATCCCTGAGTGCAGAGCCAGGAGTAAACCCTGAGTACTTCTGGGTGTGATCCCCTCCAAAAAATCGCATTACTGGAACCAGGAAGACAGTACAGTAGGTAAGATACTGCCTTGCCCATGGCTAATCCAGGTTAAATCCATAGCACACCATAAGGTCTTTTGAATATTGTCAGGATCCCAGAATACAAAGCCACAGCACAGTTGAATTGCCCCCCCCCACACACACACACACACAAAAGAGAGAGAAAACTACACTCCTGGGGATAGAGAGCTATCTCAATGGGCTGAGATCATTCTTTGCATGTGGGAGGCTGACGAGATAGCTCAAAGGTGGAGCACATGCTTGGCATGCTCCAGGCCCTGAGTTAAATTCCCCACCGCGGGCCCGGAGAGATAGCACAGCGGCGTTTGCCTTGCACGCAGCCGATCCAGGACCAAAGGTGGTTGGTTCGAATCCCGGTGTCCCATATGGTCCCCCGTGCCTGCCAGGAGCTATTTCTGAGCAGACAGCCAGGAGTAACCCCTGAGCACCGCCGGGTGTGGCCCAAAAACAAAAAAACAAAAAACAAACAAACAAAAAATTCCCCACCGCACTATACAATCCTCCAGCACCAGATGATCTCAGCAGCCCCACATCACCAAGCTCAAACACCAAACTGTCCTATCACTGGGTAAGAATAGCCAGGATTTATCCTAGAACCCCAAAACTGCTGGGGAGCTCCCCTCCAAAAAAGAGATCCCTGGCATCACCAAGGAGCCACCCCCTGAGCACTAAAGCACATCAACAAACACATAAGCACATAAACAAAGGGCAATGTAGGAGCCAGAGTGATAGCACAGCAGTAGAGCGTTTGCCTGGCATGCTGCCGACCTGGGACAGACCCAGGTTCGATCCCGGATCTCATATGATCCCCCTGAGCCTGCCACGAGCGATTTCTGGCACAGAGCCTGGAGTAACTTCTGAGCACAGCCAGGTATGGCCCCAAAACAAAAATAAACAAAGGACAGTGTATTCTGATCCTCCCTCCCAGTGAGCACCTCAATTGGTGTTTGTAGCATTGAAACCTGATGTGTAAACCTCAGTCACAGCAAAAACAATGGGGAAAAAAAGGGAAAAGACAAATTACCAGCATCCCAGAATCTGGCCCCATTTTGTTCTGAACTTCCTCCTCATCACCACTCCCCTTTGCCCTACCTAGGAACACCACTTTGGCTTTTCTTTAACTTTCTGGTTTGCCATCACTCAGCACTGTAGTTCATTTACTCTCTTTCTGAATCTGATGTAAACTCATGCAATAGTGCTCCATTGTATCTCCAGCTTTTTCCTTGGCATCATGTTCGTGAACTTTTTCCTATTTGTGTCTCGGTAGCTGATTCATTTTCATGAATATCCCACAGGCAGTCTTGCATTGCGCTGTTGATGGACATTTGATTGATTGTTTCTGTTTTGCGACTGTTAGGAATAACACTTGTGACTGAGAACATTCTTGCATTTTTATTTTGGGGCTGCACTCGGTACTGAGGGCTTACTCCTGGCTCTGCACTCAGGGGTCACTCCTGGTGGTGTTCAGTGGATTATATGGGATACCAGATATGAAACCTGGGTGAGCCGCATGCAATGCAAGTGTCCTACCCGCTACACTATCTCTCCAGCTCCCTGCATTGTTTTAATAAATGAATGTTTGGGGGCCGGAGAGATAGCATGGAGGTAAGGCATTTGCCTTTCATGCAGAAGGTCATCGGTTCGAATCCCGGCGTCCCATATGGTCCCCCGTGCCTGCCAGGAGCAATTTCTGAGCATGAAGCCAGGAGTAACCCCTGAGCACTGCCGGGTGTGACCCAAAAACCACAAAAAAAATAAAAAATAAAAAAAAATAAATGAATGTTTATATTTCTGTTGCACTATATGGAATTGCTGGACATGAGTAAATTCAGGTTTGGTAGATCTTGCGTGTATTAGTTTCCCGTGACAGATTTAACCAACTGGCACAAATCTGATGGATTAACACAACAGAAATGTATTTTCTCACTGTTCTGGAGGTCATAAGTATAAAATCAATTTTAACGGGCTAGAATCTGGATTGTGAGGGCTGTAACCCCTCCAGAAACTCTGGGAAAGATTTCTTTCTCTCTTCCAACCTCTTCCAACGTAGGCACTGCCAACATTCCTTGGCTTGTAGTTGCATCTTTAATCTCTGCCTCTAAGATTGCATTGCCTCCTCTTCTGTCAAATTTCCATCTTCCTGTTTCATTAGAGTTGGATGATAGTTAGAGCCCACCTGATTAATCCAGGAAAGGATCTTTATCTTAGAATCCTTTGTTAAATCACATTAAAACTCCTATTTTTGGTTACCTAAAATAACATTCACTGTTTGCAGAGATTGAACTGTGGATATCTTTCACTGATATGCTATCAAACTTACTCCTAAAGTGTTCACACCAGTTTACTCTCCTACCAGCCCTGGCTGGGAAGTGGTTTTATTTTGCTTCACATCTCTGTCTATGTCTGATGTTGTCAGACATTTTTTTCCTTTTGATATTTTGTGGGGGGCACACCTGGCTGTGCTCAGGGCTTACTGTGTCAGTGCTTGAGGGACCATATGGGATGCCAGGGATCAAATCCTTGCTGCATGCAAGATAAGTGCCTGCCCACTGTACTGTCTCTCTCTAGCCCTTGTTGTCGGGCACTTTAAATTTGCCAATTAGGTCAGAGATATACTTAAGGCACTTACTTTGCATCCTGCTGACCCTGTTTGAATCCTTAAGCTCCACCAGAGGTTATTCCTGAGCACAGAAACAGAAATAGGGCCAGAGCGGAGGCATAGTGGTAAGGCATTTGCCTTGCACGCGGCTGACCTAGGATGGACCACGGTTCAATCCCTCAGTATCCTATATGGTCCCCCAAGCCAGGAGCGATTTCTGAGCGCATAGCCAGAAATAACCCCTGAGTGTCACTGGGTGTGGCCCCCAAAACAAAACAAAACAAAACAATAACCAGAAATAACCCATGAACACCATTGGATTTGGCCCCCAAGCCCCAAAATAAATAATAATAATAATGTATAATAAATAATAATAAAATTAATGTTCTAATTGGATGGGCAGAAGGTGATAAACCATGGTAGTTTATTTATCTTTTCCCTGATTGATTTCTACTCACATATGTATGTGTGGATGTGCTTATGTGTATGCATGTGGATGTGTGTTTGTGGTGCTGAGGATTCAACCCAGGATCTCCAAGATACAAGGCAAGTGCTTTACCACAGAACCACACCCCAGCCTCCTGTCTCATGCTTGAATGAGGTATATTCAATGGGTGGAGTGAATGGGCAAGAATATTCCAGACAGATGATAGATGCAGAGCAAGTATGAAGGTCTCATGTGTTTCAACAGAATACTTTTATTTTGGGGTCAGAGCGATAGTACTATGGATAGAGCACATTGCATGCGGCCAAACTAGGTGCAATCTCTAGCATGTATGATCACTAGGAGTGATCCTTGAATGAAGAGCCATGAGTAATTCTGAGCACCTCTGGGTGTGGCTCTCCCACCCCTCAAAAGAATACTTTTGGTTTTTATTTTTTGGGCCACATATAGAAGATAGTCCTGACTCATTGTTCAGGAAATCATGTGGTGCTGGGGACTAAATCAGAGCTCTAGTATGAGCAGCCACTACTGCATTTCTGTGCGCCCTCCCTCCAGTCTGTTTGTCAAACATTAGGTTATTAAGACTAAAGAGAATTTCAGAGCGGAAAGATAATGGTAGGGCGTTTGTCTTGCATGCAGCTGATCCAGGATGGACAGTGGTTTGAATCCCTGCATCCCATATAGTCCCCCATGCCTACCAGGAGTGATTTCTAAGTGCAGAGCCAGGAGTAACCCCTGAGCGCCACCGCTGGGTATGACCCAAAAACAAAACAAAAAAGAGACTAAAGAGAATTTCAGGGAGAGAGATTACACAAAATACAAATCAAGGGTAAATGAGATGGTTCAATATAAGGGCACCGAGAGAAGCCAGGTGAGGCAGGAAGTATGGGGGTGATGAGAGGGGCTCTCCACTCAGCAGGGAAGGCCGGGCTCAGCATACAGGATACTGAGTGGTAAACATAGAAGCCAGCAGTGGGTTGTGGTTAAAACCAGGACTTTAAAGTCTGGGGCCCAGGAAGTCCCGTGGGAAACTTGACTCTGCCGCTTTACCAGAGATGACCAACCTGACCTTTCCTCCTACACTCACCACCCCAGCCAATCAGCAGCCACTTAGCAATGTTGTACTTGTATTGTAGCTGCTACAGGGTAAGTCAGAGCCAACCTCTCTGACCAGTTGTGGCTCAGCAGAGGCTGTGATCATTGGAGAGGATTTCTCTTTTCTGTTTTATTTTTGGGTCACATCCAGTAGCGCTCAGGGGTTACTCCTGGCTCTACACTCAGAAATTGCTCCTGGCAGGATTGGGGGACCATATGGGATGCTGGGATTTGAACCACCGTCCTTCTGCATGCAAGGCAAATGCTCTACCCCCATGCTATCTCTCTGGCCCCTGGGGAGGATTTCTTGAAGGGTCCTAGTAGAGGCTGAGGGAGCTCAGATGAGTAGATTCCAACTTTGTTTAGTTATTATTTGGGTTATAGTAGTAGCACTACTACTACCCCAGTAGTGCTCAGGGGGTAATTCCCAGTTTACCGCTCAGGAGTCTACCCTACCCCATGCTCTGGGGACTATGGTGTTGGGGATGGAACCTGGGGCTCTCATGTAACCAACTCACCCATGTGCTGGCCTAGTCCCTATCATATCAGGGCTGAACAGAAAACCTAGGCTTCCTGGGGGTTCTGGTACCTTTTGTTCTTCCTCTAGCAGCCCCTTCCCTCCTGCTTCAAGACCAGCCTCCCCATGGTTTCTAACTTTCACCTATCCTCTCAGCCTTTTTCTTTTCTTCTTTTTTATTTTCCTGGTTGTGAGGCCACACCCGGTGATGCTCAGGGGGGTTACTCCTCGCTTTGGACTTAGGAATTACTCCCCAGGGACCATATGGGATGTGGAGGATCAAACTAGGATTAGCCCTGTGCAAGGCAAGTGCCCCTCCCATTGTACTGACCCCCTCTCAGCCTCTTTCCACTGCATTAGGAACCTTCTTCCTACTCAGCCATCCCCTCCTCTGACTGAGTCTTGAACTTAGTCATCAACTGGGGTGCAAGGTTGCCCCCGCACTCTGTGCCAGATGTCACCTTATTTCCTCCCGCAGAGTTGCTGGTGGGTGCAGGTTCCTTTCTCTAGGGCAGGGCGTGTACTTGGAAGGGGATGTCACTCCTTGAAGGGGGGGGGGACATATCTGCCAAGATGGCAGAGATCAGATTATCCCATGGGAAGTCCCAACCTTTTCTATACTTCCTTCCACCCGTCCTCCTCTCCTCTCCTTCCTTCCTCCTTCCTCTTTTTCTTTCTTTCTTTCTTTCTTTCTTTCTTTCTTTCTTTCTTTCTTTCTTTTCTTTCTTTCTTTCTTTTTTTTTCTTCTTTCTTTCTTTCTTTCTTTCTTTCTCTCTCTCTTTCTCTCTCTCTTTCTCTCTCTCTTCTCTCTCTCTCTCTTTCTCTCTCTTCTCTCTCTCTTTCTCTCTTTCTCTCTCTCTTTCTCTCTCTTTCTCTCTCTCTCTCTCTCTTTCTTTCTTTCTTTCTTTCTTTCTTTCTTTCTTTCTTCTTTCTTTCTTTCTTTTCTTTCTTTCTTTATTTCTTTCTTTCTTTTCTTTCTTTCTTTCTTTCTTTCTTTCTTTTCTTTCTTCTTTCTTTCTTTCTTTCTTTCTTTCTTTCTTTTTTCTTTTTTTTTTTTCTTTTTTTTTTTTTGGTTTTTGGGCCACACCCGGCATTGCTCAGGGGTTACTCCTGGCTGTCTGCTCAGAAATAGCTCCTGGCAGGCACGGGGGACCATATGGGACACCGGGATTTGAACCAACCATCTTTGGTCCTGGCTTGCAAGGCAAACGCCGCTGTTCTATCTCTCCGGGCCCTCTTTTTCTTTTTTTCTTTTTTCTTTTTTTTTTTTTTTTGGTTTTTGGGCCACACCCTGTGACGCTCAGGGGTTACTCCTGGCTATGCGCTCAGAAGTTGCTCCTGGCTTCTTGGGGGACCATATGGGGCGCCGGGGGATCGAACCGCGGTCCGTACTAGGCTAGCGCAGGCAAGGCAGGCACCTTACCTCCAGCGCCACCACCCGGCCCTCTTTTTCTTTTTTTTCGGTGCACCATTCCCGGAGGTACTGCAATACCGGGTCGATGCGCGGAGCGGACGGAGCAAGCTCCTCTTCCGACTCCCAGCTCCAAAAATCCATTTAATATATTGTCCTCGGATAGAGGACGTATCAGATATTAAACTGACAAGAACAGATACTACACTTGATCTTAGCCAAAAGACCCAGAAGCGATTTTCTTTCTTTCTTTCTTTCTTTCTTTCTTTCTTCTTTCTTTCTTTCTTTCTTTCTTTCTTTCTTTCTTTCTTTCTTTCTTTCTTTCTTTCTTTCTTTCTTTCTTTCTTTCTTTCTTTCTTTCTTTCTTCCCTTCCTTCCTTCCTTCCCTTCCTTCCTTCCTTCCTTCCTTCCTTCCTTCCTTCCTTCCTTCCTTCCTTCCTTCCTTCCTTCCTTCCTTCCTTCCTTCCTTCTTTCTTTTCTTTCTTTCTTTTATTCTTTCTTTCTTTCACACAGCCAGCAGTGCTGAGTACTTACTCTTGACCCCATGCTTAGGGTTACTCCTGGAGGTGCTCAGGGAACCCTGCAGAGTACCAGGGATTGAACTGAAGTTGCTTGTGTGCAAGGCAGTTATCCCTGCACTACCTTTCTGGCCCTGGGCCTGCGAACATTTTAACTGAATATACCACAACCCATTGCTTTCTTCTGTTTTCTTCTAGTGCCCTGTGCTCTGAGCCTACCCCCTGCTGTCCAGGACTGGTGCAAGCACTCCCCTGCCTGGCCTTGCTTGGCCTCCTTTGCTGCCCTCTGCAGTCAGCACCAAAGCTGGACCCTCCTATCTCTCTCACTAGTGCTCCAGTGGTCAGGGTGTAGTCAGGAGACAGAAAGGACTGCAGCTGGGACTTGCTGGGACTTGGATACTAAGTTGATAAAGGGGCTATTTGGCAGAGCTGTGGATAGGGTGGGGGAACCTCTCAGGGAGGGGAATGAGAATGTATGGTGGACCGTGGTGGTGAGGAAAGGAATCCACATTGCTGCTGTCTGTGGAGAGACTGTGACTACTATATGAGAGGCCCTAGAGATGGGAGGGGCACAATTATTCCAGATCCGTGGCACTGCCATAGAGCTGAGAGCAAAGGAAAAATCCAGACTGGGCCAAAGAGATAGTACAGAAATTAGGGTGCTTACCTTAAAAGGCAGCTGAGGTTTTTTTTGGGGGGGCCACACCCGGCAGTGCTCAGGGGTTACTCCTGGCTGTCTGCTCAGAAATAGCTCCTGGCGGGATTCGAACCAACCACTTTTGGTCCTGTGCTATCTCTCCAGGCCCTACCCTGCCTTCTTGAGTCCTGATACCCAGTTCTGCCTCATCCACCAACTCTGTGGGAGATTGGCTCAAATTGGGGGACCATAGCATGTGGGAACCACTCCAGCTACTCAGTCTTTCCCTATCAGTGTCTGGCCTCAGTGCTTAGGGATCATTTTTGGTGGTATAGTAGATTGAATTGGAATTGAATGCCTGAAAGGCAAGAGCCCTATGGACTGTACTATCTCTCCAGCCCCTACAATTATTATTTATTTTTGATTTTTGGGTCACATTCAGCTATGCTTAGGGGTCACTACTAGCTTTGCACTCAGGAATTACTCCTGCCTCTGCTCTGAGGACCATATGGAATCAAACCCTAGTTAACTGCATGCAAGACTATCTGTACTATCACTTAGGCCTCCTCCTACAATTATTTGTTAACATTTTTTAGTCACCATGATTTGTAATATTTTTAATTTTCATGCACATAGTATTTTATCATATACCTTCTAGCAGACTATTTACTTCTCTCCACTAGTCCTCTCCAATTATCTCTTATTCTTGGTAAGCTCAGTTCTGTAGATAAGTTCTTAGGTCCTGGTATTACTGATGGCCTGTTAGTCCCATACTGTTTATTTATATCCCACATATAAAAGACCATTCTTTATCTGTCTTCCTTCTTACAGGCACAGGCTCCTCTGTCAATGTGGTCCCCTTCAGCTCCATCCATGTAGTAGCAATTTGTATGATTTAATCTTTTTTTTTTTTTTTGGTTTCTGGGTCAAACCCGGTAGTATTCAGGGTGTACTCCTGGTTCTACACTCAGAAATCGCTCCTGGAAGGCTCAAGGGATCATATGGGTTGCTGGGTTTTGAACCACCAACCTTCTGCATGCAAGGCAAATGCCCTACCTCAATGATATCTCTCCGGCCCCTCATCTTTTTTCTTTTTCTTTCTTTCTTTTTTTTTTATAGCTAAGTAGTGTTTTATTGTGTGTATGTGCCATATTCTGTTCTTGGATATTTGGACTGTTTCCAGATTTTTTTTGGGGGGGGCCACACCTGGTGACGCTCAGGGGTTACTCCTGGCTATGCGCTCAGAAATTCCTCCTGGCTTGGGAGACATATGGGACCTGGGGGATTGAACTGTGATCTGTCCTAGGTTAGTGCTGGCAAGGCAGACACCTTATAACTAGTGCCACCGCTTTGGCCCACAGCCACAGTTCTTGAAAGAACAAGTATGCATTAGGATTCTGTAACTTAGAGCAATGCAATACCCTCCTGCCAAGGCAAGCAAATACTGTATTGGGAGGCAATGAAGATGGGGCTCTCAGGGAAGGAAGGAACAAGACTCTGAAAGAGTGTGAGACAAGGGCAGGGAAGGGTTGAGGATGGACTGGGTAGATCTCAGTGGGCAACAGGAAACTGCTCTGCCTTGCTCCCAGACCCCTCTGTCACATCAGCACAATTCACATTGCAGAGAGTACTTGGATGTATTTGGTGTAGTAGACATTACATGGCCTGTGGCTTGATGGGTCCATGGAATCATTGGTCAGCCAGGGCCTTCCTCAGAGAAAAACCAGAGAGAATTTTGCATAGATAGGGAAAAGGGCTGTGGAGTAGATGGAGGCCATGTATCCATATGTGAGAGGGGGTGGGCCCAGTTTAGCAACCCCCAACTTTCTCATGCAGTCAAGTCTCCAATCATGCAACTGTATGAGTCTAGTTGATTGGTGCCTTTTCTTGTCAACTCCAAAGATATTTTTTAAGAATATTTGTGTGTGTGTGTGTGTGTGTGTGTGTTTTTGGGTCACACAGGGAGAGCTTAATGATGACTCCTGACTCTGTGCTCAGAGGTCATTCCTGGCAGGGTTTGGGGAACTTTCTGTGGTGCTGAGATCAAACTGAGGTTGGTGCAGGCAATCCAAGTGCTTTATATCTCTGTTCTATCTCGCTGATCTCCCAAGAACATTTCCGATCTTTATCTGTAGTTGTTTTTCCTTGTCCTTGTTTGGGACGCACACATGCACACACACACACACACACACACACACACACACACACACACACACACACAATGTGCGTTAGCCATTGCAGCTATCACCAGCAGGGCCCTTCATCTGCAGTTTTGATATCTATTGACCAGTGATCCTCCTACCCTTACGGCTTGGAAATATTTCCTTCCTTGATTTTTTGGGGGGGTTTTGGGCCACTCCCAGTGACACTCAGGGGTTACTCCTGGCTATGCAATCAGAAATTCTCTGGCTGGAGGGACCATATGGGACGCCGGGGAATCAAACCCAGGTCCATTCTGGTTCAGCTGCATGCAAGGCAAACACTCTACCACTGTGCTAGCTCCAGCCTCTCCTTCCTTGATATTTTGCATAACAAAGCAATCCCCCAAATATAGCATCTGGAAACAACTCTAACCACTTAGCTGGGAGGGAATATGTGTGCACTCCATGTGTATAGGTGGTTGGGATAGCATGATGAGAGAGAATAGGAGACATCCTCACACACAGAAGTTGGAAATTTGGGCCCTTTGTATAATGTAACCGGAGTGTGACTACCTTTCATTCCTGCCACCATATTCCACTTATGAGACTAGGTCAACCTCTTCAGGTCAGGAGTCACATGAGGATGGGGGACCCTTTCAACCTCCACCAGTAGCACACTCATGAATCTCATTCCTCCCTGCCATCTTCTCAGATACACAAAGGGCTAGTGTTTATTTCTGTTTTTAATCTCAATCTCACTTCAAGACAGGCCTCTTTCCTAGAGCCTTCTTTAGCCCAAAGCTCTTCCAAAGAGATACCACTCAAGTCAGCTACACTCTGGGTTTTCCTCCTCCTCCTCCTTCTTCTTCTAAGTTTGACAAGGTGTTTGAAATGCTCTTGGCTCTGTGTTCCGGGTTCACTCCTGATTATGCTTAGGAGACTATGTTGTGCCAACGATTGAATTTGGGCTGACCATATCTAAGACAAATGCAAAGCAAGCACCTTAACTCTTATTTGTTTTCTCTCCAGCCCCTCGAAAAGGACTTTTAAGAGCTGGTTGTGGCCCTAATATGCAAGGAGGCAGATCAGATTGGATGGAGAAGTCTTTATGATATTTAGAAAAGGGCTTATGAGAGGGGTGCTGTGATGGGAGAGGCCTGGCTTCCATCTCCAGCGACAAACTTGGGACTGTGCCTTCGTAATCAGCAATGCAGCTCTCCTGCCACCAGGGGGCAGTAGTTACATGGAGTCCGTACCGGAGGGATTCTTCTAAGTAGGTTTGAACTCAGCGGTGAACAGAGCTCAGGGACAGTGGAGCGTTGTCCCCTTCTTACTTGAAAGGAACATGGGAAACGTTCTGGAAAGGAGATGGGTGGGTGTGGGGGGCAGAATACTGGTCTGGAAAGACAGCAATACCCAGTTCAGTTTTTCTGGATTCACAGTTGAGTTTTGTGGGCCTTTGGGATATAGATGGAGTTTATGTAGTTTGTCACAGGGTTTCCCAGGCAGTACTCAGTGGGCCCAAGGGCCACTTCTGGTAATACTCTGCCCAGTAGATTGGGCCTGTTGGCTCATTTTTCAGGCCTGGTGTTGTGAGGCTGCTAGGCGTCCCTGACCAGGTGCAGGGGGCCACTTGCATTACCTTAGAATTGCCCTGGGGTAATGCAATTCTGGGGCTCTAAGTAGGGGCCTCGAGCATGCTGGACACATTCTTCAACCTTTGCACTCTCTCCAGTTTGAGAATTTTACCTCTGAACCTTGGTGTTCTCTGCACCCACCCTAAACATACTAAAACTTTCACAGGACCCACCTGGCTCCAAATGAAAGTCCTTTCGGGGGAATATGCCCTCAAGTTATGTCTCATCTTGAATATTCCCTTATCACAGAAACCTCTGGCCACAGCCCCTTCACCTCTAGAAGTCGAAGGGAGGACTCTGGAGACCTGGTGTGTGGGTGTGTCTATTCTTGAGGCCTTAGTGTCACTTAAGCCACATCCAAGTGTAAATCTTGGGTGGCACATGCCAGCATCAGTGCTGGAAGTGAAGCCCCAGGCTTTATAATTCCCAGATTCCCTCTTTTTCCTTTATTCCCATGCCCCTTTCAGTTCTTTCCAGTGACAACTCATTTCTTGTTGCCACCATTCATCTCTGAGTAAACTGCACGGAAAGGGAACCCTGCATGAATGGCTCCTTCTGAACATACCTTTATTTTATTTTTATTTTTATTTTTTTCCATACCTTATGGTACTCAGGGCTTATTCCTGGGCTCTATGTTCAGGAATCACTCCTGGCGATGCTCAGGGGGCCATATGGGGTGCTGGGGAGTGAACCAAGGTCAGCTGCCTGAAAGGCAAACACCTTTCCTCTGTATTATCACTCTGGCCCCTGCATATAGCACTTGGCTTTAGAAATTTGTCTGTGTTGTTGCAATCAGCAAATGTGTGTTTGCTGTTGGTATTCCCCAGATGAGGGTCTCTGTGCCGCTCCCCTCAGGGACCACATCTTGCAGTAGAGTCTGACTGTGCTGATCAGTCAGTAATGCATCAAGGGAACAATGGGTTCAAGAGTCCATGAGGGTGGTGGAGGAAAAGATGTGATATGTGGGGCAGGAGCTATGGCACGGCAGGTAGGGCATTTGCTTGCACGTGACCAACCTGAGATTGACCCAGGTTTGATCCCTGGCATCCCATATAGTCCCCTAAGTCTGCCAGAAGTGATTTCTGAGCAGAGCCAGAAGTAACCTCAGAGCCCTCTGGGTGTGGCCCAAAACAAAACAAAGATGTGATATGAGAAGCCCCCCTCCCCCACTCTGCAATGTCTTCTCCAAAACCCTGCAGGCTCCAGCCCTGGCACCTCTGTCTTCTCTGAACTTCCCCCTCAGGTTCATCACTCCCCATTTATTACTGGTCTCAGCACACTCCACCCCCAATCAGCTGCCCACTCCAGCCTCCTCCTGGGCTTTGAAAGTCTTTTTGTCCTGGAACCTTCACCTCCCTCAGGCTGCAGTTTCCCCAGGACTCTCTCATCAGGGGCCCCCACACTTACCCTGTCCTGGCGCTGATACCTCTTTCTCTGTGCTTCTGGGGGCCCTTTGTCTTGAGATCAGTTTTTAGGATGATGGAGGGAGCTGTCTGCCCCTCTCTGAGGAGCCAGGTCATGATTTCTTTTCTCCCCTGTGTTCTGTTTGCCTTTATTTGTGGGGGGGGGTGTCTATATCCGGCTACACTTAGGGCTTATTCCTGACTCTGTGTCCAGGAGTCACTTCTGGTGGGGATCAGAGGACCATGATTAGCTGAATACAAGACAAGTGCCTTAACTCTGTGCTATCTCTCTGGCTCTCTATCCTGCTTTCTGTTGGTCTCCTTCACCCCCAAACACCTTTCCTGAGTGGTCCTGGGAGAGACGCCCTAGAAATCTCCTCTCTCTTGGCTTCCTCCCTCCATATCTCACTCCTCCAGTCCCTTTCCTTTTCCTCCTATTCCCCAGTTGGCTCCACAAATCTCCCTCTCCCTTCCTCCCAGCTACCCTCTTTCTCCACCTCCCCTATTCTCTTCCTGTTTAAGAATAACTCCAGGGGCCGGAGAGATAGCATGGAGATAAGGCCTTCTGCCTTTCATGCAAAAGGTCATCAGTTCAAATCCCCGTATCCCATTTGGTCCCCCGGGCCTGCCAGGAGCGATTTCTGAGCATAGAGCCAGCAGTAACCCCTGAGCAATGCCAGGTGTGACCCCCCCCCCAAAAAAAAATAACTACACATCCCTTTTCTTTTATTCCACGTCTAATTCCACTTCTCTCCTTCCCCTCCTTCCTATACTCTCTGTATTTTCAGGGCTGTAAGGAAGAAACAAGCCTTATTGTACGTGCACACACACATGCATGCATATAGACATATGCATGATTTCTGAACACTGAGCTAGGAGTAAACCTTGAGCACTGCTGTATATGGTCCTAAAACAAGCAAGCAAGAAAGTTGGGACTGGAGCAATAGTTCAGTAGATAGAACATTTGCCTTGAATGTGGTTGACCTGGACTTGATTTCATGCTTCCCACATAGTTCTCTGAGCCTAGAGTGATTTCAGAGTGCAGACCCTTGAGCATCATCAGGTGTGGTCCAAAAATAAGAGAGGAGAGAAAAATAAAAAGGAAGGAAGGGGCATATGCAGTGAGGACCTGGTGCATAAGTGCATCTCTCCCTTTGTTAGACTTACCACATTAAAGGCAGCCAGGCTATCTGGAACTTCCTAAAAGGGCCCTTTGGGAAACAAGGAGAGCACTCATGTTCTCCCAGTGGGATTGTGACTGTTGGGTGGGCCCTTGAGGGCATTTGAGACCATGGGCACCCAGGACCAGCAGAGTGATCAACTGGGGCATCACCAAAAGGGTTTAATAATTAGAAACTGCTCTCTTTTTTTTTGGGGGGGGGGAGATCTCTCCCAGGCAGTGCTACCCTAGAGAGTGTGAAAGGATGCCTATTTATTTATTTATTTATTTATTTATTTATTTATTTATTTATTTATTTACTTTTGGGTCACACCCTGCAGCACTCTGGGGTTACTCCTGGATCTATGCTCAGAAATCACTCCTAGGGGCCAGAGACATAGCACAGCGGTAGTTTGCCTTGTATGCAGAAGGACTGTGGTTCGAATCCTGACATCCCATATGGTCCCCAGAGCCTGCTGGGGGCAAGTTCTGCTTGTTTTTTGTTTTGTTTTGTTTTTTGGGCCACACCCAGCGTTGCTCAGGGGTTACTCCTGGCTGTCTGCTCAGAAATAGCTCCTGGCAGGCACGGGGGAGGGGGGGGCATATGGGACACAGGGATTCTAACCAACCACCTTTGGTCCTGGATCGGCTGCTTGCAAGGCAAACACTACTGTGCTATCTCTCCGGGCCCTGGGGGTGAGTTCTGAGTGTAGAGCAGGAGTAACCCCTGAGCGCTGCCGGGTGTGACCCAAAAACCAAAACAAGAAAAAAAGAAATCACTCCTGACAGGCTCGGGTACCATATGACCATAAGAGATGCCGGGATTTGAACCACCATCCTTCTGCACACAAGGCAAATGCCCTACCTCCATGCTATCTCTCCAGCCCCCAGGATGCCTCTTTATATGCATGCACCTCTCATTGACACAAACTGGATATGCTGAGCATATTTTCTTGTGCTTCTTGGCCATTTTTATGTCTTGTAGGAATATGTACGCAAACTCTTTAGAATAATTTTGGGCTGTTTTTTATATTCAATACCCAGGGGTTACCCTTGGCTCTGCACTCAGTAATCAGTTCTGGCAACTTCAGGGGACCATATGGGATACTGAAGATTAAAGCTAGGTCGCTGCATGCAAGGCAAACTCTATACCCTCTGTACACTTGATCTAACCCTAGAATAATTTGGTTTTGTTTGTTTGTTTGTTTTTGTTTTTGGGTCACATGCAGCGGCACTCAGGGGTTACTCCTGGCTCTGTGCTCAGTAATTGCTCCTGGCAGGCTTGGGGGACCATATGGGATGCTGGGATTCAAACCACCAATCTTCCTGCGTGCAAGGTAAACACCCTACCACTGTGCTATCTCTCTGGCCCCTAGAATAATTTTTTGATACTGTGGTTTTTTTTTTTTTTTTTTTTTTTTTTTGGTTTTTGGGTCACACCCGGCAGTGCTCAGGGGTTACTCCTGGCTCCATGCTCAGAAATTGCTCCTGGCAGGCACGGGAGACCATATGGGACGCCGGGATTTGAACCGATGACCTTCTGCATGAAAGGCAAACGCCTTACCTCCATGCTATCTCTCCGGCCCTTGATACTGTGTTTTGAAAGGCCTTTAAAATTTTCATTTCTGGAGCCATAAATATAAGTGGGTATGAAGCGTACCTTGCACATGGTTGACCAGGGTTTTATCTCTGGCATCTCATACAGTCCCCTGAGCACCACCAGGAGTGATTCCTGAGCTCAGAGTCATGTAACCCCTGAGCACTGTCAAGTGTGGCCCCAGACTAAAACCAAAATTTTTCACCGGCCTCTGAATCATTTGGGGGGGTGTTTAGGCCACACCTGGTGACGCTCAGGGGTTACTCATGGCTATGCACTCAAAAATCGCTCCTGGCTTGGGGGACCATATGGGATGCCGGGGATTGAACTCAGGTCCGTCCTGGGTCAGCTGTATGCAAGGCAAGTGCCCTACTGCTCCAGCCCCGACCCTGAATCTTTTTTAAAATAATAATAAAAAAAAAACCTTTGGGCCCAGAGAGATAGCACAGTGGCGTTTGCCTTGCAAGCAGCCGATCCAGGACCAAAGGTGGTTGGTTCGAATCCCGGTGTCCCATATGGTCCCCCGTGCCTGCCAGGAGCTATTTCTGAGCACACAGCCAGGAGTAACCCCTGAGTACCGCAGGGTGTGGCCCAAAAACAAAAAAACAAAAAACTTTTTTTTTTTTTTGGTAATCACTCAAGTGCTCAGAAGGCCTATTGCTCAGGAACCCTTCCAGCCATTCTTATTCATATGGGCTGGTAGTTCAATGCAGGGATTAGAGGCATGAAGCTACTTGGGCTCTGTGATGCTGGGAATTTCTCAGCCTACCCAGTGGGGCTCAGGGCCTCTAGTGCTGCAACCAGCAGGGCTCAGGGGACCGTGTGGTGCTGGGCATCAAACCCAGGATGGAATATATACTAAACAAACACCCTCACCCCTGTAGTATCTTCTGGCTCCAGGAGATACCCCCCTCTCTTTGGTTTTTGGGCCACACTCAGCTGTGCTCTGGAGTTACTCCTGACTCTGCTCTCAAGGTGGGCTCAGGAAACTCTATGGAATGCTGGGAATTAAACCCGGGTCAGTGCATGGAAGGCAAGCACATCCCCATTGTACAGTTGCTCAGCCTGAGAGACCCGCTCTTTTAGAATGAGCACTGCATCCCTCTCACTGTCCAGTAAACAACTAAGCCAGCAATGTAGTGTGCACTTGCTGTATACATCACTATTTGTACTTGGTTAAGGGGTACTCCCCCCACTCCATACACACTTGGACCACATAGGTGATGGGGAGATACAGCAGGACCCCGTGCACTGTCCACTCCAGAATTGCCTCCCTCCAGGGGTGTGCTGAGTGTACTTCCTGCAGGGAAGGGGGCCCTGCAGCTCCTTCCAGGCCCGGGGTGGGGTGACCCCCTGTGTGGTTTCCACACGCTCCTTTTGCATTACCTCCTGCTAGCCGTGGGGTGCCTTTATACGCAAATAGAGTGGGTGGTTTTGTATTGGTTTGCGTCCTATTTGGTATGCACTCTCTCGGGTGGTCTTCAGAACCAGCTTTGGGAGGCGGCTATCTAAGGCACACGGTCATTAGGTTCGCGGGGCTACATCTCCGGCTAGGCCTTCGCCCTTTCCAGCGAACCTCCCAGCCTTCTCTGTGCGGTGTAGTGTAGGGTCGGGCCTGCTCCGTGAAGGGGTCGTCGCGGTTCAGTCTCTCCCGCACGCGCAGCATCAGCCCCCGTCCCTGCTTTGCGCCCCCACGGGGCAGTGTTCCTTGAATTTCGTTGTGCTCTGCGCGGTGCGGTCCCGCGGGGACACTGTGCGCAGCGCTGTGGGTCGCGGGGTCGCTCCGTGCGCTCCGGGCTCTTGGACTTATTTTGTTCGCTCGCGAGGGAGATAGGTAGGTGTTTCCCGTATTTATTTCTACCATGTACGGGCAGCATCGACCCTGGGAGCCTGCCCTGTACACGTGGGCAGTTAGTGATTCTCGTGTCTCGCTCCCACACACGTCGCAAGGGTCCCGTGTGCCCACTCAGGCCGCCGGGCCGGCCGCGCGGGTAACAAAGCGATTGGTGGTTGCAGCAGCCGAGCCGAGCCAAGCCGAGCCGAGCCCGCGCCGCGCGCTCCCGGGCCTTCCTCTGCCGCCGCCCTCCTCCCGCCAGCCCCCGCCCCGGCCCGGGTACCACTTGCAGCCCCATTCTCCTCCCCGCACCTCTGAGACCCTGCCGGCAGGGGGCGGCAGCGGCTGCGGGAGCCTCGTGCCATTCCCTCACTCCCTGCCTGGCCCAGGATTTCATCCCCTCTGGGCCCCCTTTCCCGGTGGTGCTTACGGAATAGGCACTGTCCTCCTCTCTCCAGTCCCCTCCTGGTTCCTTGCTGGGACAGGGGACCCATCACCACTGTTCCTTCTGCCTTCATTACTTGTCCACCACCACCCCACCCCCACTCTTTCTTGCAGTATCTGACTCTGACTTGCATCTCCAATGGGTCTCTGCCCCCAGGAGCCCTCTTGTATCTGTCTGACTCCTTATCCTCTGTCCTTCTGTCCCTCTGTCTTTTTAAGTGTTTCCCGGCCTGGCTCAAGCTTCTCCATCCTGTCTCGCGTGTCTCTTGCAATCTCCACGTTTTGTGTCTTTTCCTGTCTCGGTCTCTGTGTCTCTGTTTGCCCATCCTTTTGTGTCTGTCTCTGTCTCAGTCTCTATCTTTTTGATCTCTGTTGGTGTCCTGCGGTTTTGGATTCCATCTGTCTGGTGTTCTCCTTAATCTCTTTCTTTGTCTTGCGTGCTGCCCGTCTCTCACCTCTGTGTGTCTCTGCGTATCCATCTCCCAGTCTCTGTACCCCTCTGGCTCTCTCTGACCTCTTTATCTCCTCACTACACATGGTTGTCTCTGTCTCTGATTTTGTGTCTCATCTCTATCTCTGATCTCAGTGTCTCCATCTGCTTTTATCTCTGTCTCTTATCTCAGGGTCTCCATCTCTGCCTGTCTCTGATTCAGGGTCTCCATCTCTGTCTCAGTCTCTCTGTCCCAGCCTTGGTATATCCATCTCTGCCTATCTCTGTCTCGGTGTTTCCATTTCTCTCTGTCTCTGTCACTTGCTATTTCCATCTCTGCCTATCTCTGTCTCTGATATTGGTGTCTCCATCTCTGCCTGTCTCTCATCATGAGGTCTCAGTCCTTCTCTGTGTCCACACAGTCCCTTGTTGCTGTTCCTGGCTCTTCATCTCTCTCTCCCCGCAAGAACTCTTCTCCCTGTCTCTTTGTCTCTGCTGTCTCTGTGGTTCCAGAGACCACTCTGCTACCCACTCGCCTTGCAGGGTCCTGTGTGCCTCGGGATGTCTCTGGCATCTCTCTGACTCTGGCACCCCTTCTCCCTAGGCCCCAGGGCCTCTCCCTGCCTGTGGTTCCTCGAGGCCGAACTGTCCCAGCTGCTCCCCTCACTTTGACCCTGTGCGCCCAGATTTTGCATATCTCTGGCTATCTCTGGGTCTGGCCATCTCTTTGTCTCTCCGTGTGTCTTTTCCTGTCTCTGTGTTCTCCCATCTCCCTGGTCTCTATCTCTGTACCTCAGGGCTGAGAGGTCTCTCCCTGCCTCGGAATCCCCCTATGCTCCTCACTGTCCCCTTTTGCTGCTGTATCTTTCCAAGAATCTCTACAGCTCGCATGTCTCTGTGTCTCTGTATGTCTCTGGGCTCTTCCCGTCTCTGTGTCCGCCTCTGCTCCCTGCCCCTCCTCCCTTCCCTCGCGAGCGCCTCTCTCCGCTCCCGCGCGTCTCTCGGTCTCTGCGTGTCTCGCGGTCTCTGCGCGTCTCTGTGGCTCTCAGGCCTCTCCCTGCCTCCGTGTCCCCTGCCTCCCCGCCCTCTCCCTCTCCCGCGCTCCCCCCGCGCTCCCTCGCTCGCGCTCTCTCTCTGAGCATCCTTGGGCCCGGGGTTGCCATGGGGACAAGGTGGGAGCCGGGGATGGCGCGCGCCTGGGCTCGCGCCGGCAGCTCAGGCGAGGAGCAGCGGCCAGAGCAGCGCCAGCAGCAGGCAGCGAGCGGGCGCGGGAGCGGGAGCGGGAGCGGGGGCAGCGTTGGCGGCGGCGGCTCCTCCTCGGCCATCCCCTCGGAGCCGTGCCGCTGACGCGCATGGCGAAGACAGCGGCGCCTACCGATGGGAGCAGCGGTAAGGCAAGGCGGCGCGGCGCAGCCGGGCGGGCGGGCAGCCTCCTCCTCTCCCCAGCTCGCCTGCGCGCCGCCCGCCCGCCCTCCCTTCCTCCCTCTCCCCTCGCAGCCCCTGCCCGCCCGCCCGCGCCGCGCTCGCCCTTCCATTTAAAAATCTTTAAAACTTTGCATATTAATATCTGCGCTTTGCATAATCTGACCCGCGCTTTATTGATTGCAAGAAGCTTAATGCAGCCGGCTCGGCCTATTGCAGAGGGCTCTCCGGGCGGGGAGCCGGGCGGGCGCCGCGCGCTGCGCACCGCGCTCCGGCAGCCGCGGCACCGGCCCTCTCGCCTCCCCTCCGGGCGCCCGGTAGCGGGGCTTTGCCCCTGGCTGGGTATTTTTTATTATTTGGGGAGTGTGTGGGGGTGTGTTGTGTGTGTGTGCGGGGGGGGGGGGATGGCTTGCTGTCGACGACAGGAAGAGAACCGAAGGAGAGATGTGCGTGGAGGTCGAGGGGGATGGGAAGGAATGGGTCCGAAGAGGAGGTGAAGGGGGAGAAAAAAAGGGGGATAAGGGGCAAGAAGGATGGGAAAAGGCGAGGCGTGGAGGGAACAGCAGCGGGCTTAGAGCGCAGCCGACTGAGGCCGGAGAGATGAGACAGAGAAGAGAAAGGAGGGAGGCGATCGGGCGCAGAGAAAGAATCGGGCTTGGCCGGAGCTGGCGGAGAAGACCCGCGCTGGGCACCGGCCGTAGCCACCCCAGGTTGGGGGGCGGACGGAGGTGGGGAAAGAAAGGAAAAAAGGGGGATGGAAATAAAATATCTCGGAGCGGGGCCACTAGATACAAAAAGCAGCGGACAGACGGCGAGGGGGGCGGCACTCGATCCGCTGGCTTCGGGGCTCTGGAGAGGCTCTAGGGCTGGGCAGGGCGGGATCCCCGTTTGGACCCTGGGTTTGGGGCAGGAACTGGCCGGGGAGAAAATGAGGCAAGAGGGGGCCGGGGCTGGCGGCGGTGCCTATTTCCCGCCTTGGCTGGGGGTGTGGGGGCCGGTGTAGTGTGAGGAGGAGGAGGAGGAGGAGGAGGAGAAGGCGGCGGCTGGTGCTGCTGTGAGGCTCCAAGGCAAGCAGGGTGCTGGGGGGAGAGGTAAGAGGGCTCTGGAGCGAGCATGGGGGAGGGGTGGAAACGAGGAGCCCGAGAAGGGACCGGGGTGCTCCGGGCTGCCGAAAGGGGGGGAAGGCAAGAGCAGCCCGGATGGGCACCTAGAAGCCGCAGCAGTTCGGGCAGGAGCAGGCAGCAGCACTCAGGGCCAGGAGTGGTGTTGGGGAGCCAGTGTGCACCCCTCAGCATTCTGGGCAAAGTCTGTAACTTGGGGAACCCCTTTGGCTGCCTACACCTGTCTCTCCACTGTCTCCTCTTTTCTTCCTCTCTTGTCCTTCCTCCGTTCCTGTCCCTCCATCTCCTGGGCCTGCTTCTCTTTCTCTCAATTCCCAGTTTCTCCATCTCTTCCTCTTTGCCCCAGGGCCCACCTCCCCTAGTTTTTCTTCCCCCATCTTTTTTCTTTCCACCTTCCCTTCCATTTTCTCCCTTTTCCCTCCCCCTTTCTCCTTTTCTTTCCCTCTCCTCCCTGCCACTCATCTTCCTTGTCCCTGTCCTGCAGTCCCCTCCCTCAGTTTCATTTATTCATCACTTTGTAGCATTGGCATGACAGGGAGAGGGGTTCGGAGGAAAGATGAGAAACCCCCCAAGTTCCCAACAGCACCTTCCCGCCATTCCACACCCCTACCCCCATGCATTTCCATGCCTCTTCTCCCCCTGCTTTGAGCCTAGGTCTGTCCTGGAGGCTAAGGGTCTCCTTTTCTTTCCTCTGATCTTTCAGAGAAGTCCCAGGGTAGCTGACTGGGCCCCTCTTTGAGGAATGGGTGTCAATGGGAGAAATAGGGAAATACTGGGGCGGGGGGCCTCAGCGGCTCCTTAGAGTCTCAGGGAAAGCTCCTGAGAGAAAAGCCTCTGGCCTGCTGACCACTCCCTGTTTCATTTTCTCCCCCCAAATCCTGGGGCCTGTTAAGTTGGGGAGCCCGAACCCAGTGAACCACTGAACTCAGTTGCTTTTAGTCCCTGGCTCTTCTGGCAGGTGAATCGCCCCCTCCTAGGGTGAGGGGAGAAGGCAGTAGTGCGCAGGGGGGGGGCTGGCATGGCCGGAGTTCAGCCATGGCGGCAGGCAGTGGGGCGTGTTGACCAGGTCTGCATGCGCATGTGGCAAGGGGTGTTCTGGGCCGGCTGACTGTGTGCGGGGCCTGGCATCCTTAGCTAAGCGGGGAACCCAGTGGGGGCGGGAAACCCGGTCAGAGGGACCCCATTGTGTATGTTGCGTGTGCAAAAGTCGTGTATGTTTTTCCTGCTCCTCCTTCCCTCATCCTGATGGTCATGGTTCCTGGGATGCATGTGTGCTCAGAGGATGCGGGACGCTGCTGTGTGGGGCTGGCATGTTTGTGTGTAGGCCGGGGTACGGTACCAGGGGTGCGAATCCATTGGGGCAGCATGGCCAGTGCAGAGATTCGGTGTGTGTGTAAGTGCTCGAATATGTGTACTCGCCCCAGGTCTGAAGGCTGTGTTCACACATAGGACAGGCCGCGCTGCCTGAGGTCACCTGGGAAAGTGGCCTTACTGCAGAGAGCCACCACTATTGTTGCTGGCATTATTAGGGGTCTCAACAACCCAGGGCGAGAGAGAATGAGTGTGAGGTGAGCAGCATGATAGAGAGGAGGGCGTACAGACACCTAGATACTGTTCACCGAAACACAATACAAAACCATACCCATATCCAAAGTCGCCCACAGAAACTCTCTCCCACTCTTCCATGGTAACAAAGCATCCTGGGTTGGTATCTGGGCGCTGGGATGCCATTCTGAAGGGAGGCTGGTCAGGGGAATAGGTAACTTCTCCTGTGCCCATCCTTCGATTCAGCACCTGTTCCCTGATTTCTAAAAAACTCTGGGTTCCCATAGCAGAGGCACAATTCCCATTTCTGGCGGGGGCCCGGGTTACCCTCAATTTTGGAGGGTATAGGTATCAGGAAGGAACTTGGACATGGTGTATGTGCCTGGTACATGGCCACACATGTAAGCGTGTAAGAGTCCAAGGTGGCCTGACTGGCCATATTTTATTTCTAGCGGATCTCTCTCTCGTGGTTGTGCCAGCTCACCTCCATACTAGTGTAGACACTCTTCCCTTATAGAGAGGGGCCTGGGCCCTTCCCCCACAGATGGGACAGCCAGGCACGGGGTGGGGGTGGGGTGCATCGCAGCACCCTACCATGCTGGGCTCATCCAAGCCTAATGGATATGGGGGGCAGATGGCCACGCCAGGGGCTGCTTGGACATTGTGGCCAGGAGCAGTTGTCCTGCCTGACCCTTGCTGCTGGATTTCCAGGATTTTGTTTTCCAGGCTTGAAAGGGTGGAAGGAGCCAGCCAGGGAATCGTCAGAGCAGAGCGGGTGTGTGTGGGGTCTCAGTTCTTTCCTCCAAGTATATATCACCTGTCATTTCCCCCCTGGGCCAGCCCCTCCTGATCTAATAACGAGGATGACCAGGCCCCCTGCCTGTCACGTGACCTGGCTCCCACCAAAGCATCAGGGCTGCCCCCTCCCCTGTGGGGTCTGAGGCCCACAGCCTGTCCTCACAGTTGTAGGCAAGCAGGCGGGTTGGCAGTGAGGTCTGGCCTCCCCTCTTTCTCTAGCGCCCACCTTTCTCCCCCCCACCTTACCATGTCCATCCAAAGACCCATCTCCCACCCTGACAGGTGGATAAATGTCTGGGGAGGGAAGTGGTTGGCTCAACCAGGATCTGAGGGCCTGGGTTTCTCTGCCAAAGGACCAGGGTGCCAGCTCACCTTGGCTATGGTGGCTGCGGTGGCTGCGGCCTGTGCATAGACAGGTATAGAGCATGTATGGCCCCCCATTACTGCCTGGGAATTCCCCCACTGTAAGATGGACACGTGGGGATGTGGACATGCCTCTCCCCCTCAGCTCCGCACTCATCAGGTCGGGGGTGGAGGGCCATGGGGGTCACTGGAAGCAGCTCCCAGGGCTAGCCAGGGAATGGTAGCAGTGCCACTGTGGTCAGAGAAGTCCTAAGGCATTTGTTCGTGCATGGTGCCATCCCAGCCTAACATGGGAGTCTGGATTATGAGAGCCTGGGGGTCACACAAAGGGATCTGGGGGGTCTCAAGAACTTGGGTATATGAAGGGATGCCCAAGCCTTGAGAAGAGGAGAAACGGGAAGACAGTGTCCCAAGAGCAACCCTGGGGGATGGGGAGCATTGCACCTGTGGTCCTGTGCCTATGTGTGATCAAAAGCACGCATGTTACCACATATCTGCATGCAGGCTTCTCGATGTCCTGTCTTGGACTCTCAGATTCGTGAGGGAGTGAGAGTGCCTGCCTGTACCTGTTTAGGTACAGCCTCCCAGCAGGGCCCTTGTCCCTGCGACCCTGTCCCAACAGACCTGCAGTGGGAAACCCTCCCCCACGCAAGCGTGTGTGCGAATGACCAGGGACCCTCCCCCACCAGCGCTCGGACTCATGTGGTGCTCTTGGACTTAATCCGCCGCAGCGAGGCCGGCCAGGCAGCATCTGTCACTTTCACAAATACAGGCAAAGGGTCTGCAGACGCACTTGGCTTGCTCCCGCATAGCAGCCACTCCTGGGGCAGCTCTGCATGCTGCCCCACTCCCCCCACCGACCCCAGGGCCCCCCACACCAAGCTCGGCCCTCTGCATTGAGTCCCTCCTGCAGGAAGGCACACACAGGTGCACACACATGAAATGCAGCCCCTGACACCCCGATTCCCTGTGTACGCAACCACACACTTGGACATGAACTTGAAGCACAGGTGCTGACACCCTGACTCTGAATTCATACACACACACACACACACACACATGTCCACACTCACATGGACACACGCACATGCACACGGACAGGCACACGGACACTCCTTTTGGCTGAGAGCATGCCTGGAGCCATCCCGCTGTCCACACATGCCGACAGGCAGACTCACACACGCACGCACACTCACACGCCACCTCCCGATCCACCAGAACCTGCCAGGCCGGCGGTCATTGAAGAATGACAGCATGAGCCGTGTGCCGAGGGGGGGGTGGCCCTGAGGCAGGGGCTGCGGGTCCCACCACAGGGGCCATCAGACTCCCTTGAGGAAAGGGCCAGGCAAACCCTGAAAGGGCTCCTGTGGTCTGGACGGCTGTGCCAGGTAAGGGAGATTCAGCAAACACAGGCCAGAGGCGGGAGGCGGCTAATGGCCGAGGCCGCCGGTGGCCGAGATGGCTGGTCAGTGAGGAGGGGAAGCTGCACAATGGATGTGACTTGGGGCCAGACCAATGATGGCGCGCGGGGCTGGAGCTGCCCAGGGCCTGGCCGGAGACCAGGCGGCCATGCTGGCCCCCACGGGGAAGGGCCCCGAGCTGGCGGTGTGGCCGCAGGCACTGTCTTTGGCCTTGCCCTGCCCGTCTTTGGCCTGGGCATGCACCCTCGGTCTTTGTATGTGCAAGAGTGTGCGCGTGAACACACACATTTCTCTGCAATGGCCAGTGTGCGCTTCCGGTGTAGGACTTGATGGCTTTGGGGTTCTTGAGAGGCCTCCACGTGCGGGCCTTTGTGTGTGGGTGTGTTGTGTGCTTGCATGGGGCTGGGCCTTTTCTCCTTGGACCCCCCCCTTACCTTTGTATACCTCTCAAGTGTAGGCTGTGAGGTAGGGGATGAGGCGCTTGGGTCCCAAGTGCTGGGATTTCTTTTTTGGTGTGGGAGTGAAGGTTGGATGAAGGAAAAGGGGTGTCTGTGATCCCAGCTCCCCACTCTGTTTGCATTCTATGGGAGTCTTTGTGTAACCATTGGGGTGCGTGTATGGGGTGTCTGGGGAGTCACAGGCTCAGATGATGGAATAGCTAGAATATCTCTTCCTGGTCAAGGGGGGTTGGGGGCGCACAGTCCAGGCTGAGCTTGACTGAGACCCAGCCGCCCTCCTCCTCCTTCTCCCCCCCATGACCTTTGAGCACAGCAGCCCCAAATACATATTTATCAGAGGGACTGTGGGGACCAGCCCCTCCCCCCCACTCCCCTCAGGGCCCAGCCTGCCTGGCTGCGGAGAAATTAACCTAGTGACCCTGAGCTCGCTGACACCTTGGGCCCTCCCCATCTACACAGCACACGGTAGCATGATGTGTGAGTGTGTGAGACAGAGAAGAGGTGGTCGTCTGGTCAGGGAGGGGGCTGCAGCCAGGACAGGAGAGACACAGGTATCCTCATGTCCATGTCACACACAATCTCTCCCTCTCTCCTTCTCTCTCTCTCTCTCTCTCTCTCTCTCTCTCTCTCTCTCTCTCTCTCTCTCTCTCTCTCTCTCTCTCTCTCTCTCTCTCTCTCTCTCTCTCTCTCTCTCTCTCTCTCTCTCTTACACACACACACACACACACACACACACTCCAACTCCAGAGACCAAAGTCTTGAGTAGATGCACTCACAAATTTTTTTGCAGTGATCAGGGCTTACTCTTAGTAGGTACTCGGAACCACATGTGATATTAGGGAATCAAACTCAGGACTGCTGCATGCAAAGCAAGCACCCTAACTCTGGTCCCTGCATTGACAAATTTTGAAATAGAATGATATGTACATGCTTATTGTCTTGGTCCTAAAACACACACACACACACACACAACACACACACACACACACACCCTCCCAAAGACACAGACATTAACCCTACCTGTGGACCCAAACACAGACTTTCAGTCCACAGGACACCTGGGGTGGACTCTGGACTCTAGGAAACAAGATGAGCAAATATCCTGGAGCCAGCATATGCACGGAAGCCCAGAGCAACAGGCCCAAGGGACCGAACACCCCAGGGGCAAAGCTGCAGACACAGATTCTATAACACAGTGATGCCCTAGCCCACGTGCCCACGGGGAAGCTCTGCATGTACCAGAGGTCTCAGGGTATACCCTCCCCCATTACAGCTGCACCCTCCCTCTCAGATGGCATAGAAATGAGAAGATGCTGAGTTTGGAAGTGCTGGTGGGCCAAAGGCACCATGCCAGGCTGAGCCCTACATGTGCTCAGCCCCATTAGAAGAGCAAGAAGCAATGATTTCAGGGGCAGGCCTCGCTGGGCACCCTAGGAGCTCAGGTGGGAACTGAAGGCTCTTCCTGTCTAGGTCCTAAGAAACAGTGACTCTGTCCTGAAGGAAAGGAACAGAGATGCAGTCAGGCAAGGGACATTCACACTGAGCGCTCTGTGCCTCCGTTCCGCAACTTGGTGGGGGGGGGGGGCAGCAAGGCGTAAATGATGCAGAGCAGGGGTCCTCACCCCATAGCAAACTTCAACTCATTCTGGATGCCTCTATAGGTAGAGGCCCAGGAGGAAAAGAGGAGGACAGAAGGTCAGGGGGTTTCCAGGTAAACGAGATACAGGGTGATACTGGACCAGGAGGGGACGCTGAGACCAGGCAAGAAGCAGGAGGCATTGTGAGATGGAAAGACTTTGAGAAAGGACCCTCAAGAATGAGCAGGGGCATAAGTGAAGGTTCCCTGGGAGTCTGGAATGGAGAAAGATGGGGAGACCCAGAGGGAGGAGCCTTCTGGAAGCCTTCACCAACTGCCTTCCCTAGTCCCCACAACTCTTGCTTCTGGGGAGATTTTTTTTGTTTTGTTTTGTTTTTTGGATCACACTCAGCAGCACTCAGGGGTTACTCCTGGCTCTACACTCAGGAATTGTTCCTGGCAGGCTTGGGGGACCATATGGGATGCCGGGATTTGAACCACCGTCCTTTTGCATGCAAGGCAAATGCTTTACCTCCATGCTATCTCTCCGGGCCCCCTGAGGAGATTTTTGAGATGCATACAGGCATCAAGGTTTATCTGTGACCACTAATATTCTACCTTTTTCTGAGGCTTCCTGGGGCCAGGCCTGACCTTTACCAGGGACCTGGGAGGCATGAGGCTCATCACAGGCTGAGAGGTTGCCCCCAGAATGAGCTCCACAAAGCTGCCAGGGAAAGCTTCCAACACCTTCTTGGTATTGTTTTGGGGGTGGGTCTCTTATTCCATACTTAGGGGTTCTCAGGGTTATTCCAGGCAACATTGAGTCCAGTGTTCCTCAAGCCTGATAATGCTGAGGGCCACTTGGTGTTGCTCAGGAGGTGTGTGACTGAGCAGAGCTGAGTTGTCCCCCAATCCTCACAGTGGGAGAGGCTTTTGCTACCAGGTTTTTTCCGATTCCAGCCTGCGTGGAACCCCTCAATACTCTTCCCATCCCCTTATCACTGCCCCCAAATATCCCCATCTCACTTCCCTTCCCCTATCTCCCACCCCAACACACACCTGTGGGCCTGATCTAAAAGGACACTCCAGACTTTAGTGTGGCCTCAAATCATTTCCATGCGGTCGTAGGCAAATCATATCATTTCTTTGAAGTCTGGTGCTCAGCATTGGGCCTGGTGTTTGGGAGTTAAAACACTTTTGCTAAACCATGTGGAGGTGGGTTGGAGAAATAGGACAGTGGGACAGGCTTTTGCCTTTCATGGGGCCATCTCTGACATCACCTATGGTTCCCCAAGCAAAGCCAGGCATGACCCCTGAGCAGAAAACCAAGAGTAAGCCCTGAGCATAGCCAGGTTGTGATCCCCAAATCAAAAAATCAACCAGACAAAAAATTAAGGAGAGACACTCTCCCCCTCACATGTGGCACCAGCGGTATGGCACTGGGGTGTGGCCAAGAGCTCCATAGATGGTCAGTCCCATTGAACCACACCATAGTACAGCTGGGAGGGCCCTTGCCTTGCACACAGCTGACCAGGTTGTATCCCTTGCACTCATATGGTCCCTGAGCCCACCAGGAGTGATCTCTGTGCTCAGAGCCATAAGTAAGCCCTGAGCACTGACAGGTGTGACTTCAAAACAAACAAACAAGGGGCCAGAGCGATAGCACAGCAGTAGGACATTTATTTGCCTTGCATGCGGCAGGTCCAAGACAGACCTGGTTCGAACCCTGGCATTCCATATGGTCCCCCTAGCCAGGAGCAATTTCTGAGTGCATAGCCAGGAATAACCCCTGAGTGTCACTAGATATGGCCCAAAAACAAACAAACAAACAAACAAACAAACACATGAGAGAGAGAGAGATGGTCAGCCTTTTGGCATGAAGCTTGCTAGAGCACAGAGACAATATGGAGACCACTGAGCTAGCAACTTTCCCAGATGAGAGGCCAGCGTAGTCAGCCCTAGTTCACCTTTTGAATCTGGGGGAACTTCTGCCCTTTCTATGTGGACTGCAGAAGAAGGAAGGAAGGAAGGAAGGAAGGAAGGAAGGAAGGAAGGAAGGAAGGAAGGAAGGAAGGAAGGAAGGAAGGAAGGAAGGAAGGAGGGAGGGAGGGAGGGAGGGAGGGAGGGAGGGAGGGAGGGAGGGAGGGAGGAAGAAGGAGAGAAGGGAGAAGGAAGAGAAGGGAGGAAAAAAGGAGGGAGGAAAGAGGAATGAAGAAAGGAAGGAAGAGGAGGGAAGGGAGGAGGAGGGAAGAAGACAGAGGTGGGAGGAGCCAGAGGAGGAGGAGGACCTTATTATCCAGTGTCTGATGTGCTCCTCTCTGGACAGCTCCAGAACCAGCTTCTCCCTTCCCCTTCTGCCTTTCCAAAGCCCCTTCACATGCTACTCATACAAGCACTGGGGCCCTTTCCTCAAGCTCCTTCCCTCTCAGCCATCCTGGCCCAGTACGCTGATGCTTCTAGAAAGAACCCATGAAGGATGTTCTGATTCTCCTCTCTTATGTTTGAGCAAAGGGGGCCTCAGAGTGGTACAGCAGCCTGACCAGGGTCACAGAGCAAGCAGGTGACTCCTCAGTTGTTGTTTTCTTTTCTGAGGGTCTATGAATAGAGTCCTGGGGCCATTCCCACACTTGTGCCTAGCAGTTCTGGGCCACCTTGATTGCTGTGCCAGAATTGCAACCCCAGATCTCTACATGCTAGACCTGCACCCCACCCCACTTTTAGTCTCTCCCAGTCCCAGTGTGGTGTCCTCCGGGTGCTCTTACTAGTCTTTGGGGGAGTCTTCCTCTCCAGCAGGGAGCAGTCCTGGGACTCAACCCAGGCTCCAGCTTCTATCTCCATGGAAGTTCCTCTGCCACGTACTCCCACTGGGCTCTTCTCAGAGTTACAGTATGGGGGAGTGAAGTGTTCAGCCCACTCTGTCAGAGGCCGATCACAGGCACTGAGGCTGGGCACAAGGAACAGAACATGGGCCTGGAGAGATAGCACAGCGGCGTTTGCCTTGCAAGCAGCCGATCCAGGACCAAAGGTGGTTGGTTCAAATCCCAGTGTCCCATATGGTCCCCTGTGCCTGCCAGGAGCTATTTCTGAGCAGACAGCCAGGAGTAACCCCTGAGCACCGCCGCGTGTGGCCCAAAAACCAAAAAAAAAAAAAAAAAAAAAAAAAAAAGGAACAGAACAGCCTGGCAGGGGAGGGAGGGAGGGAACAGGAGCCCTCACTGAGCACCCCATGCCTGAGCAGGACCCTTGTCCGGTATCTTACAAGTGAATGAGAGCTGAGAGGACACTTTCATGATAAGAAGAAGAGAAGACACAGAGATTCAGTGACTCAAGAGGGAAACCCACCCACCACGATCATCTAGTTAAATGCCAAAAGCAAAAAAAAAAAAAAAAGGGGGGGGTCTGGAGAGATAGCATGGAGGTAAGGTAAGGCGTTTGCTTTTCATGCAGAAGATCATTGGTTCAAATCCCAGCATCCCATATGGTCCCCTGAGCGCTGCTGGGTGTGACCCAAAAACCAAAAAAAAAAAAAAAGGGGGGGGGGAACCACTTTATTCTATTTTGTTTTGGTTTTTTTTGAAAATTTTTTTGAATTTTTGGGCTACCCCCGTTTGATGCTTAGGGGTTACTCCTGGCTAAGCGCTCAGAAATTGCCCCTGGCTTGGGGGGACCATATGGGACGCCAGAGGATGGAACTGAGGTCCTTCCTTGGCTAGCGCTTGCAAGGCAGACACCTTACCTCTCGTGCCACCTCACCAGCCCCTTGTTTGTTTTTTTGGTTTTTTTTTGGGGGGGCCACACCCGGCGGTGCTCAGGGGTTACTGCTGGCTGTCTGCTCAGAAATAGCTCCTGGCAGGCACTGGGGACCATATGGGACACCAGGACTCGAACCAACCACCTTTGGTCCTGGATCGGCTGCTTGCAAGGCAAACGCTGCTGTGCTATCTCCCTGGGCCCTTGTTTTGTTTTTTTGAGCTTCACCTAGTGGTGCTTAGGGGCCATGCTGGGAGCGATGACCTGTGCCCTGAATGCCTTTCTTTGGAGGCCCAAGGAGACTCATGGACATGGAGACATGGATTGGGGAGACAACTCAGAAAGCTGGGGTGCAGGACTTCAGCATTCATCCCCTGAATCAGGGTCCCCAGGGGGAAGGATCCATGCATGGGCTGTGATGTGTCCACAGACAAGCCTGCTCTTGAGTCAGTGGTTGTGTTTCAGGACTCCCAAGTATGGACCAACTACTGTCACTTGACAGCATCAGTCCCCAAAGGAAATCCAGAATGTTTCCGTGTTCCCCTTTCTAATCTCCACAGTTACAGATGATGGGGATGCTGAGGCTTCGAGGAGCAGTCCTCGCAGTTTTGAAAAGCTAGTCCCTGTCTCCCTTCAAACAGCTACAGTGCCCAGGGGAGGGAGGGGGTCTTGGGTAGTAACTCCAAATAGAAGGTATGTGACCTGTCTGCACAGAGGTGGGGGGGCCTCAAGGAGACCACCCCCTACCAGGCTTGTGCAAGCCGAAGAGCTGGCTGCTTCCCCCCACCCCCCGACTCTCTGGCCCTCTCCTGCAGCTCCATCCTTGCCAGCTTATCAATAGGTTAAGTGGTCAGGTCAGCGATATTGAGCATTTGATTAGGACCTTGTCAGATCAATCCCTGACTCATCTTGTGGCCTCCTCCCCTCCCATGCCCCCGCCTTGCTCATTCAAGCTGGGGAGGAGGAGAGCAGGTGAAAGGGGAAGGCATCAGCCTGTGCCTTCACAAAACCCTGCAATAGAGATCTCTCCGGCAGGTGAGGGTAAGGGTCACCTTGGCCTCCCCCTCTCGAACCCAGCCAATTCAGAGCCTAGGCCTCCAGCAGCACTTCTGCCCTCCATGGTTCATCACTCCACTCCCCTAACTCCTGGTCTTGGGGACCCCTCTTGGTCCTATGTTCAGACCCTACTTCCTATACGTCCTTCCTCCCTACTTGCTCTTGCTTGCAGGCATGAGATCTTTGCTCTGTGACCCCTTAGAGAAGAGTATGAAGAACTGTCCCTTTGGACTGTGACCTTGGGCAAGTGCTTTGCCTCTCAGAAGCCTTCATTTCCTCCTGTAGACAGTGCAGTCCTCACCTTGCAGACTCCCCACTGGGCACACTAGGCTACTGCCCTACTGAGCTCAATAGGCACATTTTTTTGTGGGGAATGGTGTTTCGGATGTCAGTCCACCCGAGGAGATCTTGGAGGGTATGGCACATGACCCTATTCTATTTTTTTTATTGTTGTTTGGTTTTGGGGTCACACTTGGCAGTGCTCAAGGGGTTACTCCTGGCTCTATGCTCAGAAGTCTCTCCTGGCAGGTTTAAGGTACCATATGAGATGCCAGGAATCGAACCTGGATCCATCTCAGGTCAGCCGCGTGCAAGGCAAAGTCCTACTGCTGTGCTATCACTCCAGCCCCCATGGCCCTGTTCTGAATTCCAGCTTGGTACTATAGCCTGTACTGAGTGGTGAGGACCCCTTGCCCCGAGAGAAACCAGACCCCAGTTAATTCCCCAAACCTCAGCCAGACAGGGATGTAGCAGCAGACAGGCTAATGGAGAAGGAGAATTTTCCCTTTCTTGGGGTATAGCTGCCAGGGACATAGACTCTGGGTGTCAGAGATATTAGGGTCCAAGTCCCAGCTCCTTCACTTTCTGTGAGGGGACTATAATCCCAAATTTGGGGCCAATCACTTCCCTCTACCTCCCAGACTTTCTCCCATCTGCAAAACTGGTTTTGTAACTCATACCCTCATGCCAACCTATCAGGGTCCAGGCTCTGCTGGGGCTAAAGCTCTGGCTCTCCTGCTGTCAGGGTGTAGGCTTGGGAGGTGAGTCAAGGAACAGACTTGGGGGCAGCTGGGCCAGAGCAGTGGCATGATTGTGGGCATGCCAGTTGGGGAGGTAGAGGCTGGGAGCTGGGGGAGGCAGGTTCAGCGGCATACCCCCACCCCTGATGACATAGGATTCTGCCTTGGGGAAACCCCTGCCTGAAGGCACTATCTGAGGGCGGGGGACCCCCAGAGGCCCGGGGATTCCCTGCCCGCCCCACCATCACTTACACCAATATTGACGGTTAATGCCGTGTCGCCACCGTGTTCAACACTCAGCGCGGCTAATTGTTTTGACTGGGAATCGGCAAGGCGATTAAACGCCATCGATTTTGCCCTGCGCGCTGCATCGATTTTTAAATTTCCTATTGATCCCAGCCCTAAATCTCCTTAACCAAGACCTCATGGTGGAGATGACAGCCTCTGATTAGCTCCGGGGTGGGGCGGGGTGGGGGCAGCACTCCCCCGCCCCCAGGGATGGGGGCTTGATCCCCTTTCAGCCCCAGGTAGGGGAGAGCAGATTGGGGGAGCTGGGCAGGCTCTGGGGTTCTTTCACTACTTTCCCTCTTTAGTGCCCTTTGGTTTTTTCCTCCTGTTTCCCACCTCTCCCTCTCTGCCCGTTCATTCATCTAGCTAACATCCTCTTGCCCCTTGTCCCCTCTCCATCTCTTCCTCTCTCATCCCCGCTGCTCCACTAATCCCATGTCCATGGATGCCTGAGCCTCAGTCTCCCCACCGTGCCTGCGACTCCATATTTTTTCATGCTCCTGGCCAGTTTATTTCTCTTCCACTGGCCTCCCCTCTTGGAAGGACACTCAGGGGTGAGGGGTGAGCAGAATCGGGCTCACTCTACCCAGAATACCACTTCCAGAGCTGCTCAGGGTGGGCTGGGCAGATTTCAGACTCTTCACAAGCTCAGTGTCTCCAGGAAGTCCTTCCCAGTTCCACAGCCCTGTATCTCTCTCTGGAAAAAGGGCATGCAGGGCCTGGTCCTGGGGGTTTTCTTGCCTGCTATATCCTCCATATCTGTGTGGATTACTTATTGCAGAGAATTGTTAATGAACCATCTTTTCCTGTCCTCCTGGATAGGGGATATGGGATATCCCTTTTCCTTTGGGAACTGTGGTGTAACCAAATCTCAATCCAACTCCCCAAGAATGTCTCATTACACCCACATACCCTTTCTGGGGGCCTAGGTCTTCTCTAGATCTGTTTGTCGTCTTCACTTTTGCACAGTTTGTGCTCATTTACACAGACAGGGGGAAGCTTTTGTCCCCAAGCCCCCCCAAGCTCCATAGTGGCTGTGCTCAGTCCCTCTCCTTGGCCCCTCCTGCTGTCCCCTTGAGCCTCTCTCCTTGAACCTTTACCAGGGCCAGCAGAGGCATGTCGTTCTCCCCCCCCAGCTCTCTGCCTGACTGAAGTTGGTTTGTTGGACAGAAGCATATAGCTGGCCTGAGGGAAGCCCACAGTCCCATCTCTGTGGGAGCAAACCCTCCCACCTGCTCCAGAAGAGCTGGGAACAACCCCTGAGCACCCTGAATGTGGCCCCAAACAAATAAAAATTTGACTTGTCTGTCAGTAATGGCCTGTGTGTTCCCTGTCCACATCCCACAGTCCCTAGTACTGTACAGGCCCTGTCCAGGTGACCTCCTTGAGCAGGTCACCCGACCTGTCTGACAGCCCCAACAGACAGGGTGGAGAACGTGGCACTTCGTGTAGTGTCAAGAACCCAGCTGGGAGAAACCCCGTTGCTCCCAAGAAACCAAATGCGTGAGCCAAGAGTGTGCCAGCAAAACTGCCTGCCATAGTCCCTCCCCACTGTCCTTAGCCCATGCTGCCCCCTGTTCCAGCACCATAATTAATTATTTTAAACAACACCCCCCACATGCTCTTGACATCCCTCATTAAAGTGCTCCTGAGCATCTCTGCTCAGATTATCAGAGGGGAGCTGGCGTCCGTTTCCGCCCTTCCAGCCTGATTTCCTCCAGAGTAGCACTGGGAGCCCATTTTTTGGGGCCCCAAGTCCCAGTACTATGATTTGGGAGGGTGTGGCGGGCAGTGTGGGACACTCACAGCCTCACACACTGACCCGTTTACTCTTTCTTCAGGTTCTCGGCTGGACCGGGTTGGTGGCCTGAATGTATTAGCTTCGCTGCGTTTACCTAAGAGGTAAGGGTCCCCTTCCCCTCCTCTTCCTGGGGAACCCCTTTCTGGCTCACCTGAGTGTTTGTTTCACTCCTGTGTGCCCCGCGGATTACCCAGTGGGGTAACTGTTCCTGGGGCTGCTGTTGCTATGGGGGTGTTCGACTTCCTCTTCCCCACAGGCACTGCCCTGTGGGAGGCCTGATCAGGATTCATCTACTCAGGCCATGGAGAGAAATCAGTGCTGATCCAGGACTGAAGGCCTTAGGGCTGGCTCTGATTCAGGCTCTGGGTAGCCTCAGTTTTCCTTGTTTGCACCCACCAACTAATGTCGGGTAAAGTTTTTGCGTTGAGCACCCTGCCCCCCTGCTCCTGGAGGTGCTCCTACATGAGTGCAGACTCATGAAGTGTCTTATTGGAGCCCCTGCAGGCCCTGGGACTGGCCATTTGGCTCCATGAGGCCCTGGCAGTGAACTGACAGATGAGTTCGGACAGGCCTTCTCACAGCCTCTGCCCCCAAGCATATGACCAATGGAGCTCATCCACAGGCTGCAGAGCTCCAGTGAGGCACCTGGCAGCCTGTCTGTTTCAGAGGTCTCAGGCGTACCCCAAGAAACACATGAGAGTCCAGGTCAATGTGCAGTGTGGTGGGGTCAGCTATGGTTGGGCACGAGTGTGGGCAAGGGGTCACCACACTCCAGCTCCACTCTTAGGCCCCTGTGAAAACAGCCCTTGCTCTCCAGATTTTTCAACTAAAAAATTAAATTTTTACTATTTAGTTCATACCTACAGGGCTGGGATTCTGGGACCATGTGGTACAAGGGACTGAACCCAGGTCCACAGCATGTAAAGCTCTTTGAGTGGACCCAGGATTTTTTTATTTTATTAAAAAAAATTTGGGGGGCCGGAGAGATAGCATGGAGGTAAGGCGTTTGCCTTTCATGCAGAAGGTCCGTGGTTGGAATCCCGGCGTCCCATATGGTCCCCCGTGCCTGCCAGGAGCAATTTCTGAGCATAGAGCCAGGAGTAACCCCTGAGCACTGCTGGGTGTGACCCAAAAACCAAAAAAAAAATTTTTTTAAATAAATTTATCAGTGCTCAGGGCTTATTACTTCTTGCCTGTGTTCAGGATCACTCCTGGTGGTGCCTGGAGGTGCCTAAGATAGAACCTGGGTCTTGCCACCTGTAAACACCACTATATCCCTGTACCATCTCCCTGACCTTGAGGATTTTCTGATGTGAAAGATTAGCCAGGACAGAATTCTTGACTCTGAAGTGGAATAGCTTGAGTTCTACATGTGCGCACTGAATAAAAAATTTCAGGACCTTCATGGGGTCCAAACCACACCTTGGTCCATTTTTGGCCTGTAGATTTTGGCTTGGGCAACAATAGTTGTGGTCTTTCTCCCCAGAATACCTTTCCTTACTTCTTCCTATGTTCATATAGACCCACTCCACCTCCCCAGCAAGGAAGGCACCCTAAATTTGAGATGCAGTTGTTGCGCTTTTTCTGGGGGACTGTGGGGCTCTCATGTCCTTAGGGGTGATGTGGAAAGGAGCCTAGGGAACTTTCAGCCAAAGAACCCCATTGCAAGGCTAGGCTCTTGCTCTGAGCAATGCCTGGGCATCAGGCCGAAGCAATAGGTGTTTTAAGGGTTACTGAACTGCCAGAGGTCATTCGAGATCAGGTCTTAGTATTAGTTTTGTGTTTAGGCTGAGGGAGGTGAATGTATCAGATTTGTGTGTGTGTGTGTGGGGGGTACTCAGGGACTTAGGGGTTGCTCCTGGTTGTGCTTGGGGGACTGTGCTAGGGATGGGACCTGTGTATCCTGCCCTTCCTAGCCCTTGGGGCTGCCTCCCAACCCCAGAACTATGCACGGTTTCACAGACATGCCAGGTTGCTGTTGTGCCATTTATGCTATTGTGCCCACCTTCATGCCAGGCAGGTCCTCTCAGTCACCAGGGGGAGGGGAATGTTGTTTAGCTGTGACAGGAGAAGGAAACTGGGGCAGAAGAGGAAGGTAGCTTCTCTCTGCTTAACCAGCAAATAACTGGGGGCTCCCTGTCCATGGAGTCATGTTGGCTTGAACCCCCCTCATCCCACCTTGCCACAGGACTCAAGATTTCCTGGGGCAGGCAGTCTTTGAGAGTGAATCTGGCTGGGCTTACACCTGAAGTCTCTGTAGCCAGTTCCCAGAAATTCACAATGAAGGCCGCAGGAAAGGGGCTCCAATGTAGCTGGATTCCTCGCCCTTCCCCAATTGGCCCCCACATGCCACCAAGTATGGCTCTGCTAGTTCCTGATCACCACCAGTTTGCTAGTCCCCAAGCATTGCCAGAAGTGACTCCAGGATGATCAGTATGAAAATACAGCTTTAAGGTCAGAAGAGTTCAAAGGTTGAGTACAAGAGCCCCGGATTTGATTCCCAGCATTGCAGGGTTCGCTGATCCCTACTAAGAGTGAACCCTGGGCACTGAGCCAGGAGTAGTCCTTGAGCACTGTCTGGTGTGCAGTGCTCAAAAATTACCCCCCTGCAGGGGGCCACAGAGATAGCACAGCGGCAGGGCGTTTGCTTTGCATGTGGCCAACACAGGACAGACCCCAGTTCGAATCCTGGTATCCCATACGGTCCCCCGAGTTTTCCAGGAGCTACTTCTGAGTGCAGAGCCAGGAGTAACCCCTGAGCGTGGCCAGGTGTGACCCCAAAAAGCCCCAAAAACTACAAAAAATCAACCCCCTGCAAAAAAAAAAAAAAAAAAAACTTGTGGGGCCGGAGAGATAGCATGGAGGTAAGGCGTTTGCCTTTCATGCAGAAGGTCATTGGTTCGAATCCCGGCGTCCCATATGGTCCCCCGTGCCTGCCAGGAGCAATTTCTGAGCATGGAGCCAGGAGTAACCCCTGAGCACTGCCGGGTGTGACCCAAAATCCACAAAAAAAAAAAAACTTGTAAGAATGAAGGGGTTAGTTAATACTGGGGCTATTTGCTGATGTTTTGCTAGAACTGAGATGATGAATGAGACAGAGAATGCTCAGTGCTGCTGTCCTGCTGGCACCCAGTAAACTAAGTCAGGTCCCCTCATGACGTTGCTTTTCTGTTCGGCCTGTGGGTTCTGGTCCTGACACTTGTCCTGCTCAGTTGTGTTTGAGGAGTGAAGTGACACATGAGCACACAGAGCAGAGCCCAGAGCCACCCATTTATTCCTCCAGCTGACACTTCCCAGGGCAGCCTGTGTGCCCATCTGGTCTGGGGGACACAGGGGGGAGCCCCTCAGGTAGACAGGAAGATGGGCACAAGCCCATCAGTTTGAACCTGGGGGGCTTCTGTGTGTAGAGACCGGTGATGAACTGCCTGGGATGTGCCAGAAGTCTAAGGGGCCAGGAGGTTTTGGGGCTCCTGATGGATCAGGAGAAGCCAAGAGGTAGATTAAAATTGAGGTGGAAGGAAAGGAGGACCTGCCGGCTCCGCTGGCTTTCACTATTGGGGCCTACCTGCCCACCTGGTTTGAGTCCACCCTCCACTCCAGCTACACCCTTGGGTTCCTCCTGGGTGTGTGTGGCATGTCCTCCCAGGCCCCCCTCCTCTCTTCTGATCTCCATGTGGATCAGTCACCGAGCAGACTTAGGGTACCCACATGCCCCGGGATTCAGTGTACCTAGAAGCAGGAGCTGAGTTGGGGGGAGCTTCTGAAGCTGGCCTGGAGCAAAGCTGGATTGTGGACAGAGGGTCGGCCCTGTCTCGGAGGGGCATTGTGGGAGTCGGGGCTCTGGCTGTGGGAGTCTATTCTCCTGTAGGCCTGTGTGTCACCCGTTGGTGAGCTGGAGCTGGAGCTTCAGGAAGGAAATGGTGGTCTTCGGTGGGTCTGGGTGTAGATGAAGTTGGGGGTAGCTCTGGGAGGCTGCTGTCGCTGATGTTCCTCTGGTGGGGGGAACCAGGATAAGGGGACACGGCAAGAAATGACTTGGTAAGACCTGGGGCTACCTTCACTGTCTGTCAAACAGGCACAGGACCCCCCAGGCAGGATGGAAGGGCCTCTTCATAGCGTGGGCATCCAGCTGTGCCAGAGGTAAACATAGCCCAGGTCTGCCGCAGCTTTGGGAACCATGAACCTCGACCCCCCACAGTCATGGAGACAATGAAGACAGACCAAAGTGCCGCATGCTGGTCCCAGGGGTCAGGTCCTGATGTGGGGCCTGATGTATAGCCCCAGGGGCCTTCACCACAGCTGACTCAGGTGGCCCCGGGGTCTCCGCTCTGCTTCCTTCCCCTCCTCCTGCATCTGTGCTCAGAGCCGAGGCCTTCTTTTTTCCCCGCACCCCTCCTTTCTCCTGGGCCCTGCTCGAGGCTCGTGGCTTGGTACTGCCTCTTGTTTCCAGTCTTCGACATCAGGTGCGTGTGGTCCGTGTCTGGCTCTCTGTCCCCAGAGAACACCACTCAGGGACCTGGTGGGCAGGAGAGGGGCCAAGAAAGAGAAGGGAAAGGTGCTTGAGGGAAGGCAGAAAGGGGTGTTCTTCCCCATAGGACAGCCTCGGAGGCCCCACACCACCTGCCCTCCTCCTCTGGGGACACTTGGGACACAGGTGGATGACAGGAGGCCAGAGACACCCCACACTATGCCTTGCATAGAGACTTGGTGGTGTGTGGGGTTTCTTGGGGAGCAGCCAACAGCAGAGATCCTGGGAGAAAAGATCCTGCTGGGTAGGGGACAAAAGGACAGGGAGGTGGCAGAGTGGAACCCTAAGTGGAGCCGGAGTGAGGCCTGCACGGTAGAAACAGGATCACCCACCCACCCAGCCACTGTGCTTGGGGTGTAAAAACCAGGTTCCCACCCAGCGGCTGAGCCATAGCCCAGCAGGGAGGGCATTTGTCTTACACGATGCCGACCAGGTTTCCATCCCCAGCATACCCTAGGGTCTCCAACTCTGCAGGAGTCATTCCTAAGTGCACAGACAGGAGTAACCCCTGAATGCTTCCCAGTGTGACCCCAAAACCACAAAGAAAAAAAGAACCAGGCCCTGCAGGTGTCCCTGCATGTGGACATGTGGAAGAAGAGGGCGGCAGGACATGTGGGAAGGACGTTTGTGTCCCCGTGATGGCGAAGCCCTGCTGTGTTGCCTGAGTGTTTTGTCCCCTGCTCACAGGGGAAGGGCCTTCAGAAAGAGAGGACTGCGTGTGTGTGGCCACTTGTGTGGGACACATATGTCGTACACATGTGAGGCATGTGTGACATGGTTGAGAGCACATGTAAACAGGTGAGGCATCCAGAGAACATGTATAAGAAACATGCAAAGCATGTGTGTGATGCATGTTGTGACGCATGTGTGGGGTGCGCTCACATGTCCATACACAGAGACACAGTGGGGTGGGGGCACCAGCCTCCCCAGCTCCGGGAATCTCTGGCCCCTCATCTGGGCTCCACCCTGCCAGGCTCCTGCTGGGCTGCTGTCCCTGGTCCCTGCCTGGTCCCTGTCCCTGTCCCTGTCTCTGTCCCTGTGTCCTGCCACCTTCTCCCGCTTGCCCTTCCTGTATCCAGTCCCTGTCCCTTTCCTTTCATTGCTGTGTCTCACTTGCCTGGCTCCTTCCCTGTCTCCCGGGGTCTCAACGGCCCCAGCCTCTGTGTGTCTCTCGCTCCCCCTCCCTTCCCCCCTTTTTTCTGTCTCTGACACCCACACTCACATCCAACCTCGGGAGTAATTGCTTTTGTCTGGGTTGGACTGGACTTGTGGTGGGGGAGGGCGGGGGGAGCGGGTGGCGCTGGGGGGGGTTGGGAGGGACGGAGGTCGCTTGGTGAGTTGAGGTGACCTCTGCCAGAGCAGGGGGTGTGAGGGGCAGAGGTCTGGAACCCCTGTGGGGAGGGGGTGCGGAGGAGAGCTCTGGCCCACCTGGTGCAACTCTGGGTCCCCTGACCAGATAGGAGAGGGCTGAAGGAGGACAGGGGCCTCACGTTGGGGTGGGGGGACATGGAGCCCCCCAGTAGGCTGGTCACCATCCCCCACACTGTCCTCTGCTGCCTCGATGCCATCCCCCACTCAGAGCCCATCACTGTCCCCAAGTCACCGCAGCACACAGGGACCCACCCAGTTTCCAGCCTGCTATCAGCCTTCAGCACACACACACAAGGGTGGCCACACCCTGACCACCCCAGGGCGGACCCCCACATCTCAGGCTCCTCCCTGCACACAGGACTACTAGGTGCATAGCCACCCTAGGACCTGGCCTCAGAGGCCCCTGCAAGCCCTCCAAGTCCCCCACCTCGTCTCCCCGAGGGCTCAGGAGACATGACTACTCTCAGCCATTTGGGGACACACAGTAACAGAGAAGGGGGCTCCTGGGACATGCCCCGAGCCTGCTAGTCATATATGCAGGGAGGGTGGCTCCGGGCCAGGCTTTTCCTGCAGACCCGCATGCTCTGGGACATTCAGATACATGGACAGGGGACATGCGTGCACACACTGCCACCTCCCCCCCCCCAACCTCCTGTTTAGGCCGGCAGCCCCCACTCTGTATATTTGCAGGCCAGGGGGCTACTGCCCTCGGGCACCTGACTCTGCATGGGGGCCTCAGTCTGTCCTTGGCATCTGCTCACGGGGCCTTCCGTGACACCAGGGCATGGAAATGTCTCCCCAGTACCCAGGGGCCCCGCCTGCCTCCAGCACCCTCAGTCCATCCAAAGGCCTCCCCGTCTTCCCGAACAGCTGCTGCCCGTGGAGGGGACACCTGTGTTGTCCGGGCTCTGTCCCCCGTCTGTCCCACCGGCCCCCTTACCTGCCGCCGTGACCCCTGTGCCCAGCTGCTTCCTCACCCCTCTCCTGGCCGTCCAAGCTTTCAGCCTCCCTAAGCTCCACCACTGCTGGGGAGTTGGGGGTCGGGGTGGGGGACCCTGCCCCTCAGAGGCCGGGGCTCCAGGAGGTGGGGGGCATGGGTGCGGCTTCGGGAAGGGGAGGCGAGGCAAGCGGGTAGAGAGAGAGCAGAGGCAGGCGGCGGCCAGCGGCTTTATATCCCTGCCGTATTGATCCACCATGTCACAGCCCGGTCGATAGCCAGCGAGAAAGAGAGAGCGGAGGGAGGGGAGGTTTGGGGGAGGGCCGCGGGACCCCTATAGTCTCAACCCATCTGGGGCCTCCTCAGTGGGCTGGGGAGGCCTGTCCTGGCCGCCCCCTCCCCAGAGACCCAGTGCGCCCCTCTTCCTCTTCCTCTGGGTCGAGGAAAACGGGGAGGTGATGACGGCTTCCCGCTTTCCTGTCTCTATGGCCTCCCGTGGTCTTCGTGGTGGGGCAGGAGGCAGTGGGAGGCCCAGAGGGGATGTATTGGTTGGGGTGAGGGTGAGCCCCTATGCTGTGACTGTGGGCAGGAGGAACAGCCTCTCAAGTTGCTGTCCCCCGTCCCCACACTGTCCAGACAGAGCTAGAGATAGGCCACAGGCGTAGTCTTTCTCTTGGTCCTGCCCCCACCTGCCCTTCCCTCTCAGGCTTCCTGCTCTCTAGAAGATTCCACACTGGATCTGAACTGACTTGGGGGGCTCTCCTTATGAAGAAAGAGGGAAAAGACGCCCTATCTTGGATCCCATTCCTAACTCCAACTCCTTGTTCTGGGCCTCAGTTCCTCCCCATGCCCCATCCCCACCTGGCAGCCCAGCCTATAAGGTTTGGGAGGACCCTGGGATCTGGGTGGCCAGAGGGTGAGGCCAAGGCCAGAGGGGTGCTGGGGGCCCCCTCAGCGGGATGGCAGGGTCCCAGGTGCAGGCCCCCAGCCTCTATCTCCCTAGGGTTCCATTCTTTGTCTGTCCAGCCCCTCCTTCCTCAGGCTGGGGAGTCACCTTAGCCTTGACCCCAGGGGGAGGCCCACCCGCCTCCTGCCCGTGGCCATCCCTGTGGCCACAGCCCCTCGCCACAGGCCTCCCTGAGCACCAGGCGCCCCCCCCAGCCTAGGGGCTGCCGCTCCCTTTGTTCGGGAGGGGGAGGGGAGAGCTGAGCTGAGGGGACGTGGCCTGACCCCCGACCTCTCCCCTTCCCTCCTCCCATCTGGGTCCCCAGGGGCTCAGAGCGCCCCTGACGGACAGGTCTGACCATCAGCCAAATGGCTCTGGAAGTGGAGGGGGGCCCAGGTAGGGGGGAGGGGAGGCGGGCCGGCTGGAGTTGGTTGGCCTGGATGGGGGCCATGGAATAGGGGGGGCCTAAGGATGAGCAGCAGAACCTGGATGACCACGTGGGGCGGGTTTGGGGGTGACACTGAGCACTGAGGGATGTGGAGGGAAAGTGGGGCTCAGGCTGGAGCCTGCAGCTCTGGCCGCCCTGGGGTGTTGGTTGGGGGAGAGAGGCCTGGACAGACACCCTGCCCCACCCCCACCCGCCTGCGGCATCGGGAGTGAGGGCGAGTTTGAAAAAAAATTAAAAGAAAAAAAAATAACAGGAGCAGAAGCTGGGGGAAAAATATATAAGAAAAAATATAATAAGAACTAAGCGGTGGCTGCAGGAGAGAGAAAGGGCAGGAGGCGGGGAGGGGGGCGCAGGGGGGAGGGCGGCTCGGCCTGGTCGCTGCGGAGGCCCGGCCGCAGGCCTCTGTGCCGAGCCCTCCGCGTCCCCCCTGCCGGCCCCCTCCAGCCCCGATCGATCCAGTTTCTTGGCAATAAAGCATTTTTATTGTCAGCTGCCCTGAATGCCAAATGTGAGCCTGCTCCTGCTCCCCCCTCAACCGCTGCCTCGCCACCCCTCCCCCAGCCTCCTCTGCCCCCTCCCGAAGCCCCCCAGAACTGGCCATCCCCTCCTCTTCATCCTCAGCCTTGGCTACTGAGTCGCAGCCCCCCAGCTCCACCATAGGCCACTGAACCCCTCCACCCACCTGGGCCACTACTGCACACCCCTCATCACCCCCAAACCTGTGGAGGGAAATGCGGGTGAGGGACAGAGCACAGGGTGGGGGTGCCGGTGGAAGTGGACAGGTGTCACTGGCAGGCAGCAGGGAGACGGCCACAGGTTGAAGGAACTGTGGGCCCAACTCAGGGGCACAACAGACCCACAGGACATGGGGTGCTGGGGGAAGGCTGGTTAGAGCCCCCCACAACAGCTTCCAGAGCCTGCCCCTTCTTCACTAAACTTGGGGAGCAACTAGGGGGTAGTGGGCACAGGTCAGACAGGATGTGGACACTGGCCCGCATCCTCCGTAGCGTCAGGCCCTGGAGGGCTCTGCTCACCCACCCTCCCACTGCAGTGCAAGCCTGAGGCCGGAGTAGTCCCCCTCCTTGGCCCTTTGTCTCTCAGAGTGACTGCCGCCCCTTTATTGCCACATACCAGGATTGAGGAACCTTCCTCCCAGCACCCCTCTTTTTTTTTTGGCCGTGCTGACTGATTTTCCCTTTAATCGCCCTGCCCACCAGTCCCCGCACACCCCTTCTCATCTCCTTCTCCAACAGCCAAGCGGCAGTTCAGGGGGACAGAGGGTTCTGGGGGTGGGGGCAGAGTTTAGCGCCCACCTTGCAGCAGTGACAGAGCTGGGAAGCTGGGGTCTGACTATCTCAGCGGTAGATGGGGATTGGGGCTGTGATTTTGCTCCCTTAACTTTCCTGCTCTGAGCCTCAGTTTCCCCTACTTGAAGCCCTCCCCCCACCATGGGGACCAATGCCTTGAAGGATCCCAGGTCTGCAGTGAAGACTGGGGAGTGCGGCCACCCCACAGTTCAGCACCTGGACAGCTTGCCCTGAGCTCAGACCAGCAGGTGGAGAAGGGGCGGAGCCCATTCATTCTCTGCATCCACCCGGGAGCAGCCCATTGGGGTCTCCATGTAGATACTGGGCCCTCGTCTATGCTTGAAGCGTCCCTGTACTGGAGGAAGGGGCAATAAAGGAGCAGATAGCTGGGCAGGAGCTGAGGGATCAGCCACTTGGGAGGAAGAAGGGCCCTTCACACACACACCCCCCCCCACGTGAGCCCAGCTCTCTTTTCCCTCCTACGGACAGTTTTCCTTTATGGCCCAAGACCTCACAGGTCCTCCCCATATTTGGAAAGGTTGTGAAGACCTCTGTGCCAGTGCCCTTGCCTGGAAGAGGCCATTGGTGTTCTGAGGGGGTGTCTACACATGCCTGTCCACATCACATGTGCTCACTCTCACCAAAACATGTCCGCCTAGTGCTGTTACTGGTGGGGAACAAACCTTCTCACTCTGGGGGTGGATACATGGAAGCTGTGCTGGACACTGGCTGGAGGATCAGTATTGTCTTGAGACTCTCGGGCATCCTTTACTGGGTGGCTGCAGATAGGCCTCCTCCTCCTCCAAGCAGTCTTCTGTGACTGCCCATCACATTTATCTTCCCCTAAACAACCTTACCTCTTTGGCCCCGGACACAGCTACCCCCTTTCCACGTCCCACCTACCTTGCCCACTCCTATTATTAGCCATGCTGGTGCACAATCATCGTCTCATTGGATAGATGGGGAAACTGAGACTGTCAGACTTCTCTCCCCACTGGCTTTCTTTGTCAGCTCCCTCCCAATGATGTTCCAGAGGTCATTGCCTGGGGTGGGGTCTGTGCCTTCACACAGGTGATTTCACTCGTGGCTCTGCTATGGCATTGCAGGGACATTGTGGGCTGGTGGGGTCTCCTGTCTGAGCCTTAGTTTCTTGCAGAGTCAGCTGATGGTAGGCTACATCCCAGGCTCATGGCTGTGCCCTGCACTCTGCTCTGCACTCTGTTCTGCACTGTGAGCCCCATCTGTCCTGTGGTTCCAAGTATTCAGACCTTCCAAGATCACTGCATTTTGCTTCTCCCCAACAATTGGGACAGAGTCAGCTGAGCTTGGCAGAAGTGGAAACTGAGGCTCTGGGGGCTGGTGTTCCTGTCCCGGTGCTTGATTCTGCCCCACAGGGGAGCTATAGACAAGGCAGCAGGCACTGAGATGCTAGGGACCCACAGAAGGCACAGGAAGCTTTAAGATCAAGAGAGAACAGGGGCCGGGCGGTGGCGCTGGAGGTAAGGTGCCTGCCTTACAAGCGCTAGCCAAGGAACGGACAGCGGTTCGATCCCCCGGCGTCCCATATGGTTCCCCCAAGCCAGGGGCGATTTCTGAGCACATAGCCAGGAGTAACCCCTGAGCGTCAAACGGGTGTGGCCCAAAAACCAAAAAAAAAAAAAAAAAAAAAAAAGATCAAGAGAGAACAAGGGGCCGGAGAGATAGCATGGAGGTAAAGCATTTGCCTTGCATGCAGAAGGTCGGTGGTTCCAATCCCAGCATCCCATATGGTCTCCTGAGCCTGCCAGGAGCGACTTCTGAGCATAGAGCCAGAAGTAACCCCTGAGCGCGGCGGGGTGTGACCCAAAAACCAAACAGAGAGAGAGAGAGGGAGAGAGAGAGAGAGAGGGAGAGAGAGAGAGAGAGAGAGAGAGAGAGAGAGAGAGAGAGAGAGAGAGAGAGAGAGAGAGAGAGAGAGAGAGAGAACACAAAGTCCCGCCAGATTCCTATAAGGAGGGACAACAGAGGGTTGGAGAGAAGACTAGGGTTCAGGCATTTGTCTTACACTTGGTTGACCCAGGTTCCATCCCGATACCATATAGGATCCCCCCAGACCCTTGCCAGGAGTGATCCCCTTGCACAGAGGCAAGAGTAATCCCTAAGCACTGATGTGTGTGTTTCCCAATCTGCAAGGCAAGGCAAGAATGGAGTGAGCCAGGAGTTGAGGAGAAGGAGAGATGAGCTGGATTAACAAGCAGATGGGGCGGGCAGGCAAAGGGCTTGGGTTTAGGGAGGATCGTGCTGCTTTGAGAGAAGAGTCAAAGACCTGGGAGGTGTGGGGCGGGACTCCACAGGCGGGGAAGGGCTGTTGTCATTTTATTCCCAGATTAACAGAGAAACTGAAGCTTTCCTGCTGAGGGAGGAACCAGCAGCCACCTGAATTCGATATTCAAGGACGGCCCTTGGGGGTTCTTGGCGGGGGAGACAGGACTGTGGGCTCACACCTGTGAGGTCCAGCAGACTAAAGGCACAACCCGCAGGATCCCTTTTGCTCTCATTAAGGGTGTTGTGTGACCCCGATGTTTGGAAACCAGTAAGCACCTGGTGTTTGGGACTCAGAGGGATCCTCGAAGAGTGGGGATGTGCCCTAGTCCGGAGGCCATGACCAACTCAACTCAGGGATGAGGACACTAGTCCATTTCAGTGCCAGTCCAAATCTTTGTGCCCTTCTAGGTGCGAAGATGTCAGGAGAGGGGGGGGGCGGAGAGGGAAGGAGGGAGAGGGAGAGAGAGAGGAGTCACTATGGCCAGGAGTGAGCCCCCATGAGGCAGATAGCTCCAACCTGCTGCTTTCTCTTCTGCACTGTGGGTCTGCTATCCACAGTTCCTGGGGAGAAAATGCAGAAACTGTTGGCACCAGGAGGTGTTTCTCAAGGAGAGTTTCCCTCCACCCACAGCCTCTCCCATCTCAGTACAGGGCCATTATCCCCAGAACCTACACATGTGTCTGTGCCCTGCTCTCTTGCTTTCTGCAGCACCCAGAGCTGAGTTTGCTTCCTAGGGTGTCAGGGCTTTCCTGATGACCTGGAAACCCCATTCTTTGAGGAGAAAACAAATCCTGGAACCAGGGAGGTAGGACTCGGTTTTAGGCACTTGACTTGGCATGCAGTGAGACCCTGAGAATTGAGGGTTCCCCCAAGCTTTGTCAGGAGTGGTCCCTGTGGATAGAGCCAGGAGTAAGATCCAAGCACCACCATCTATGCCTCCCCAGCTCCCCAAACAGTCCTGTGGCTCAGTGCTTGCAGCAGTCTCCTCAGAGGCAACCCACAGCTCTGGGAGAGGCATAGGGAGGTCGAGTGCCTCTTTGAAGACACACAGCAAGGACTCAGCCAGCTCCACAAGGGTAGCCCAGGCCATTTCTAATTTTGGAAGCCCCCCATCTCCTGGGGAGTATATTAACAGTGACAGCAAATGCCACATGGAAGGATTATTTGTAAGGGCCTTCCATGGGGTGTTTCTGAAGCCTGGGGGAAACTCCTCCTGGTGACTCTTGATCAACTGGACTGGCAGTTTATTCCAAAGGCCTGATGTTGAGTAGTGTATGGGCACTGGGGTACCAAGATTACCTGAACCAACTTGTCAGTATTGAGGCCTCCAGAGTTACATGCCGGTACTTGGGGAGACATTTGGTGCAGGAGATCACACTGGGGTCAGCTATATACAAGGCACGTGCCTTAACCCTTTTTCCAGCTTTTCAGAGCAATGGAAATTTCTTTAAAAAATATGTCTTTGAGAGGGCCACATCCAGTGGTGCTCAGGGGTTATTTACTCTTGGCTCTGAACTCAGGGATCATTCTGGTTGTGCTCAGGGGACCATACGAGATGCCAAGGATCGAACTCTGTCAGCTGTGTGCAAGTTAAGCGTGCTACTTGCTGGACTATCTAGCCCCTATTTTTTAAATTATAGTTTAAGTAACATGGCTCCATGGGCCCATATTTATAAAGGTCCTTTTGGGATCTTTCTAAACACAATTTTGAGGGGAAAACATGCACACGGTTCATGCTGCCCAGGCAACTCATGTGGGTACACAGACAGCTGGGTTCTGAGCACAGCTTTATCAGAGCACACCTCAGGATACTCCCCTGAAAGAGGGGGTCCTAGCAGCCCCTGCAACATGGCCATGTGAGGATGATGCCCCACAATGAAGCAGGATGGCAGAGAGTATGTGCCCTGGGATGGAGCTACAAGGCTGGTGTTGTATTAAATAATTAATGATGGGGCTGGATGGCGATGGATGGAGGTGGATTTCTCTGTCTGCCATCCCAGGCCACGTGGCTCAGCAACCCCCATGCAGCCGGCAAGTCGCCCAGGTGAAATCACTCACTCACAGGCAGGCTTCAGGAAGAATCATCTTTATTTAGGCCCTAGCCACCACGTGTGTGTGGCCTATCTCATAACCTTTTAAGCATTCGGCCATTCTTAGCCCTGCATCTTATAATTCAGTCATCTTCCCCCGAGCGCCCAGCAGGGCCAAAAGGCAAAGACCCCTAATCCCCTGGCTTCCGGGTTTATTTACCTATTCCAAGACCCCTCCCAGGAATGGGCCGGGTCTTGCAGGTAAAGTCACACCTATTATCCGGTTCCCAAGACCCCTCCCAGAAATGGGTGGGTCTCAGATAAGTACCCTACAGGCTGGGAACTAACCAGCTCCTCATGAACATGGACAAGACCAGGAGGCCGTGATCCCTGCCTCGGCAATATCTGGGAAGGTGTTGATTTGAATCATGTTAGAGATACTTTGAGTCAGGATATGCAGGGCCTGGGAGTTCAGGGGGGCTTGGCTAGTTAGTGGGGGCCAGTTATTGATTTCTCTAGCTATGGAAGATACTGCCCCCAGCTCCTTTGTTTGTTTTTGTGTTTGTACCACACCTCGCAGTGCTCAGGGCTTACTCCTGGCTCTGCACTCATGAATCCCTCATGGTGGTGCTTGGGGATTCATATGGACTTCTGGGATCAGACCTGGGTTGTTGGCCTTATGCAAAGTAGATACCTTCTCCACTGTGATTTCCCCCGGCCCTTCCCCCAGCCCTTTTGCTGGCCATTGTCTCTTAGTTTCTTCTGCAGATTAGAGATGTAAAGAGCCCTGGCCATGCAGACATGGTGGCAGGGTATGTGGCCATGTCAAGACAGGCTGTTATAGTTCCAATCTGAATGTCGAGGGGTGGGTCTCCACAAACACATGGCCATAAACAAAGTAAATCAACCAATAAATCTCACTGGATGGCCCTGCCCAGCCTATTGAGGGAAGAGTACCAGAGCTGATGACTGTGATAGATCCCTCTCTGCTCTTCCAAATAGTGAAGTCAAACCTAAAACCCAATGGGGTAGTCACCACAATCCACTATGCCCCTGGCTTGAAGGTCAGAGTGTAGCGAACAGAGGACAACATCAATACTAAAACAATGTAGCTTGTGGAAAATGCTTAAAAAGAATGCAGAGGGTCAGAGACAGGGAGTATGCCTAAGGAGATGTGCCCGATGGGAGGGCAGAACAGCTACTTTGCAGTGGAAAGGAAGGAGTGAGAGAACATGGCGCCAGCATCTGGGGGTCAGCAGCTCTCTTAAGGGTGGGCAGGGAGAGCCAGTGCAAAAGTTCTGAGGCAGGTTGGAACGGAGGCTGAGAGGTCGGGAAGGGAGAGGGAGGCATCCGTTGATTCATAGTACAGAGGTGTTGGATAACAGAGAGCAATTGGGGATAGCTGATTTAGTCAGTGAGTGTGAGGAGTCCTATATTGGGGAAGGAAATGCACCCTGTTGTGCTCAGAGATCACTCCTGGTGAGGATTGAGGGATCAGATGGGGTGCTTGGAATCAAACCAAGTTGCCCCATGCAAAACAAATACCCAAAGCAAAGAATCGACGCTGCCTTAATAGGCAGGATTGTGGCGTTAGTACCCTGGACAGCAGCTTCGGCCTCTGCCAGGTCCCGCAACAAAAGAGGCTTCAGCGTCTGCTGGGGGCAGTGGGCGGAGCTTCCTGCAAGAAGCTTCGTCTGGTGTCTGGTGGGTGAGTCCCGGGTTCACTGATTCTTAAGGAGATTTCACTGTTCCTTACGGTGGTTTCACTGATCCTTTTGGAGCCAACCTCTAAGCACGTTCCACTGAGATGGAGATGAAGAAGGCAGGCAGCACCCTGGAGCTCCCACCCCAGGGAACCCTTTCCTCTGGCCTCACTTCAGAGTGTCATTTCTTTGCTTTAGAGTCACCTGTGGGTATCTTTTTTCGGGGAGGACCCACCTGGCTGTATTCAGGGATTCCTCCTGGCTCCGTGCTCATCTCTATTAGAACCTCTCCTTCAGAAGGAATACATTTCCATTGTCCAAACCTAACCCTGAAATGCAGAGGTGAGTCCTCCTTTTGGATTCCCACAATTAACTGTCACCAGTTAATCACCTCCCAGACCTTTGCCCTCTGCACTCCTCCACACCTGCACCACCCAGTGCAAACGGGACCAGTGTTTGCCATAAACAATAACAGGCTGGCCAGGTCCTTTTGCAACCTGCTTGCCTGCTTTACTGCCCAGCAGGGTCTTAGGGAACTGCCTGGCACTCAGCGTGACCAGGTACAGTTTCTTTGTGAGGGCAGATATCCATGTGGTCAGGCACTGTTGTGGGTGGTGGTTCCTAACACAGATGTGAGGATACTGGTAAACTCATGGACCTGGTGGTGAGCATCTCACTGAAGGTGGAAATGGTACCTGGCCACTCCATGTTCCCACCCCCAGGGCACAGCTGAGCAACTTCATTAGGAGACTCAGAGAGGTAAGCTCACTTTCCCAGGTTACATAGACCCCGTTTCCAGACTCTCCTGTCAAACTCCCCAACAAGTGTTCCTCCACTCCTGTCTAGATGACTGCAGTCTGTAAGAACAAAGCAGGCAGCATATTCTTGGATCCCTGACTATGTGTGGGGCTCTGGCTCACTCAAAAGTAATCATTCTAGCTATGCCCTTCAGCCCCGTTCTGTGAGGAAAATGCTACCCATCACCCAATTCAGTGGTGCTAAAACCCAGGATGCTGCCTGGGACCATGGAGAGATTGAGGTCATTGCTATTCACTGGGTCTCCAGGAGAGGCAGAGGAGCTGCCTGAGAGGGGAGTTGGAACAGAGGCTGCAGGAGGGGTAGAAGCAGAATTTGTATGTCAGACAAAGAAAGCACAAAAGACGAGTTCATAAAAGAACCAAGAGTAGGGCTAGAGCAATAACACAGAGGTAGGGCATTTGCCTTGTATGAGGACGACCCAGGATGGACCCGGGTTCAATCCTTGGCATCCTAAATGATCCCCTTAGCCTGCCAGGAGCGATTTCTGAGTGCAGAGCCAGGAGTAACCTCTGAGCACTGCTGGGTGTGACCCAAAAACAAACAGACAAAAAAGAACCAAAAGTAGGGCTGGTGCCATGGTACTTTAGGGAGGGTGCTTGCCTTGCATATGACCAATCTGTATTTGATCCTTGATATCCCTATGATTCCCTGAGCACTGCCAAGAGTGATCCCTGAGTGCTGAGTCAGGAGTAAGCCCTGAGCAACACCAGGTGCAGAAATAAAACAAAACATAAAAACAAAAACAAAAAAAAAAAAACAAAAACAAGGGAATGGAAAGATAGCACAGCGGTAGGGTGTTTGCCTTGCACTCAGTCAATCCAGGACTGATAGTGGTTCAAATCCCAGCATCCCATATGGTCCCCCGAGCCTGCCAGAAGTGATTCTGAATGCAAAGCCAGGAGTAACCCCTGAGTGTTCCTGGGTGTGACCCAAAATCAAAACAAAAACAAGAGCTTCCATAGAGCAAAGAAAGTTCACTCTCGGGACTGGGGTGATATACGTTAAGGCATTTACTTTGTGTGCATGCAGCCAACCCAGGTTCAATCCCCAGCATTTGATTCCGTGAGCATCACCACGAGTGATCTCTGAGTGCAGAGCCAGGTGTAAGATCTGAACACTGCTTGATATGCCCCCCAAAACTAAAACCAATGAACAAAACCGGAAGATGCTCTCTGAAGGCACAATGTCAAAACAGGCTGGCGGAGTCCTGGTTTAGTCCCAGGCACAGCGTGGTCCCCCAGCATCTAGCCAGGAGTAGATCCTGATTGCCTTAGCTGTGTTCCCCCAAAAGAAAGATTGGCAGGAGTTTCCTCACTTGGATTTTGGGAATCAGTGCTACCTGGATGGATTCTGTTCACTAACAGGGTTTGCACACAGTGGAGCATTGGGAATTCCTCAGAAAACTGACAGAAAAGAGATCTCTTGGGGGTGCAGAAGGTAACAGCCTCAGGAAGGAACTAGGGCTGGAGGAACGAGGAAGATTCTGAAAGGCATCCTACAGCAAGGTCAAAGGTTGGAAGGACAGGGACCCACTTGGCCTTCTGCAGCGAGGCTGGCCCGCGGGGTGTGATTCGCCTGTGGGTTAAGAGGGAGTCCCTTCGCATAGGGGTTTGGGCTGGCGCTGGAGGCAACGGAGAGTCACCGGATGCTTTCTGGCTCCAGATCGAGGGCTCTTACATTTCAGCATTTAAATTTCAGCATTTGGACAGCGCCGTGCGCGCTAGACATTGCTGGACGCCGCCTGGGGAGCAGAACGCGGAGCGGTGCGGGGAGGCGGAGTTAGGCTGGAGAAGTGGGGGTGAGGCTCCGGAGGGGCGGGGCCAGACACCTGTTTCTTGGGCTTCCTGTTTGGTGCAGACAGGACATGGTAGTGATGCATTTCTAGGACTTTCTGGGAAGGGTTACTCTCAGTATGTAGGCAGGATACGGGGCACAGATTTGGGGGTCAGAGATTCAGTCTGCCCTGGCATGGCCATGTCACCTTGGCCTCTGTTACCTCAGTTTTTTTTTTGTTTTTTGTTTTTGGGCCACACCCGGCGGTGCTCAAGGGTTACTCCTGGCTGTCTGCTCAGAAACAGCGCCTGGCAGGCACGGGGGACCATATGGGACACCGGGATTCGAACCAACCACCTTTGGTCCTGCATCGGCTGCTTGCAAGGCAAACGCCGTTGTGCTATCTCTCCGGGCCCTGCTTGAGCATTAGTAATTTTTGTTTTGTTTTGTTTTGTTTTGTTTTTGGGCCACACCCGGTGGTGCTCAGGGGTTACTCCTCTCTGTCTGCTCAGAAATAGCTCCTGGCAGGCACGGGGGACCATATGGGACACCGGGATTCGAACCAACCACCTTAGGTCCTGGATCGGCTGCTTGCAAGGCAAACACCGCTGTGCTATCTCTCCGGGCCCTGTTGCCTCAGTTTTAAAGCATCTGAGGACCAGGTGGGAAGGGTCTCAAAGGACTTTGGTTCCTGCTTTGCAGGCTGGAGGTCCTAGCACTGCATGGTTCTCTGAGCACCCTGAGGAGCAAGTGAGCTGAGCCGGTTGTAGCCCCAGAGCACCAATGGGTGTGGCCTAGAATGCAAAATGAAATTTGGGGGACCAAAAAAGTCCCCCAAATACAGGTCTGTGGGTGATTTGTTCGTAGTGTTTGCCTGGCAAGCGGAAGACTGTGAGTTCGATACCTAGCCCTGTCCCACATGCCCAAGTACACTCCTGGATATCCTTCTCATTGGGGACCCACCCCCCTAGTAGCATACAGAAGTTGTGTGTGAGCACAAGCTCTGATCACCATGGCAGCAACAACAAAAAGGGAGGGAAGGGGGGATGTAAATAAATGAATCGATGAAGCCCAAGAGCAGTGAGGAACAGCGAACCCTGACAGTCAGCTCTGCTCACAAGGGCTGGCAGAGTTTTTTCACTGCCTCCATCCTGAGTCACTGAGACCAAAGAGCCTGTCAGCACAGCTGGGATGGACGGTTCAGTGCGCAGGCCCAGCAGTGCTAGGGATCTCCAGAACTACCCTGGAGGCTCAGGGTACTCAAGTCAGTCTCTGGGTATGTAAGGCAAGCAGCCTGGCCACTGAGCTATTCCTGGTGTTGTTTAGTCAGACCACAGAACAGTAAGTCTGGAAAGTAGCTTAAAGTGCTTCTCCAGCCTGTTCCCCACTTACAGATGGTGAAACTAAGGATCAAGGACTAGGGTTTCCCTTAGATTCCCAAATGATTGAGAGCACAACTGGCAACCCCTTTCTCTCATAGCACTGGGATCACAATTATAAGGGCTGCCAGGCTTAAATAGCTGAGCTGCCAGGATTATGTCCAACACACCTGGGGCACCAGGGTCTTGAGCTCATGACCTGTAAGGTTGCAGGGCTGGTGTGCTGGGGTTGGAGGCTGTATTTCTGTGGTTGTGCTCATCTTTTGCCCAACATATCATCTTCTCTGAGAAGTACTTAAGATATCACAATATCTCACAGCTTCCTTAATGAAGGGATGCTGGTGGGTTTGGAAGATTGGTGTGAGGGCAGGATTCAAGGAAGTGTGTGTGTGTGTTTGTGTCCATGGGAGTTTACTCAGTTTTTGCTGGCTTCCGGGCCCACATTGTCTACTCTTCCAAGGAGCCTCTCAGATGCTTCTGTCTGCTGTCCTTCTTGCTGCCTCTGAGGTCAGTTCAGTCCTGCATATAGTCTGTCAACTGGGCATCCTCCACTGCAGCCTCATGGCCACTCTCTTCACTGTCCCTGAGTCCACCAGTCAGCCTGTCCACATGTTATTTCCAGTGATCTCTCCCTTCTATATCATTGAGTCCAACCTCACAGAATACCCAGTACCATCACTTTTGTTTTGGGGTCATACTGCGGTGCTCAGTGTACTGGCTGATCAATCCTGGCGGTTCTTGGGGGACCAGAGGGGATGCTGGAAATTGAACCTGAGTAGGTACATATAGGGTGAGCACGCTCCCCACTGTGCTATGGCTGGGCACCACCCAGGTTTCTGCTTTCCTCTCTGAGTCCTGGGCCATGGCTAGCTGTGCTTACTGGGGACCTCAGGTGCCAGAGATGGAACTTGGGTCCTCTGGTTTACAAGTACTCTATCTTGGCATGTGCTCCACCTTGAATCCTCTATTTCCCAGCTTCTTGCAACACCTTCTTAATCCCACTCTCTCCCCACCCTTTCCCCAGGCAATCAGCATCCTTCTGACCCTACGTTGACCAATGAGAAATCCCATAGGTTCACTCAAAACTATCGTAGGGACCAATTGTTTTTTGTTTGTTTTTAATTTTTTGTGACACACCCAGCAGTGCTTAGGGCATACTTCTGACTCTGCTTTCAGAATCAATCCTGGAGGTGCTTTGGGAATTAGATGGGATGTTGAAAATTGAACCCAAGTTGGCTGCATGCAAGGCAAATAGCCAACCAGCCCTTAACAAGTGCAGAATCCAAGGCCTTCTGCCTCTCCAGCCCTTCCCCACGCTGGGCCCCCTGGCTCCAGTCATACTGCCTTCTACCACTGCATCTAGCTGCTGAGCTGCTGGCTGCCCAGGGCCTCACAAGCTCTCTTCCCTATGCTCTTCTACACACTTAGTCAACTAAATGGTCCCACCACACTGTACATGTCTTTCTCCTCACAAGTGCTCTTCTCCAGGCCCCCACTCCTTTAGCCCAGGAATCACGCCCCCCCCACAGGTCCTTGCAAAAGCTTTTCCCAACTTAGAATCACACATTTACTGGATGACTTAAAAAATTTTGCTCTCAGGGCCAGGAAATAACAGGGGAGGGTTAAGGGTACTGGCTTACATGTGGCTTCATCCCAACACCACATATGGTCCTCCTAAGTAGAGAGCCAAATGCTTTGTTTGTAACATAGGTGGTACATAGTTGGGGCAGGAATGATAGTACAGAGGGGAGGGTGTTTGCCTTGCAGGCTACCAATCTGGGTTTGGTCCCCAGCATCCCATATGATTCCCCAAATCTGCAAGGAGTAATTCCTGAGTACAGAGCCAGGAATAACCTCTGAGTATTGCTGGATGTCGACCAAAAGCTCCCTCCACACACACAAAAGAGAAATGATGCATAATAATATTTTATATATTATAACATATATATGTTAAACTCATAGTGATGCTGTAGTCATTTTATGATTATGTTTATAATAGCCGAAGAAAAGAAAAGGGAAATTATCTAAATGCCCCCCAACACCATGATGAGAAGCGAATTGTATTATAACCATTTCATCAATATTATGCAACGATTAAGAGACCTAAAATGGACCTATATGATCTAATACAGAAAAATCTTAGGCTCAGTGATTAGGGGGAGTGTTGGTGTATATAACAGTATATATCATATGTGCCCATTTTTAAGCCTAAATTATATTCATATATGTTTATGCTATGTACATATGTACAAAATGTTTAGAAAAAGATAAAACTTCTTGAGGCTGGAGTGAAAGTAAGCAGGTGTGGTGCTTGCCTTGCATTTGGCCAACATGAATTCAATCCCCAGCATCTTATTTGCTCCCCCCCCCCCAAACCCTAGTAGAAGTGATTTCTGAGCACTACTTGCAAAAACAAAACAGAGATAAAATTTTTTCCCTTGGGGAAGAAATTGCTCTTTCTAAAGACTGTGAATCTCTTTGGGGGAAAATGCCCACGTTAGTCTTATATTTTGTTTTATTTTGCCACATGCAGTAGTTCTGAGGGCTATGTTTGACTTAGTCTTCGGGGCTCATCCATGTACTTGAAGTTCTGTGGCTGAATTGGCTCAGTGTACAGAAGTAAGCACCTCACCCCAGTTATTCTGCAGACCCTATTACCTAGTTATTGAGGCGCACTGGTTGGTGGATGACCTTTGAATCACTGTTTTCAGTAGTCTCTTCTGTCCTGGCCATATTTGTTAGTGCTCGGGAGTTATTCCCAAAGCTGTTCAGGGACCAGATGAAGTTGGAGATGGGGCCCAGGCCTCCTGCATGATAATAAGAACTGAGAGCTAGCGCCAAGGACAGAAGCACCTGTCATGTATGAGTTTGATCCCTGGCCCAGGGCCCAAGCATCTTGGTGTAGCACTGTGAGGGACACCCCTGTAGACAAAGCAAAAAATGGGGATGTGGACTGGAGAGCTAGAGCAGAGGTTGCCTCTGCACCACATAAAGTCTCCCTAGTACCACCAGGTGTGATCCTTGAGCACAGCCAGGAGGAAGTCCTGAACACGACTGGGTGTGGCCTATAAAGCAAAAAATAAGGGGTGAGGGGATGGTAGCAGGCTGTTTTTCCTACCATAGGAAAGATGGTGTGGTCTATAAAGCGACAAAATAAGGGGCAAGGGGATGGTAACAGGCTTTTTTCCTATCATGGAGGAAGACGGTGGTGGTGCATCGGTCCTTGAACCGCATCCCTGAGCCCATATGGGATGGGCTGGTGACAGTTGGGCTTGGTGTGGAGCAAGGGAAGAAGCAGCTCTGTGGGCTTGTGCAAACCAGAAACCCGGTGGTTTGATTCAAGGATATACCTTGGCAGACTGGCGGAGCTCAGAATTGCAGCAGGACCAGCCATACACCCCTTTCTTTATGTATGTGTCTGTCTGCCAACCCTCAACTTTCTCTTCTGCCTTCTGGCCTGGTTCTGCAGGGCAGTGTGCACACAGGAGGTTGTGTAGATGAGCGTTGTGATAAGAAGTTGTGTAGATCCAGAGGCTGTAGATGGGAGACTGTGTGCAGTAGGTTGTGTAGACATGAGGCTGTGTAGACCACGTGAACACAGACAGGTGATCACATCGAAGGGTTTCTCTCTGATCCACCTTCGATGATGACCCCATAGAGGAGGTGACAGTGATGGGAAAGGACCCAGACACAGTAGGGCCACTGCAGGGGACTGAACAGCACTGAGGCCTCAGGCGGTGGAATTCCAGAAAGAGACCGGGCACCAAGCCACGAGGAGGGTCCCTAGGGGCAGCGGGGAGGAAGAGGCCACAGCTGGGGGCCCCCGAGGGGTGAAGAATCGCGCTCGGCTGTCCCCGGTGGGCTGACTGCTCCCCCCACCACCACTCCCGCCGGGCCCCCGGGGGACCTCGCTCTAATAATGTATTTGATCGACTCGCCGGCCGCGTACAAGCGATTATTGTCTTGTCGGGAGTCAAACGTATCGATCCGGTGAGAAATATGAGCGGAGCAATGGGGCCCGCGTGTCAGTTACCAGCCCCGCTGGCCCTGGGGAGCCCCCTGCGTCTCCTTTAATTACCGCTCAGCCCTGAGCCCAGCCGGGCCTGCCCTGTGCCGCCCCCTCCCTCCTAGCTCCCCACACCCTGTGCCACCCCCACCTCTGCTCCCCATCCACCTGCTCACTTGCCTCCTTGCACAGAGCTCGAGGCCTTTTCTCTGGCCCAGAGGCCACTCTTTCCCGTGGCCCCTGCTGCCAGGTCCCACCCACCAGAGCCCCTCACTCTGTCTCGCTCTCCCCCTCCTGGGCAGCAGGTGCCTGTCCTCCTCATGCCCTGCCCTGGGCTCAGGGACTTGGGGGCCTGCTGAGGAGTGCCAGCAAGGGGAGGAAAAAGGAGGCTGGGGCAACTTCCTTCCACCTGCTAGATGGCCCCACTGTAGTGAAGACTGGGAGGACAGCAGCATGGAAATGGCCGCACCTCTCCCCTGGCTCCTGGAGGCGGTGACCCCGGCTCCAGAGGCTCCCAATAGCTTGGCCAACCCTACTGGTACCCCCACAAATGTGGTTCCCCCACAAATGTTCTTCTTAAAAACAAAAACAAAACAAAATGTCCTTCTTGATTCTCATTCCCTCAAGCCCCCCTCCCATAAATCCTGGAGCAAAACAGCTCACTGGGCAAAAAAAAAACTTCAGCTTCAGCACAGGCTGCGTTGCCTTGTGGAGGCAGCCGGATGATAACTAACACATAAAGATTTGCTGTACCAACAGGAGAGGGGGTTGGAAGTAGGGGGACCCCAGGAAGCAAGAACCCCTGAGACACTGGAGTTCTGGGGAGAGTCGTCTTTACATGATGGGATGGTGGGACGTGCAGAGCCTGGAGCTGTCCCTTCCGTGCAGATGTGAGGGACCCTGGTCCACTTTGCAGGGGATGCCAGCTAACTGCCAGCGCGTGTTGGGGTGCATGCACAGAGAGCCTCCATGGAGGTGGGACTGTGTGTGTGTGTGTCCCACGTTAGTGTCTGTGGGCGAGCATGGGCGCCCTGTGTGGTGGGTCCCTGGGAAGGCGCGTCCTGGGGCAAGCTGGGTTGTCTGGAGCGCTCACGTGTGAACCCCGGGGTCGGTCCAGATGTGCAAATACCGAGCGTGTGTGCAACTGAGTCCAGGCCTCGGAGCGAGCGCACGCAAGGGGCGCAAGGCCGGCGCAGCGAGTCCTGGGTTGCTCCCCCTTCCCGGAAGCGCTTGGGACCAGCCAGCAGCTGGGAGGAGGAAGCGGCGGCAGACTGGGCCGCGCCTTTGTCTGCGGCGCGGCGCGGCGCGGGGCGTCCTGAGCCTTTGTGTGACCCGCGCAGGTGTGCGCGCGGGGCGGGGGCGGGGCGGGGCGCACTCCTCGCGCCGGCCCCGCCCTCCCGCCCATCGGCTGGACGCGGGCGCCATCTGGCGGGCGCCGCGGGGAGCGCCGGGCCGGCCGCGCACTGTCCCGCCGCGGAGAAACTGGGGCTCCTCCAGGGTTGGCCTCCTGGAAAACTTCCTGCTGCTCCAGGGTCCAGGCCCCCGACCCATGCCTCTCCCCTCGTGCACCGGTGGCCCAGGGCCCAGGGCCACCTGCGGGCAGGTGCGCGGCTGGGACCCCTCCAGACACCAGGCTCTCAGCCGCACGCAACACTCTTGGTTGGTCTCAGCACTCTCGGGTCTGTGCCCCCGGCGTCGCTGGTCCGGTCTTCGCCTGCAGACTCGAGCACAGAGCAGCTGCTAATAGAGTAGTAGGAAGTGCGGGGCCCGGCCTCTGGAAAGCCCCCACTTCTAGTGCCCCGTTGTAAGGCCGCTGTGAGCCCACTTGCCTTCTGCCGGGGCCGCTGCCGCAAGCACCTGCTGGAGGGGCCGCAAGTGGCGGCTCGCCCTCATGCTACCCACGCTCTAGATTTGGGGTCCTCTGCCTGCCCGCTGGGGTATTTTCCCTTCCGAAGGAGGCGGGCCCTGTGGTTTCCTCCCGGGTGACTTCCGGCAGTGAGCGCTGGATCCCCAGAGAGGGCGGGGAGGTGACAGCGTTGTTACCCCAGCCCTGGGGCGGGCAGCATGGTTCACTCCAGCATGGGGGCTCCAGGTAAGGGCTCAGGGGCACAGTCCGGCCCCTCCGGGGAGGGGGTTCTTGACGCTGTGCTGCGCATTGCCTGTCTTGCCCTTCCTCCTTAGCTTTTCCCTGTCACTCCCTTCTGTGGCTCCCTCTTCCCTCTGAGCCTCAAATCTCTCCTGCTCACCTCCCCTTCAACACCATCTGGGGACTGGGTGGGGGGTCCTTTTCCATCTTCTGTGCTCATAACTCTGGGGAGGAATTTGAGAGGGGACGAGCCAGTTGTGAATCCCTTTCAACTTATGGTGGGGGGCTGCGGAGAGGTTTAGGGGACTGAGACTAGACCATGCAGATAGATGGTTGTGGCCCTGGAACTGTGAGTGGTTCTTAGTCTCCCCAGCGTGACTCTCGGGTGTCTGTGTACATCAGTGGGCATAGCCAGGCTTGGTGGGGGACCAGGCATCCAACTTGGTAGCCAGCCCAGCCCCTCTGAACCTCTCTACCCCGCTCTGCCTTCCCGAAGCAGCACCGGTGGCCACTGGAAATTTTATTCTGTGTGCGCAAATCAGCAGACCACCTCCTCCAAGTCAGTGAGTTCAGAGTCTGAGAATCACCCCTGGGCAGGCAATGTTGGGGCAGGACCTGTCTTTTGAGAGGGGCTGCTGGGTTGGGGGTCCTGTTGTATGTGTCAGCATAGGGTCTGGGACTTCGAGGGGTGCTGGTCCCTCAGACTTTCCTCATTTCCAGGGTGATAGTGGGTCCCGGGAACACCAACTCTGCTTAGGGTTCTGCGCTGGAAAGCGGAGGCTGTAGTTGACATCAGATGGTGGAAAGGCTCAGGCAGGCCGGGCAGGGATGAGGTTGTCACAGGGGAGTCCACTTCAGACTCCCAGGGTCTCTAGGAAGCCTTCCCGGTGGTGGCATGTCTGGCTCAGACTGAAGGATGAGTGGGGTGAGAAGATGAGGAAGCTTAGGACGGGGTGTGGGATGGAAGGAAGATTTGCAGGATGGCTTGTGCTTCTTTATTGAAGTGACCGTGTGTGAAACTGTAGACGTGCACCCAGAGATCCAGGGTCTGCTCACATACCCTGGTTGCCCCCTGCTGAATCGTCTTGGACTCAGGACTCAGGGCCTTGAAGGGGAGACATGGGGGGGGGCCTGCCCCAGGGGTGGAGCCCCAAACAGGTGAGTGAAGTTCAAGGGTTCAGCCTGGCTGTATCACAGGATGAGGGGTTTCTGGGCTATGCGCACAGCTTGGGGTGCTTTGCAGGTTGGCCGCTAATGTATTTGGGCCTCACCTCCTCCCGCAAACACTCTTGCTGGGAACTGGGTGCCTGTAACTGTGAACTGCCTGCCTATGAGGAGTTAGTGACAGGTCATGAGGGTCGGGGAGATGGGACCTCTGACGAGTATAGTGGGAAGTCAGGGAGAAGTGGGGGCTGACAGGTATAGTGAGGGGTCAAAGGGAGATGTAGTGAGGTTCTGTGGCAGGCTTGACAGGGAACTCCGTGGCAGGTGTGGGGGCTCTGTGGCAGATATAGAGGCTCTGTGGCTGCTCTGCCAGCACAACTGTGGGGCCTCCTCTGTCATGTTTGCTGCCATGTCACCCGCCCTCCCCAGGCTGACACAGCTGGGCTGGGGATGAGGTGCTGCTTCTGCAGAGCTACCATAGGGGGGCAGCCAGCTGGCCCTGAGAAGGTTCCTGACAGTGCAGATACTGCCTATGGGGAGCTCCTAGGACAGGGTGTGGATGTGACCAGGCTGTGAGGCAGGGGCCCAGGGGACATCCAGCCGGCTGGCCGGGAGGGTGAGGGGCAGCCCTGGGTCCTCTATATTTAGGCCCATTTTCGGTAAGTGCGAGCGAGAAGCTGGCCCAAGTCTGCTAAAACTGGCTGGGGGAAGCGCAGAGGAGAAGTGAAAGTCAGGGGAGGGTAGAGCCTGGGGGGACCCGGAGCAGTGGGCAGGACTGAGGGGCCTAGGTAGCCTCACTGAGCCATGAAGGGAAGGGGAGTGCAGGAAGACCCAGACAAGTAGCCCTGGTAGAGTGAGGCTTGGAGGGGGCTTTGGTGGCCCCACTCAGGGGAGCCCCCTTTCCTGTCACACCCTTGACTGCCTCCAAGAGCCCCTGTCCGGGCCCAACAGTGGCCCTGCTTACCTGATGTGTGCCACTTTTCTCCTAGCAGGCTTTGGGGAAAAAGCAGGAGCCCACTGGGTGCAGGACAGGGGTGCATTGATGCACAGGATGGTGGGCATCTCCCTCTGCTGGCCCCCTCCCTGCCACTGTCCTGGTATGTCCTGAGGATTCAGGCAGGGCCAGGTCCTTTCTCTGTGGCGTCGTTCATTCTCACAACACAGTCCTCTCAGAGTCCTGGGGGCTCCTACTTGCACCCTCAAGAAACCCCCAGTCTGGACGGGGGTGTTACTCCCCAGGGGCTCTGACTGTCTCAGAGGGGCCCACACGAGAGACCACCTGGCAAGTCCAGGAGAATCTTAGAAGAGGTCATGTGGCTGCCAGACCTGAAAGAGCAGTACTGGGGCCGTTGCAGGGCAGAGGCAAAGGGGGACCGAGAGATGAGCTTTGGGGCCACCCCATTCATTTTGCCTGAATGTCCCAGGCTGGGTAGTATGAGGACCTTAGGATAAGTCAGAATTGCCCCGAAAGGGTTTCTAGTCAGAAAGAGAAGATGGATTCAAAGAGAAAGGACAGTGGGCCAGGCGCTAGCTTTGCTCTCAGTCGTCCTTATACATGGGTTTGATTTTCTGCACCATTACAGGCGAAAGCTCTAATTACAGCCAGGTATAACTGAAAACACAGGGGCTGGGCGGTGGCACTGGAGGTAAGGTGCCTGCCTTGCCTGCGCTAGCCTAGGACGGACCGTGGTTCGATCCCCCGGCGTCCCATGTGGTCCCCCAAGAAGCCAGGAGCAACTTCTGAGCGCATAGCTAGAAGTAACCCCTGAGCGTCACAGGGTGTGGCCCAAAAACAAAAAAAAACAAAAAAACAAAAAAAATAATAATTATTATTATTATTATTTTGGTTTTTGGCCACACCCGGCATTGCTCAGGGGTTACTCCTGGCTGTCTGCTCAGAAATAGCTCCTGGCAGGCACGGGGGACCATATGGGACACCGGGATTCGAACCAACCACCTTTGGTCCTGGATTGGCTGCTTGCAAGGCAAATGCCGCTGTGCTATCTCTCTGGGCCCAAGAAATTAAATTATTAAAAAAAAAAAAAAAGGCATCAGGGTCAGAGCAATAGCACAGCGGGGAGAGCACTTGCCTTGCATGCAGCCAACTTGGGCTTGATCCTCAACATCCCATATGGTTCCCTGAGCACCACCAGGAGTGATTCCTGAGTGCAGAGCTAGGAGTGACTCCTGAGTGCCACTAGTTTAGGTGTGCCCCCCCCCAATAAGGCAGGTCTAGGGTGATGGGTGATTCTGGGGGTGAGGTCAGTGAGGAGGGGGCCTGGTCTGGGTCCTGCGGGGTGAAGAGCTGCAGGACACACTGTGGGGGCAGCGCCTAGGCCAAGGGGCCACCTTAGGCCACGCTTGGGGTCAGGGTGACACAGGACGACCTCAGGCAGGGGACTTTCAGCATTGTCACCTGTTCCGTGGCAGGACCAATATGTGAGAACCAACATGGAGCTAGGTCCAGACAGGGCAGGCCCCTGGTTCACTGCTTGGTGACTAAGCTATGTGGCTGGTTGTTTTCCCAGGGAGGTGTCTGTGCACGGGAAATTAAGGGGAAAGTGTCTGTCCATAGACACTTGAATGAGGTTCCTGTGCCAGGTTGGTGGATGCCATCCCCTTACCAGACATGGAACAAAGCGGTTAAGGCGCTTGCTCAGCACGTTCCTGAATCAGGTTTGATTCCCAGTCCCCTCTATGGTCCACTGAGTGATCCCTGAGTACAGAGCCAAAATAAGTCCTAAGCACTGCCGGGTTTGACCCCCAAACCAAAATAAACAAATTTCAAAGAAGAAAGGTCCCAGTCTGGGTTGGAGCCCACATCTGACCACATTTGACCTTCATAGCCTTTTAAGGACCCTTTCTCCCAATAAAGTCACAGTCGGGTCTGACTGAATCCATCCAAAGGGTGTAGCTGCGGGTGGGTGCATAGTTCAGCCCCCCACAGAGGCTGAAGAGGATAAAGGATCTGAGGGAGTGACCAGATGCAGCAGCTCCCACCTCCACAGTCAGGCAGAGCTCCAGAGCCAGGGACTGAAAGGAGGAGAGGGGTGAGACGGGTAGTGGAGGGTGACAGCGTAAAATCTAATCTGGAGGTGAGTGGGGTGAAGGTTGGGTTTTTCTTGGGGGCACTGAGGAGGGTGCAGGGGAGGGCGCTGGGACATGAGAGTGAGTTAGGGCTGGGACAGGTTAATAAGCTTGGATCCAGGGAGCAATCACCACTCAAGGCTAGGGTCCTCCACTGCTTCCCATCCTTCACTCTGCATTCTTTAGGGTCCTGCTCCAGGTCCTTGGGGCTCCTATCCCAGGTGCCCTAAGAGTACACTGTTAAGGTTGTGTTTGGTTGTTTGCGGTGTTGAATGAGCTCACATCCTTATAGTGAATGGACAGTGGCAATGCATGGCGGCTGGATTTTTACATCAGTGTAGACTCAAGGGGTACCACCAAAGGTATCCAGACCCAAATGGCCAAGACCCCCCAAAAAGTTCTCAGAGCCTTCCCCATTCTCACCCCCAGATGCTGACCTTGAACCCACCTTCTGTGTCTTCCTGCCCACCTCCCTTTAACACTTGGGCTGCACCTGGCCGTGTTTCCAGAACTGCAATCTTGTGCTCAAGGCCTTTGAGGTTCCGTGCTATCTCCCCAGCTCCTTCTTTTTTGTTGTTTTGTTGTTGGTTTCAGGGCCACACCTGACTGCTCAGGGGCTACTCCAGACTCTGGGCTTTGGGTTGCTCCCAGTGGTGCTTGGGGGACCAAGCCTTCTGGCCATCCTTCTGCACGCTCAGCCCTATCAACTGTCTCTCTAGCTGGTTTTTGAAACCTGATGTGAAAAGGAGGGAACGGGTCCCCTAAGGTTGGGAGTACTTTGGTGCAGGATCTGCTCTGTTGGGTGGCCCCACCCCCCCAGGCCCTGGAGGGGCCCTGAGGGCCATAAGATCAGGAAGGGCGTGGGGGACATGCCAGCCAGCTGGGGCACAGTCTTAGGGTGTATCGCATCCAGAGCGGGGGTGGGGGGGGCCCACATTACACAACTCTGTTACAAAACATGTTCACTGGATCCCCGCTTTTCGAGTGCTCTGACTCCCACCAGCCTTATCAAGTGTCTCTGTACTCTGCACCCCTGCAGAGGGGGCAGGGTTGAGGGGTTGTGAGTCAGGGGAGGCAGAGTTCAGGGTCAAGTAAAGGGTGTAGGGTCGTCTTCATGGCAATGGAAAGTGAGGGTCAGGAGTCAAGGTTAGAAGGGTCTAGGACCAGGAGGGAGAAGAGTGACCATGGTGATGAGGTTATTGAGGGGTCAGGCCAGCACACCCTGAGACCGTCTCTGGGAGCTTCAGTTGCTGCCGCTGTGACCCCGTTTCTGGTCAGCTCTTAGCTTTTCTGACAATATTATAGTGCAGAGTGAAGAGGGCTGTTGGGGTCTTCATACCCCTTCCCCCGACGCTCCCTGGGTCTCTGAATCTTAATGTGGTTCAACCCGGAGGTCGAAGCTAAGGCTGAATCAGTTAGAGTCGAGGTGGCCCAGCTCTGAGCCTGGGGCCTAGGCTGAACCCTGGAGTGAGGCAGAGCGGGAAAGAGGTGGGCTGGGCTCAAGGGTGCTGAATCACACCCTGTGTGCCCGTGATGAAGCCCTTTGGGGATGCAGTGCCCCGTCCCCTCTAGGCCCACTCACAGTGGAAAATGTGCCTCCCCGAAACCTGGGGTGGCCGCGCCCTGTGCCCTGCACCCCTGCAGTGCTGGTTTCTCTCCATCACCTGTCCAATGCTGGGAGCATGGGTGGGGAGGCACATGGCCTGAGCCATGTTTGGGGATTGATAGGGCAGGAGATGAGACATAATGGAGGTGGCAGAGGGCCAGGGGCAAATGGGGTTGGGATGTGGGGATGGCCAGTGAGTCCTTCTCACCCCACTTTCACCCACACTGTTCTCCAGAAATAAGAATGTCTAAGCCCCTGGAGGCCGAGAAGCAAGGCCTGGACTCCCCGTCAGAGCACACAGGTAGATGGGGACAGGTTGGGGGGTGAGGTGGGATGGGGGGGTCTCAGTTGCAACTGACTTTTTCTCTTCTCTCTACAGATTCTGAGCGAAATGGACCAGACACTAATCATCAGGTCTGGGGTCAGGGGGGTGAAGGGACAGTAGGGGTGTGGCAGAGAAGTGGGGAAGTGGGAGGCAGGGTGTCAAGACTGGCTTTGCCTCACTGCCCTAGCCTCACTCTGCTTCTCTTTGCAGAACCCCCAGAATAAGACTGCCCCATTCTCTGTATCCCCAACTGGCCCCAGCACCAAGGTAAGCCCCCCCCCCCAATCCACACAGCTGGGTTGGGGGGCCCCAGGCCTAGGGCAACACCGAGGCCAAGGCCCCTCCCACCCTAGCCTGTGACTCACCCCACTCCTTCCCCTTCCCTGGTGGGGGGGCTGGCCAGGGAAATCCCCCCCGGAGCCCCAGAGTGCTGAACAACAGGAAGCCAGGGTCCGCCCCCATCCCAACTTCCCTGACCCAAAGAGGGGACTGTTCCCTGCCCCCCCCCCAACATACAGACCCAGGGCCCATCCCAGGAAGCTGGGGTAAAGGAGGTTAGGCAGGTTTGTGAAGGAGGATGCTGATCCCCAGTGCCCCCTAGGGATCACGGTCCTCTCTAGGTCCCTATCCTGGAGAGGGCTTCTTAGGTTCCACTTCAACAAGGGGGCTCTCTGGGGTCCAATCCCCAAATTCAGTGACTTGCAGAAAATGATCTGATCTCTGCCCAGCAGAGAGGGCATTGTGCTGCACTCCCCACCTGTGGCCTCTGCTCTCAGTGCTCAGCAGGATCTTGTAGCTTCTTCCCCAGCAACTTTACTGTGGGAATCAGGCACGAGGGGCTCTTGATCACCCTCCCCAAAAGTTCAGCCACTGAAGTGGTGTCTCGGTCCTTACACTTGGGGTATCTCATAATTCACTGCTTCACCTTCGTTATTAGCTGTTCCCCAATGGCTTTGAGGTCACCACTCTGTAAGGGCAGGTTCGGCCGCACCCACCAATAGTACTCACATGAGAATTTCCTTCATTGGTTTTCCAATGAAATTGGCTGCTGTGGAAAGTGGAGGGCCGAGATGCAGACAGGATATGGCTGGCCCAGGTCCCCACTAGTACCCCACCTTTCCAACAACTGAAATCAGCTTTTTTTTAATGGAAAATTTTTAATAGAATGGAAAAGTAGACTCATTCGACATGGAAATGAAAGCAGAGTTAAAGCACACCCTGAGCCCTTGGCCTGCTGAGGGCCAGAACCTGAGCCCTTCCCCCAGCTGGCACAGGTTCAGGGGTACAAGCTGGGTGGGGGCGGAGCTGGGCGCCCCAGAGTCTCTGCTAAGGCAGAGCCAGCTGTTCCCCCGAGACCGGATGGTCCCCACTTTTCCCGAAAACCACCAGCTGTCGTCTTCAGTAGCCCCATTGGTCTTTAGCACCCAACCAAAACGTGGGTGCATTCACGGGGCCCTAAGCACCCCGCCTGCTACTCTGCTTCACACAGCTTCACACTGCCTGGCACCCCTGAAACTGATATTCAGGTCCAGTCCTTTCCGTCCCCCAATCCCATCTGTTCCACATGCTGCATGCTGAGCTGTAGGTGCAGTGCACCCTCTTCTGCTGCTCCTCTGCAAAGGGGTTCTGCCCCATGGGGCTGGAGGGGGACCTCAGTGTCCCTCCCCATGATTCCTTTGCCCATAAGACTTGTTTGTTCATTTTTAGACCTACTCCTGGCAGTGCTCAGGGATTACTCCTGGCAGTGTTCAGAGGACCATGTGTGATCCCAGGGAGCAAAATGGGGTTGGCCATATGTAAGGCATGCATTGTATCCCATTTTATGTCTTCCACCCATTCAGACTTTTGGGGTCACACCTAGCAGGGCTCAGGACCACGCATTGTTGAGGATCCAGCCTGGATCTTTCCACTGTGATTCAGCCCTTTGAACTTGCTCAGACTCCCCTTTGAGTATTTAGGGGAACTCTCACCAATCAAGAGCTCAGCCTAGGCCTGGGTCTGACGTTTGGCGCCCCCATATCCCAGGCAGGGACTTAGGGGGCAGGAGCTGGAGGTGAAGCTGACGAGGCAGCCCCTCGGACACATTCATCAGAGGGGGCTGTGCTGTCACCCCTTCTGAGTGCAGATTCTGAAATAAGTCATCGGAGCAAAGCAGCTGGGACAGGCTCTGCCATAGCCCATCCACACTGCCCAGTCCATACCCGCCATTGTTCATATTGCCCCATCCACACCTGCCACTATCCTCACCTCCATCATCCACACCCATCATTGTCCACATCTCCCCTGTCTACACCACTATCCTCCATAACATCCTATCTATACTTCCCCTATCCATGCTGACTGTATCTCTTCTACCACCACTCCAGTACCAACCCCACCGCCTCCCTAGCCCCTGGGTAGTGACTTAGTGTTTTAAATAGTCCAAATCCAGTTCAGTGAGATGGTGCTGGGATTAAGTGCTTGCTTTGCCCTCAGGCCATCACAGTTGGAACCCCTGTTTGTTTCCAAGAACACAGCCAGGGGTGACTTCTGAGCATTGAGTAGGTCTTGAGCACCACTAGATGTGCCCTCCCCCAATAATGTAGTGCTCCACTAACCAAAAGCTGGAGCAGATGGGGTGTCTGGCCCAGAAACCCCTCACTGGTGGTGCTGGGGCCCCACTTGGCATTGTGAGCCCACACAGGGAAAGGCCTCAAAGGCAGCCCTCTTGAGTGGAGTGCAGGGATGTCACCTACCTGAAATCAGGGGGAGACTGGGGCCAAGGCTGTCCAGGGAAGTGGCCGGAGCAATAACACAGTGGTAGGGTATATGCCTTGCCCATAGCCAACTCAGGACAGACCTGGTTCAATTCCCACCATCCCATATGGTCCTTCGAGCCTGCCAGGAGTGATTTCTGAGCGCATCTAGGAGTAAGCCCTCAGTGCTGCCGGGTGTGACCCAACCCCCTCCAAAAAAAAGGCTGTCCAGGGCAGGGCCCTCTCCCCTCCCCACCCCTTCCCTCTTGCGCCGAGCCAGGCCCCAGTGCCACCCACATGCCCTCTCTTTGGTTCACAGGTGGGCATTCTCTCTGGCCTCCACTTAACATTCTGGGGTCCCGGACCCTGCCTCTCTCCCCCCCAGATCAAGGCTGAAGATCCCAGTGGTGATTCAGCCCCCGCCGCCCCCCCGCCCCCCCAGCCAGCTCAGCCTCACCTGCCACAGGCCCAGCTCATGTTGACAGGCAGCCAGCTCGCGGGGGTAAGTGCTGGGGCCGCGGGTATTAGGGAATGCCCAGGCCGGCCGCCTCCCCTCTGACTCTGGGTTATAGTCGGGCTCCCACAGGGCCAGGCTGCCCGCTGCGCCCACTTTTGTCCAGGCTCCTGCACTAACTGCCCTCTGCCTTCTCTGCTCTCTGCACCTGCCACTGCCTGCAGCTCACAGCCCTGATGCCTGCACAACAGCAGCTTCTCCTGCAGCAGGCGCAGGCCCAGCTCCTGGCCGCAGCCGTGCAGCAGTCCACAGCCGCCGCTGCTGCCGCCGCCGCCTCCTCCTCCTCTTCTTCCTCTTCCTCCTCCTCCTCTGCCTCCTCTTCTGCCTCGCAGCCCCCTGCCTCCTCTGGGGGAGGCGACTTGCCACCACCGCAGCCTGCCAGCCAGCCCCCCGGGACCCCCCAGCTCACCTTGTCCCAGCCCATCCAGCTCACAGCACAGGTAAGGGCTGGGGGAGTGGGCACTCCCGCTCTCAGAAGACATGGGGGCAGAAGTGGGAGCCTGAGGGGGCTTTGTTCTCACCTCCTACCACATGCCGGGCCTGCCCTCAGAAGCTAGAGAGGGTCCAGAGGGATAGTTCAGGGTTAAGGTACTTGCCTTGTGATCAGCTGACCCTCATTCCATCATCATGGCCACAGAGTGCCCCCAAACACCACTAGAGGTCTGAGCACTCACTGTTGAGTGAGGCCCAACCAACATCCCCAAATGAAGGCCCCATGAGAGTTAGTAGGGGGTTAATATGCCCGCCTCCATCCTACCCACCCCAGCTCCATCTTGGGCAGCTCATCTGGTTTCCTGAGCGTCACTGAGTGTGGTCCCCAAACTGAAGCCAGATGATGATGATGATGACAATGATATAATTGTATAGAGAGGGGCCAGAGAGATAGTACAGGGCATTTGCCTTGTATGCAGCTGACCTGAGTTTGATCCCCAGCATGCTATATGGTCCCCAGGCCTGCCAAGAGGGATCCCAGACTAATCAAAGTAGATAGATTTCCCTTCTGGTCAGGACACTGTCCCTGGGGGAGTCCCCACGGGATCACATTTGAAGGGGGTTGCAATTCAAAGATCTTCCTAAGAAAGGGCCTGTTCTCAGGGGTCAGAACATCTCAAGTATCCTATTGGGGTATCCAGTTCGATCTGTCACACGGGATGGACAGCATGGGTGGGAGAGCCCAGCAGGAGGAACTGCTGTCTCTTGCCCCCTCCCCTGCCCAGGCCACATCATGCTGGAACCTGGTTCCCTGAGCCCCATTCCCAGTCACTAAAGTCTTGAGGTGTCCCTGGTGCCCTGCAGGGATCCTGTGGAATCTCTTGCACCCCTCCACCCTGACACACAGTGATTCCCTAATGCAGAGCCTGGTTCCAGGCACCAGAGAACTGTCCATGGATGTTCTGGGACATATGTCACCAGGAGGCCCCCACCTCAGGACCATCCTCCCTTATTCTGGATCTTTCCCCTAATTGGCCTGGCCCTGCAGCCCTGAGGCCTTTGCTACTTGCTGCCAAAGGGACCCTCAGTGTCTGACTCACCCACAGTGGGAGGTTCCCTTTGTACCAGGCCCTGAGCCAGTGCAGACACTCTGAACCCACCAATTCCCATGGCCAGGGTGCCTAGGGGAAGTGAGTTTTCTACCTGGATCACCCCTTGAACAGCCAGGCAGCTGGGCAGGCAGGATCCCCCTGAAGGCCTGCAGGGTCCTCCAAATCTCCCTCCAGAGCCAGGAACTTGGCCTGTCACCCACAGGCCCTTAGTGGGTCCCACCCAAGGCTGCCTCTCCTGGCTTTTACCTCTTCTACCTCATAGCTGCTCCCTCTTCAGCCTTTAAGCCTTAGCTCAGACCACACCTCCAGGAAGTCCTCAGTGACTTCCCTCCCTTCTGCTGGCTTGAATTCTGGCCTCTGACTTCCCCTGGGGGCCTCAGTAGATGGGTAGGGGCCACAGTCCTAACCCCTCTCCCCCACTGTGCCTCCCTCCCCAAGACTGAGGAAGCCCATTGAGATTCAGGTAGACAGGGCAGCCAGTGCACTCTTCAAACATCCACTCCCCAACCCCTTCTGCCCCCTGGCCTTGCCCCTACTTTCCTTGTCCTCAGCAAGTGGGCAGCCCTTTGTTGTCTAGCCTGCAATTCCTGACTCCATTCTCCTAACAGAACACAAATGTGGACACCAAGTGGGCACATTCCCATTGCCCTAACCGCCACCCACCCCTGGCCCTACCTCCCTCATCTATAGCTTCTCCCTATCACTGGCCCAGGTAGGCGTTCAGAGGAAGGACTCTGGCCCTTCAGGAAACCCAAAACAATAAACAAAGAACCACACACATAGAATGTTTTCCTTGTGGGCCCGGAGAGATGGCACAGTGGTGTTTGCCTTGCAAGCAGCCGATCCAGGACCAAAGGTGGTTGGTTCGAATCCCGGTGTCCCATATGGTCCCCCGTGCCTGCCAGAAGCTATTTCTGAGCAGACAGCCAGGAGTAACCCCTGAGCACCACCGGGTGTGACCCAAAAACTAAAAAAAAAAAAAAAGTTTTCCTTGGGCCAAAGTGATAGCACAGTGTTGTAGGACACTTGCACTTGGCTGACCTGAGACGGACCCAGGTTCCATCTCCAGCATTCCATATGGTCCCCTGAGCCTGCCAGGAGCAATTTTTGAGTGCAGAGCTAGGAGTAACCCTCGAGCGATGTCAGATGTGGCCCAAAAACAACAACAACAACAACAACAAAAGTTTTCCTTTAAGTCATGAAAGTGAGAACTAGGAAAATATTTACCTCAGGCTGGGGTGATAGGACAGCAGGGAGGTCTGTGAAGGACAGAAGTTGACATTTTGTCTATTTCAGGTGAGTGGGTATAGTGGGCAGTACTGGGGGCACATACAGTGCCAGAAGTAGAACTGGGGCTGCTACATGAAACGCATAACTCGGTCCCTTGAATTATTCCCCTGCTTTGGTGTTTTTGGTTTTGACTTGATTTTTCTGTTGGTTTTTGTGCTATACCATATATGAAGCTGGGGAATGAACCTGAGTTGCAAGACAAATGCTCTGCCTACTATACCATCTCTCAAGTCCCTAAAATATCTATTATTAAAGAAGAGCCAGGCATTTGCCTTGCAAGCAGCTGACCCAGGATGGACCGCAGTTCGATCCCCCAGTGTCCCTTATGGCCCCCCAAGCCAGGAGTGATTTCTGAGTCATAGCCAGGAGTTATTCCTGAGTGACACGGGATATGGCCCAAAAAACAAAAACAAAAAAAGAAGAGCCGAGAGATAGTACAACAGAGAGGGTGCTTGTCTTGCATGTGGCCAACATGGTTTCAATCCCCAACACCTGTATGGTCCCCGAGCACTGTGAAGAGTAATTTCCGAGTGCAGAGCCAGAAGAAACCCCTGGGCACCAAGAAAGAAAGAAGGAAAAAAATGAGGAAGAAAGGAAAGAATAATAATTTTTTTTTTGGTCACACCCGGCCGTGCTCAGGGGTTACTCCTGGCTATCTGCTCAGAAATAGCTCCTGGCAGGCACGGGGGACCATATGGGACACCGGGATTTGAACCAACCACCTTAGGTTCTGGATGGGCTGCTTGCAAGACAAACACCACTGTGCTATCTCTCCGGGCCCAGGAAGAATAATTTTAATGTCACAGTCAGTAGAATTGGGGGTAGTCCCTCCCCATGAAGGAAGAAAGGAAGGAAGGAATGAAGGAAGAGAAAGGAAAGAAAGAAGGAAGGAAGGAGGAAAGAAAGAGGGAAAGAAGGAAAGAGAAAGAAAGAAAGGAAGGAAGAATAACTTTAAGTGTCCCAGTTAGTAGAGTTGGGGGCAGTCCCTCTCCAGGCCATTCCAGCAGGCTGGTTAGGAAGGGCTCAGGCAGAGAAGGGATAGAGCTCAGGGTCTCACACCTTGCGCCCTTGCTCTCCCTGGGCAGATCTTTGAGTTCTTTTCTCACAACAGGGAGCCAGTGAGTCAAAGAGAAAAAGTTAATACTAATAGCCACAGGCGAGTCTGCTGACCAACAGGTTGGTGGCATTACAGCTCCTGATGATCTACTTTGTGGATCTGCCACATTTGCCAGTCCTTCCTGGTCTCCTGAGCATCTGGTTGCTGAGGTGCTGCAGAGGAGGTAGTAGGGTTTGGGGGAGCTGAGTCATCGGGAACTTGATGGTGTGTATTGTCAGAAGAGGGTGAGAGCGGCCAGAGAGATAGCACAGCAGTACGTCATTTACCTTGCATGCGCCTGACCAGGGACAGACCCAGGTTCAATTCCCAGCATCCCATATGGTCCCCTGAGTCTACCAGGGCCGATTTCTGAGCACAGAGCCAGGAGTAATCCCTGAGTGCTGCTGGGTACGGCCCAAAAACCAAAAATAAATAAGTACGGGACTGGAGAGATAGCACAGTGGTAGAGCGTTTGCCTTGCACGTGGCCAACCCAGGAGATGGTAGTTCAATTCTAGGCATCCCATATGGCCCCTGAGCCTGCCAGGGGACATTTCTGAGCTCAGAGTCAGGAGTAATCCCTGAGCACTGTCGGATGTGACCCAAAAATTAAAATAAATAAATAAATAAGTAAATAAATAAATAAACCTTAAAAAAAAAAAGAGGGTGAGAGGGGCCGGAGTGATAGCACAGTGGTAGGATGTTCGCTTTGCATGTAGCCGACCCAGGACCGACCTAGTTTGATCTCTGGCATCCCATATGGTCCCCGAGGCTGCAAAGAATGATTTCTGAGCACAGAGCCAGGAGCAACTCCCAAAAGAAGAGGATGGGAACATGAAGTCCAATAGGGCACCCCTGGAGTTTGGGGATACTCTAAGGGGTTCCCCGATGGCACAAGGAGCCAGTGTTTCAGAGAACAAGTGGTGATAACATGACTCACCTTCAGCCTTCGTGAAGAGTTACACACTTTTCTCAGGGCAGAATTTGGCCCTCACCCACAGGTACTCAGGGCTTTCCTGACCCTGGTCAGCAGTGACCCCTGCCAGTGCTCAGGAGCCCCTGTGCAGTTCCTGGGGGTTGAATCTGGGTCTTCAGCATACAAGACAATACCATAGTCTCTCTGGGCCTTTGTCCTGGTTATTTGTTTGGTTTTGGTTTGGGGCCACACCCAGCAGTGCTCAGGGGTTACAATCCTGACAGTGCTCACAGTACCATATGGTACTAAGGATCCAACCTGGGTCTGACAGTCCTGTCAGACCTGTTATTTGACCTGATATTTCAGTTTGGAGTTTAAGTCTGATTTCACTCTTTCACCCCCAATCTTTGGTCAAGATTCCAGCTGCGGGAAGAACGGGTGGGAGGGGCGCTAAAGCAGCTTTGATCCATGAACTGTGTCTGCAGGCTCCTGGCTGGGCGGATCCAGGCTCTCTGAGGCCTCGAGGAGCAGCAGCACTGCCTGCCCCGCTGCACCCCACCTTTCACGTGTCTTAGGCCAAGGCTTCCTGACACTAACTATCCCAGCTCTGACATAACTGCCCGCAGCTGGCATCATGCGCCCCCAAGTGGCTTCAGACCCACCGACTACTCTCACTGGTGAAGCTATGGCGCCTCCTATCGACGAAGCACCCTCTGGCTGGCTTTAGTCTAACATGCGTCTCCAAGGTGCCACAGGGCCACCTATCTGAAAGAGGAGGGAGGGATTGTGCTCTCCTGGAAATAAAACAAGAAGCCGATCACGGTTGAGAAGAGCAGACAGGGAAAAGGGAAGACTTCTCAGAGCGAGTTTTGGGGGGCTCTCTGTGGAGAGGGGGGAGTTTACAGGCAAGGCCCAGCAGGGACTTTTGTTTGGTGATTCAGTAACAGGAAGTGGTCTGAGTAACTGGATTGAAGTTAAGGGGAGAGTGGTGTCTGGGTGAGGAAGGAGAGGCAAGTGGAGAGCCAGGTTGGGGTAGAGGGACCATGGAGAGGAGTCACAAGGGGCCAGAGCACAGTGACCAACCCGGGAAGGACTCGGTTCAATTCCTGGTATCCCACATGGTCCCCCGGCCTGCCAGGGGCAATTTCTGAGTGCAGAGGCAGGAGTGAACCCTGAGCACCACTGGGTGTGGCCCCAAAACCAGTCAATCAATCAATAAAGTTTAAAAAAAATTGTATCACAAGAGCCCTCCTCGCTACAAACCACCCCCAGAAGGTTCAGCAGATAGAATTGGGGGGGTGGGTTGTGGGAGGTGTCTGTGAAGTTGGATGTGAACAAAATTCAGTCTTCTTTGTATTTGGTTTTGTTTTGGGGGGGCCACACCCAGTGGGTGCTCAGAAGTTACTTCTGGCTCTGAAATCACTCCTGGTGGTCCTTAAGGGACCCTATGGGATGCCGGGGATAGAACCCAGATTGGTTGTGTGCAGGAAAACCTGCTGTACAGCCCCAAGTTCTGTCTTGATGTTTATTATTGAGCTAATCTATACTCTGGCAGCATCTTAGCTGCAGAGATCAATAGCCTGAGTAGGCCTTAAAGTTTGTCTGCTGTGGGACACACAGATCATTCCACTGTGTCACCATCTCTGGAACTGTTGTTTCAATATTGCAGATAATAGGGGAGACAATACCGGGGTTAAAGCTCTTGACTCATTTTTCACTGAGCTGGATACAATCTCCGGCATCCTATATGGTCCCCTGAGCACTATCAGGAGTGATCCCTGAACATAGAGCCAGGAGTAAGCCCTGAGCACCACCGGGAGTAGCTTCAAATCAAACAAAAACCATCAGTAGTTCAAAGGAAATCTAGGCATTGTGCTTAGGAATCACAGTTGCATCAGAGCAGCTTGATAGGATGGAGCATTAGGACTTCAGAGCTACCTCTGGATAGCAGCCAGAGAGAAGTGGGCAATGTGACCATAGCACTCAGGTTGCTTGTCAGGGGTCACATCTCTTTTTGTGGGGCTGCAATGTGGCTGGAAATGAAACCCCACACAGAGTTGAGCTGCCAAGGCTGCAGTTGGCATGTAGGGGCCACCAAGGATTTGATTTTACTTTTATTTCAGGGGAGGGCCTCAGGACCCTTTTAGCAGTTCTCAACCTACTGGGCAGTGATAACCTGAGCTGCCCTGCCAATGCGGGGAGACGTCCAGGCTCATTTTCAGTTGTGTAACTATAGTTGGTGTTTGGGGTCTGTGTGGTGATGAGAATCAAACTAGGGTCTACTGCATGTGCCTTCACCCCTCTGCCTCTCTTGAGCCCCAACTCTGGGATTTGAATATCATTGCCTTAGTGGGAATCCAAAAGGAGGAAAGACTTTTATTTACAATTTGTGTGTGTGTGTGTGTGTGTGTGTGTGTGTGTGTTTGGGTCACACTCAACAGCACTCAGGGGTTACTCCTGGCTCTACACTCAGAAATCAATCCTGGCAGGCTCGGGGGACCATATGGGATGCCGGAATTCAAATCACCGTCCTTCTGCATGCAAGGCAAACCACCTTACCTCCATGCTATCTCTCTGACCCCTTGGTTTTTATTTATTTTTTGGTTTTGGGGTCACACCCGGCAGTGCTCAGGGCTTACTCCTGGCTCTATGCTCAGAAATCGCCCCTGACAGGCACGGGGGACCATAAGGGATGCCGGGATTTGAACCACTGTCCTTCTGCATGAAAGGCCAATGCCTTACCTCCATGCTATCTCTCTGGCCCCTTGGTTTACATTTTTTTGTTTTGCTTTTTTGTGTGTGTGGTTTTTGGGTCACACCCAGCAGTGCTCAGGGGAAACTCCTGGCTTCATGCTCAGAAATTGCTCCTGGCAGGCACGGGGACCATATAGGAAGCTGGATTCGAACTGATGACCTTCTGCATGAAAGGCAAACGCCTTACCTCCATGCTATCTCTCTGGCCCCTAGTTTACATTTTTAATACAATTATTATTTATTTTATTTAGGAGGGTCTCCCCAATAGTGTTTAAAATGTCCAGGTGCTCTGGGTCCAAAGAGATAGCACAGCGGTAAGGCCTTTGCCTTGCATGCAGAAGGACAGTGGTTTGAATCTCGGTGTCCCATATGGTCCCCCGAGCCTGCCAGGGGTGATTTCTGAGCATTGTGGGGTGTGACCCAAAAACAAACAAACAAACAAAAAAAGTCCAGGTGCTCTCCTGGCAATACCAGCCCAGCTGTGCAGGTCAGAGACCAATGGGGATTAAACTCAGAATCTTTGCATGCAGAGCATGCTCACCAATTTTTTTTTTTTTGACTTTTGAACCATACCTCTATCCCCATTTACTTTGTGTTTGGGCCAGACCAGATGGTACTCAAGACTTACCCCTTAGTCTGTGCTTGCAATTACTCTTGTCAGGGTGCAGGAGACCATATGGATGACCCAGGATTAGAACTAGAATCCACAGCATCCAACTGCCTGACCTCCTCAACTCTCTGGCTTCTGGTTTGTTTTTGTAAAATATATGATTTGGAAGCCAGAGAGAGCATAAAGTGAGGATATTTGCCTTAAACATGGCTAACCTGGTTTTCGGTCCCTGGTACCCCACATATTTCCCTGAGCTCTGCCTGGACTGATCCCTGTGCACAGTGCCAGGAATAAGTCCTGAGACTGCTGGGTATGGCATGAAGAAAAGAATAAAAAAAATGAAAACCCAAATAAACCTCTTATGGTCTGTGAAACTAAAAGATGATGTAAATATTTTTTGTTTTTTGTTTTGGGTTTTGGGTCACACCTGGCAGTGCTCAGGGGTTACTCCTGGTTATCTGCTCAGAAATAGCGCCTGGCAGGCACGGGGGACCATATGGGATGTCAGGATTCGAACCAACCACCTTAAGTCCTGGGTCAGCTGCTTGCAAGGCAAACGCCGCTGTGCTAGATGATGTAAACATTTGATCCAGGAAGGAAAGTCATGGCGAGAGTTCTCTTGGGGTGGTGGGGAGTCAACCAGACTTAGAAACCCATCAGGGTGCCCTCATCCTCGGGGCTGGCTGTTCCATGCTTGTTCCTTTCTGTTTAGCATTAGGCTGCTTTGTGAGGTACCCCAGGGTTTGGGGGTGCAGTGCAAGGTCCCAGACTCAGCGGTCTCACTCCCTGTCCACCCTCTTGCAGGACATACAGCAGCTCCTCCAGCTTCAGCAGCTGGTGCTCGTGCCAGGTCACCACCTCCAGCCTCCCGCTCAGTTCCTGCTGCCGCAGGCCCAGCAGAGCCAGCCAGGTATGACCTGTGGCCCTCTGCCTTCCTGCGCCGGTCCATTACCCCCTCCTTACTCACTCTACTGTCCCCTTGTTTTCCCAGGCCTGCTACCGACACCAAATTTATTCCAGCTACCTCAGCAAACCCAGGGAGCTCTTTTGACCTCCCAGCCCCGGGCCGGGCTGCCCACACAGGTGAGTGACCATTGAGGACGAGGCTGGGACTAGGGATTGGGGGTTGGGTGGCTATTTTCTCCCCATATGGCCCTCACCCCCCCCCCAATATAAGAAATTTCCAGAAGTTCTTAAATCCCCAGCTTCTCTAAACAAATTGGAAGCTCTAGCCCAGGGCTCTGCCATCACTTAGTGCCATTTTAGGGTCTTTCTATTCCCTCCCCTTGCCCGCCCATGCCCTCTGCTATTTAGCTTCGACTTCACTCAGAATCTCTCATGGCTCTAAGGATTCCCAAGTTCCCTCCTATCATATTTTAATCAGGCCCTTTCAAAATATGTAGGAACTGGGGTTAAAGAGATAGTTAGTGGGTAGGGCATTATGGCCAACGAGGGGTTCAATCCCTAGTATCCCATATGTTCCCTCAGGCAATATCAAGAGTACTTCCCAAGTTCAAAGCCAAGAGTATCCTCTGAGCATTGCCAGGTGTGGCAAAAAAAAAAAAAAAAAAAAAAAAAAAAAAAAAGGAACTATTGCAGAAAAGCCAGACAGTTTAGGGACTAATGCAGTGCTTAGCTATACTTTGAAACTGTGAAATTCAAAGTATTCAGTAAATCAAGTTCTTCTTGTAATGTTGGCACCAGGAGGTGAGGTGACTTGGTGCATGATTCTCTTTATTCTCTTCTTTGACATCTGTGCTTTACTGAGATCTGGGGATGTGTCCAATTATGGGGTAATGCCTTGACTCAGAAAGGAGGTCACCTTGCCCATGATATATGCTCTGGATAGTCTTCCTAAAATCTGAAAAAATAAAATCTGAATCCCAAAACATGCACAGCCCCAGGCATTTGGATTATTGATTGAAATTCTGTGAGATCAAGAGCTAGAGAGATAGTACAGTGGGGAAGGCATTGGCCTTGCACATGGCCAATCTAGGTTCAATCTCCAGCATCCCATATAGTCTTCCAAGCACTGCTGGGGATACTCTTGAATGCAAAGCCAGGAGTAAAACCCCCCACAAAGTATTTGTGAGACTCAATTATTGAACTTACCACCTGCTTCAGAACTTTCATTTCAGGGAAGTGAGGTATTTCTGGGACAGCACTGGCTTCTTTGCAAAAGGTGCTCCCTAGGGGCCCAAAGCAGTGGCACAGTAGTAGAGTGTTTGCACGCAGCTGACATAAGACTGACCACGGTTCAATCCCCTGGCATCCCATTTGGTCCCCCAATCCAGGAGCGGTTTCTGAGCACATAGCCAGGAGTAACCCCTGAGTGTCACCGGGTGTGGCCCGAAAACAAACAAAAAAAAAACTGCTCCCCAATGTCACCCCACTTCCACTCAGCCCATCTGGTTAACAAACCTATTAAAAACAGCGACTGGAGGGGCAGGGCGGTGGTGCTAGAGGTAAGGTGCCTGCCTTGCCTGCGCTAACCTTGGACGGACCGCAGTTCGATCCCCCGGCGTCCCATATGGTCCCCCAAGCCAGGAGCGACTTCTGAGCATATAGCCAGGAGTAACCCCTGGGCGTCACTGGGTGTGGCCCAAAAACAAAAACAAAAACAAAAAAAAAAAAACAGCGACTGGCAGGGGCCAGAGAGATAGCATGTAGGTAGGGTGTTTGCCTTGCATGGAGAAGGACGGTGGTTTGGATCCCGGCATCCTGTATGGTCCCCCGAGCCTGCCAGGACTGATTTCTGTGTGCAGAGCTAGGAGTAACCCCTGAGTACTGCCGGTGTGACCCAAAAACCAAAAAAAAAAAAAAAAGAAATACAAACAAACAAACAAAACCCCCCCAAAAAACAGCGACTGGCTGGGGGATCAGAGCAATAGTACATCAGTAAGGCATTTGCTTTGCATGTGGCCGACCTGGGACGGCCCCGGGTTTGATTCCTGGTATCCTATATAGTTCCCCAAGCGTGCTGGGAGCGATTTCTGAGCACAGAGCCAGGAGTAACCCCTAAGCACCTCCAAGCGTGACCCAAAAACCAAAAAGCCAAAAATCAAAACAGCAACTGGAACTTAGTCTTCTACAAAGTCCCTCCTCACATACAGACTTCCTATTCTTTCTCTCCTACTTTTCACTAAACTTTTTTTACCTTCTTAAAAAAAAAGTGACTGGAAGGGCTGGAGTGATAGTACAGCAGGGAGGGCACTTGCCTTGTATATAAATGACCTGAGTTAGATCCTCAGCATCCCATATAATCCCATGATCATCACCAAGAGTGATCCATGAGCACCGAGCCACGTGTGAAACCTGAGCATTGTCAAGTGTGCCTTCCCTCTCAAAACCAGTGACAGGGCTTGAGAGTATGGTAGTTAAAGAAAGCACTTGACTTGCTTGCAGCCAACCAGGGTTTTATCCATGGCACAGTAGGGTCCTCCAAGCCCTCCCTGAACAAAGAGTCAGGGCATCACTGAGTCAGCCCTGAGCACTTCCGGGTGTGGCACAAATACAAAAATGAAACTAGAGGTGATCAGGACTTACTCTTGGCAGGGCTTGGGGACCTCATATGGTGCACAATGATCAGACCATGTGGGCTGTGTGCAAGGCAAGTACCTTACCCACAATATTGTCTCTCTGTCTCTCCCAGACAACTTTTCCTTTATTTTGAATCTATACCTTTTTCGGAGGGGAAGGGAGCCTACAGTTATAACCCATTGCACAGGTATTATTCCCAACTCCCTCTGTGAGTGAAGAAGGGCATCACCAGCTTGCAAAGTGCTCATTAGGTACTCATTAAGTGTCTCAGGCCCTGCAGTCTTCACTTTTTTTTTTTTTTGGTTTTGGGTCACACCTGGTGGCGCTCAGGGATTACTCTGGCTCTGTGCTCAGAAATCGCTCCTGGCAGGGGGGGGGGGGAGGGGACACGACGACCATATGGGATGCTGGGATTCAACCTCTGTCTGTCCTGGGTCAGATGCATGCAGGGCAAATGCCCTACCGCTGTGCTATCTCTCTGGCCCCCAGTCTACACATTTTAAGCCAAATGCTCCCGGTGAGCTGAGCAGACTCATCCTGCGAGGGAGAAATTGAGGTTCAGGGTGTCAGGAGGCTAGCCCGAGTGATTCAGAAATGCCGTGGCAGCGGCCATCCTGGCCATCCAGGCCCCCAGCTGCAGCAGAGATCCAGGGGCACCTGCTGGGAACCTGCAGGAGGACTTAGCGCTAGGCAGTGAGGGCATCCTCAGGAGGCCGCCGAGTTTAATTCCGATGGAGAATGAATGAGGGGCTGCCTGGGGCAGCTGGCAGCGGGTCCAAAGGGACAGACCACTGTTGTGCCCCATCCGGGCCCTTGGTCCTGTCCACCATATCCAGCCTCGACCTGCCTAACAGTCCCACATCCACAGCCCCCCAAATGCTTGGAGCCACCATCCCACCCCGAGGAGCCCAGTGACCTGGAGGAGCTGGAGCAATTTGCCCGCACCTTCAAGCAACGCCGCATCAAGCTGGGTTTCACGCAGGTAAGCAGTGAGTGGGACCAGCAGGTGGGTGTGGGCATGGTCTCTTGTGGGCGTGGCTTATCTTTGTCTGGATTTCTGGGTGGACGTAGTCTGTCAAGAGCAGAGTGTGGTTTTCCTTGTCTTGGTACTGTCGGGCATGGTCAGCTGGTGAGCTGGATGAGCCCGACCCTGACCACCATCCCATCCCTGTCCACGGGTCCAGGGTGACGTGGGCCTGGCCATGGGCAAGCTCTATGGCAACGACTTTAGCCAGACAACCATCTCCCGCTTCGAGGCCCTCAATCTGAGCTTCAAGAACATGTGCAAACTCAAGCCCCTCCTGGAGAAGTGGCTCAACGACGCAGGTGGGCCTGGGTAGGGGTTGGGCAGGGCCTGTACACGGGGAGACAGTGGGGGGAGGCAAGGCACCGGCTCACACCCATCTCTCTCCTCCTGGCACAGAGACGATGTCTGTGGACTCGAGCCTGCCCAGCCCGAACCAGCTGAGCAGCCCCAGCCTGGGTTTCGACGGGCTCCCAGGCCGGAGGCGCAAGAAGAGGACCAGCATCGAGACAAACGTCCGCTTCGCCTTAGAGAAGAGTTTCCTAGCGGTGAGGTCCCACTTCTAAGGGCCTCCCTGGGGAGACAGGACTGTGGGAGGCCCTGGCTAAGGTGCCCTTTTCCCCCAGAACCAGAAGCCTACCTCAGAGGAGATCCTGCTGATCGCCGAGCAGCTGCACATGGAGAAGGAGGTGATCCGCGTCTGGTTCTGCAACCGACGCCAGAAGGAGAAGCGCATCAACCCCTGCAGTGCCGCCCCCATGCTGCCCAGTCCCGGGAAGCCGGCCAGCTATAGCCCCCACCTGGTACACAGAGCCCTGTTGGGGCTAAGGCACAAGCTCCTGGCTTGTTTGCAGGGCCTAGGGCAGAGGCTGGGAGAGCCGCCCATGGGTGGAATGAGCAGGTGCCTAGGGACATACTGTGGGGTCTCTGTGTGGCGTGTCCATCACCCAGAACACACAGCAGTATAGTGGCTGCAGGGGACAGGATAGATAGGGGACAGAGCAGATGCACACTCAGAAGGGGCACCATCCCATGAGGTCTGGCACCATCACTCTGGGCTCTGGCATCCTCATGCCAGGGTCTGGCATGCAGCAGAGGGAGGCACAAGGCCTCAGGGATCCTCCCTTCCCACAGGCATCAGGAACATGACAAGTTTACCAGTCATGGGAACGAGCCAAGGGACCCAAGTATGGGGCCAGAGAGATAGTACCTAGGTTAAGGCACTTGTTTGCATGTGGCCACTCCCAGTTGATCCTTGACATTACATGGTCCCCACCAAGAACATCCCCTGAGCAGCCAGAGTACAGCAAGTTGTGGTCTGTGGTCCCTAAACCCCCAAACACACCCTCAAGGGATGGAGACAGGGAGCCCCTAAGGCAGGGTGTGTGGGCCATGGAGACCCTCAGGTGTGATGGTAGGAATTGTACCTTACTGTGTATGAATGGGGGTGTAATGGGAGCTGGACACCCCACTTGCATGCTAGGAATTTTAAACCTGAGCTTAAGGTGGGAGGAGCTAAGTGGCGGTGTTGAATGAGGACAGAGAAGCTCCTGGGGCAGAAGGGAGGCTGAGGCTGGAGGCAGGAAAGCTGAGTAAGGGCTGTGGTGGTCCCAAAAGACGAAGCATCAGACACGAACACGCCTTATCACCTCTTGGCCCCTTCACTGCCGGCATGGGTCACTCAACTTCTCTGCACTCCTCCCACCTCCACTCTCAAAGAGCAGAGCCCACAGCCTCTGGCCAGGCTCATGAGGCCGAACCAATAGGCAGGGCAGTTTGGTTACCAGTTCCCCAGCATTTCCAATGGCACCAAAATGCAACCTGCCCAGAGCCTTAATCTAGCAGCAACAGAGGAGATGGGGGCACTCCAAGAGGGCCCATGGAGTCCAGAGAAGCTTCTCTGGGTGCTTGTTCCCCAAGGCCTTTTGCCCGTCCATCCGGAAGGCAGGGAGTACTGTGGGGTCCTGCAGAGTCAGTGGTCTGACCTGTCCTTTTCCTCCCTCCCTAGGTTACACCGCAAGGGGGCGCCGGGACCTTGCCGCTGTCCCAAGCTTCCAGCAGTCTGAGCACAACAGGTGAGGGGGGTGCTGAAGATTTGGGGGGCTGGGGGAGCAGCTCTGGGGACCACAGCAGTCTCCCCCTCTGCTCTGTGATTTCCTGAGAAAAAGGCAGTCTGTGGGCTCGAGAGGTAGTGCCAGACTAAAGTGCTTTACCTGCATGTGGGAGATCCTGGTTCAAACTCTGGTACCACATGGTCCCCAGAACATCATGGGGTATGACCTTAGAGGCCCCCTAGCACCACAGGGGTGGCCCCATCAGTGAATTCCTGAGAAAAAAGTTTGCTGCTGAAAGGAGGTGCACTTGGGTCCTGTTCCTGTTCTCCCAAATTCTGAGTCTCAGTTGTGCCACCAGCAACATTTGTAGATGAACAAGCAAGTATGCACTCACTTTGCACCCAGCACCCTCTTCCTGGGGCAGGGCATGTGAAGCATCCTGTAAATAAATATCATCCCTGCTGTGAAACAGAGGCCCCAGAGACCTCTCCAGGCTGGGCTGAGCCTGGAACATTCATTTCCCCAGGCACGGAGGGTGGGCCCAGCGCTGTTTTAAACTCCCCCCCCTCCAGCCCCCACACCCATTCAGTTCTCTGAAGCAGGGCTCTAGAAACTCAGCTCGGAAGAGGGAAAGTGAAGGCACGGACTGGGGCACCCCAGTGGCAGGGATTGTGGCCTGGCCCAAGGCTAGACTCAGAGCCTGGAGCACATCCCGAGTCCCCGCCGCACCCCGGACTGGCCGTTAGAGGGAGCCACAGGTCTGGGTCTCCTGGATGCAATTGTTTTGTTGTTGTTGTTGTTTGTTTTGTTTTTGGGCCACACCCGGTGACGCTCAGGGGTTACTCCTGGCTATGCGCTCAGAAGTCGCTCCTGGCTTAGGGGACCATATGGGACGCTGGGGGATGGAAGCGCGGTTCGTCCTAGGCTAGCGCTGGGCAAGGCAAACAGACACCTTACCTCTAGCGCCACCGCGCGGCTCCTGGGTGCAATTCTTAATTATTTATTTATCTATTTATTTATTGGTTTTGGGGTCACATCCGGCAGCACTCGGGGGTTACTCTTGGTTTTGTGCTCAGAAGTCGCTCCTGGCAGGCACGGGTGACCATATGGGATGCCGGGATTTGAACCACCGTCCTGCATGCAAGGCAAACGCTCTACCTCCATGCTATCTCTCTGGCCTCCTTGGTGCAATTCTTAATTATTTATTAGTTTTTTGGGTCACACCCGGCGACACTCGGGGGTTACTCCTGGCTCTGCGCTCAAAAGTCGCTCCTGGGCCCGGAGAGATAGCACAGCGGCGTTTGCCTTGCAAGCAGCCAATCCAGGACCAAAGGTGGTTGGTTCGAATCCCGGTGTCCCATATGGTCCCCCGTGCCTGCCAGGAGCTATTTCTGAGCAGACAGCCAGGAGTAACCCCTGAGTGTGGTCCAAAAAACCAAAAAAAAAAAAAAAAAAGAAGCGCTCCTGGCAGGTTCGGGGGACCATATGGGATGCCGGGGATTCGAACCAATGTCTGTTCGAATTAGCTGCGTGCAAGGCAAACGCCCTACCGCTGTGCTGTCTCTCCAGCCCTAAAAACGTGCAATTCTGATCTGTGCCTGGGACGGGGTGTTCTGTGTTCTGGTCTGGGTCTGGGCCTGGGTCGGGGTGCAGGGCTGGCTTGCGGGGTGCGAGCCCCGCCGGCACTGCTCTCACAGCAGGAGTCCCCCATCCCACCCCACGGAGCAAAGGCACAGAGGCAGGGCCCGGGGGAAACGACGCGGGGCGGCAGCTGCAGACTCGCGTGTCTCTCTCGGCAGTTACTACCTTATCCTCAGCTGTGGGGACGCTGCACCCCAGCCGGACAGCCAGCGGGGGCGGGGCCGGGGCCGCGCCCCCCCTCAATTCCATCCCTTCCGCCACGCCCCCATCCCCGGCCACCACCAACAGCACAAACCCCAGCCCTCAAGGCAGCCACTCGGCGATGGGCTTGTCGGGTCTGAACCCCAGCACGGGGTAAGTGGGGCGCAGGGAGGCGCGGGGCGCACAGCGGCTGCGGGCGCTTGCGGGGCGGGGAGCTGGGCGCTAACCCTCTGCCTTGCCTCCTGCAGAAGCACAATGGTGGGGTTGAGCTCGGGGCTGAGCCCGGCCCTCATGGGCAACAACCCTCTGGCCACTATCCAAGGTGCGTGCCGCCTCCTGCCTCTCCTCCTCCCCCACTCGCTGCCCTCACTGCCTCGCTTGCCTGCTCTGCACCCCCTGGCCTTGGGGGAAGGTGTGAGGGGCGCCGACGGGGGTGGGGGGCCCTGCGGGCAGCCGGGGGGCGGGGGGGGGCTATCCACCTGCTGGGGACAGGCCGCAGGAAGGTGCCCAGCCCGCCTTTCTTCCTCCCGCTGCAGCCCTGGCCTCTGGTGGAACCCTGCCCCTTACCAGCCTTGACAGCAGCGGGAACCTGGTGCTGGGGGCGGCCGGCGCGGCCCCCGGGAGCCCCGGCCTGGTGACCTCGCCACTCTTCTTGAACCACGCGGGGCTGCCGCTGCTCAGCGCCCCGCCAGGCGTGGGTTTGGTCTCAGCGGCAGCGGCGGCCGTGGCGGCCTCCATCTCCAGCAAGTCTCCTGGACTCTCCTCGTCCTCCTCGTCGTCCTCCTCGTCGTCCTCCTCTTCGTCCTCCTCCACGTGCAGCGAGGCGGCAGCACAGACCCCCGGAGGCCCCGAGGCCGGCTCCAAGCCCGAGTGAGGGCGCCTCCAGCCTCCCCCCTCCTCCTCTGACCCCTTCTTCAGCTCCCCCCAGCCTGGAAACGAGGTCGAGCAGTCGGGGGACAGACACGAAGGGTCCTCGGAGCAGGAGTGACCAGGGAGGAAAGACCAAAAACAAACAAAAAATACAAAAACCAACCAACCAAGAAGAAAAAGAAACCAACAGAAAACCAAAAATAATCACAGCAGAAACCAGCTGCCCCAAAAGAACCAGCGGTGAAAAACAAACCAAAAACAACCCTGAACCCCCATCCCCACTAAACCCACTGAACCAAAAACCAGTCACGAGCCAGACCTCAGCGTGTACCCCTCCCCTCACTGCTACGACACCAAATATGAACCCAGCCAGGCCGGGAGCCTTGGCCTCTGGACTTCAGCCGGGCCGAACTGGGGGGCCAAGCCCCACCTTGCCGCCCTCAGTGGAAACCCGAGAAGGAAAAGAGAAGGTGCCAGCCTTCTTGCCCCCGGCCCCCGCCCTGGGCCCGGAAAGACAGGGCACAGCCCAGAGGCGCAGGGAGGGCCAAGCCACCTAGCAAATGTTCTTTTCCGGAAGGTACAGAAGGGCCTGAACACCGCTCACCAAATATTCCGTAGCTTCATCCAAAGGATGTACAGAATTTTTAGCGTTGTGCTCAACAGAATGTGTTCCCCCATGTGTCCCTCTGTCCCCTGGGCCCCAGCTCTCCTCACATGGGCCGGGGGGCGCTTTAACCTCCCTCCCCCCGCCCTGGGAGAGCACCTTGGACAGCTCCTGGGCCCTGTACATCTCCCTTCGAAGGGTGGGCTAGGCCGTTTTGCCAAGTTCTAGCTTTCATGAGCCTCCCATCCCGCCTGCACCCTGTCACCCCCTCTCTGCTCGGGACCCTCCCCAGCGCCCAGTCCCTGGGAAGGCGGACGGGTTCGGGTTGCAGGGCCTTCGAGTTGTCTTTCCATCCTTGTCTGTCAGTTTCCCTGAAAGAAGAAATTCATACTCCAGTGCCTATCCGTGGGATCCTTCCCGTTTTGACATTGACCAGAAACCAAAAAGAACTCACCTCGTGTCCCCGCCCCTCATGCCCCCCACACGCACACACCCATGCACCCCGCGGTGGGGCTCCTCCAGGGAAGCCTCATCAGGGTCCCTGTGGCTGGTGAGATCTGGACCATGGAGCCCACTGTGGTCCTCAAGAATCTCGGCGGCACCCAGTGTCTGCCCAAGGAAGAGCCGATGGGAGCCACTGGCCCTCCTGCCGCCGGGGAGACCAGCTGTCTTGAACCAAAAAAGAAAACAAAACCCCAACCAAACCGAAAACCAAACAATAAATGAAAACTAAAAAAAATTATAGATAGATATATATATATTTAAGGGAAAGAAGACGAGGACACTTTGGGCAGAAGGAGGAGCCGTGCCCTGCCCGGAGGGCAGGCCTTGGTCCTCAGGCGGCCGGTTGGACGGACAGACACTTCTTTCTCTTCACAAATACCTCATGCACGTCGTGTCGTCTTCTTCGGGAAGCCGAGGGGGCGGCGGGGTCAGCGCCTGGCCTGGGCCTGGGCGGATGGAAGCGGGTGGCAGGGCTGAGAGAGGTTGTCAGGGACAGGGGTGAAGAGCCCCTAACTCCCCGCTCCCCCATCAACTGAAAAAGCTTTAAAAACCAGAAAACAGGAAGAAGGAAAAAATAAGGAATAAGAAAGCAAAAATGGACGAAGAAAAGTAGCAAACTTTCGGGTGGTTTGATTCTTCTTTGATTTTTCTGTTCTCTCCTGTCCCTCTTTCTCTGCTTGCCTCCTTCTCTCCCTGTCCCCCAATCCCACTTCTCTCAAGCTCCTTTCTGTGTCTCTCCTCAAACCAAAGTGTTGCTGTGAAGAACACCAGCCATCGAAATCAGAGTTGAGGACCCCTCCCAGCTGGGCAGGAAGAGGGGGGCCCAGAGCCCCGGGACAAGCTGTGCTGCTGGACCCCCTAGAAGAGTTCACCCCAAGGCCCAGAGGCCTCCGAGTTCTCTTTAATTTCTCTTCTCACCTGGGAAAGGAAATTGTTGGGCTATGCCAGGAGCAGCAGAGACTCCCCAAAGCAGGGGTCTAGGGGTCCTCATCCAGCAGCAGTGAGCCCCTCCTCACTGGAATGTCAGCAACTCCAGGCACCCACCCCTGCCCTCACCCTACCTCTGAGTGTGTCCATTTCTGTGTCCTGAAGAGAAGGGCCTGAACCCCAGCCCTGGCGGTGGCAACGGGGGGGCCAAAGACGCCTGAGCAGAGAAGGATGATATTGGAGCAAAGGAACGACAACCAAAAACCCCTACGAAGTGACAGGCAGCATGGAAGGCATGGTGGAGATGACTCGAACAAAAACTATGATCCTAGACCAAAAACAAAACAAAATACAAAAAAAACCCCAAAAAAACAAAAAAAGGAAAAAAAAAGAAAAAGAAAAAAAAAAGGAAAAGCAAATCCAGGACTCACCACTTTCTCCTGCTTCCTCCTCCTGTGGCCACCTGGGACCTCGCCCTCTTCATCACCTGGGCCTCAGGGGCAGAGAAGAGGGGAGGAAGTGGGGGGGCAGGAAAGGGGCTGATGCCCTGACGTTGGTGGAGGGACCCCCGTGCACCCGGGGGTGGTGGGGACCCTCCCCCATCCAACCCCCATAACTAGGAGAAGAAAAACAAGGATAAAAGAGGAATTCCTGGGAGGGGGAAATACCAAATCCCAAGCTTTAACTACAGCTGTGAAACCAAATATTGGGAAGGGGGTGGGAGGGAGAGAGGGAGGGGCCAGTGTGCCCCAGGTCTCCCCCCTGGGCCCCCTCCCCCAGGACTCGAGATAAGGCACCAAATACCTCATAGAACTTTAATGTTTTAAAAAGGAAACCAAATATCTTTGGCTGGGGGCCAGCCAGGGCAAGGGCCTGGGGGACTGGAGGGAGCCAGGGTTGGGATGGGGTGGGGGAATTCATGCCCCCCCCATCCCCGTTTGCTCCCTTGACTCCAGTCTCCCGTGTCTCGACTCCGGGAAACAAAACTATCTCATCGTTTTTATTTTGTGGTCTGTACAGAGCCTGCGTCAGTGTGTCTGTGTGTGAAAGAGAGTTGGGGACTGGGGAGTTAGTTGTGTGTGGGGATGGGAGTGGGGACCCCAGGTCAGGCTCTGAGCTAGGTGAGATTCTGAGGTGCAGGGAGGGGGGGCCAGGGCCCTGGGCTCGAGAGGAAGATGAGTGGATTTGGAGAAAGAAGACCCCTGAATTTCTCTGCTCCCCAACCCTGACCTCCTGCTTGAGGGAGTGAGACAGGGTCCGCCCTCGGTGTGGGCCTTTTAAGTGTGCCAAAAAACAAAAACAAAAAACCAACCAAAAAACAATGCCAGTAACTCTCAGACATCCTCTCTGTTTTCTTCTGGGAGGGTGTGATTGGAAGTGGGAGGGAAGGGTTGGGGGGCTTAGGTGGGGGTGGGTAGAGATGGGATACCCACTCCCAGTAGGAATTGGGGCTAAAGGGGAGGATATGAATTCACCCCCCATCTTTCCCTGGGGAAGGTGGAGAGTCTCTAGGCCCTATCCCCTAGGACGATGGAGTCTGAGGATGGCTATCGGCCTCCCCCCATCCCGGTGCCTCTTGCTCCAGTTAGTCCAGGGTAGGGTTGCTGAGTGAGTGAGACGGACTGAGCAAGACTGAGACACGCGGGCCCCCACAGGCCTCTGAGTGGGGAAGGCAAGTGCGAGAGAAAAGGCCTCCAAGAGAAAAAAAAGAGAAACAAACCAAAGATTTAACCATTAAAAAAAAAAAAAAAAACCCACAGACAACTCCGCTACCTTTTTATACGTTGGAAAAAAAAAGTGAAAAAAATTAAAAATAAAAAAAAAAAAACCTCCAAGCCGCAGTTCCTGCTTGCGGTTTGAACTTTGACCTCAGCAGTCTCCAAAGCAAGATGAGAAAAGCGAAAAAAATTAATAATGTATATTTTTAAGTATTTGTCCTTGAGATGTTAGCTCCTGGTTCCACACACACACACACACACACACATGCACACGCATGTGCGCGCGCACACATACACACACACACACAAACACACACACAAAAGAGAGAAAAATCCAGAGGTGTTGCTGGGACGGAGACAAACTACTTTTACTGTCTGTGACTCCTCCCCTCTGCCCCCCTTCCTCTCCTTCCTTCCCTCCACCCTGCTGCCCACCCCCGTCTGTCCCCCAAGCCCAGGGGCTCAGTATTTATTTATTTATTTATTTATATAATGCAGGGTGACTGGGGCCTTTCTCCAAAGCTTGCAGAGGGCCTTTGGATCCTGGTGGCACAGGGAAAGGGCAGATCTGGGGCAAAGCAGGGGCCAGTGCTTTGATCAGCTGTTTCCTGGTTTATCCCACTGTAGCTGCTGCTGCAGCCACCACCACTGCCCAAATCTAAGGCCATACCAGGGTGAGGTGCCACCTGCCACCCCACCTTACAAAGATCTGATTGGCTCTGCCCTTCCTGGGGTGGGGGTCTCACCTACACTCTTGAACCTGCAAGCTGGAGGGGCTGGGAGGTGGTGGCACAGAGGGCCAGGGAGACGATATTGTGAGACTGAATAGGCCCTGAGATCTGCCTTTCCTCTGTTCTCACCCAGTGAGCCCCCTTTTCAGTTCTGTCTGACCCTGGTGTTGGCAGCCCCTCCCTGCCCATCCTGTATTCCCCTTCCCTGTCTCTTCTCGTGGTAGCGGGTTAGCGTTTCAGTGTTCTTAACTCCAATCTGCTTGTTCATTGTACAATGTGCTTCTTTTAAGGCCCCATTTTTGTAACTTGAGTGTGTCATTCATCTGAACAACATCAAAAATAAAAAGTTAAAAACTGTACAGAAAGAAATGCCTGTCATCCCTTGGTCTCTATCTGGGAAGGGTGGAGGGGCAATGGACCGGTCCGTGTGTGCTGGGAAGAAGACGGCTTCACTTCTAGTCAGTGAACAAGCAGAAGGCAGGCTGAGTGACTTGCAATTAGAAATCCAAGTTTCAGAAGTTGGGATGAATGATAGGCCGGAGAGAGAGCACAGCAGTAGGGTGTTTGCCTTGCACGCAGCCGATCCAAGCGGATGGTAGTTCGAATCCCGGTATCCCATTTGGTCCCCTGAGCCTGCCAGAAGCTGTTTCTGAACACAGAGCCAGAAGTAACAACTGAGCACAGCAAAACAAACAAAGAAAACCAAAAAGTTGGGATGAATGACAATCTGTTCTGCTATTTTATACAAGTCACCCTGGTGTCGCTGGGAGAGAAAGCTCCCTGGACCATGGGCATTTGACAATTCAAGACTATGTAAGAAGTTTAGCATAGATCTTCAGCAGCTTCCTCAGTAGACCTGAGAGAACCAGGCTCATGGAACTGTTGGACATTACCCACCTCTACCCCCAGAGGACCAAGGATTAGTTTTTGTCATACCCAGAGGTGTTCAGAGATCACTCCTGGTGGTGCTCAGGGGAACACATGTGGAGCTGAAGATTGATTTGTTTGGGGGCTACACTTAGAACTAGTGGTCAGGGCCCGGAGAGATAGCACAGCGGCGTTTGCCTTGCAAGCAGCTGATCCAGGACCAAAGGTGCTTGGTTCGAATCCCGGTGTCCCATATGGTCCCCCGTGCCTGCCAGGAGCTATTTCTGAGCAAACAGCCAGGAATAACCCCTGAGCAACGCCGGGTGTGGCCCAAAAACCAAAAAAAAAAAAAAAAAAACTAGTGGTCAGTGTTTACTTTTTTGTTTTGTTTTTGGGCCACAACTGGTGGCGCTCAGGGGTTATTCCTGGCTCTGTGCCCAGAAATCGCTCCTGGCAGGCACAGGGGACCATATGGAGATGCTGGGATTTGAACTACAGTCGGTACCATCGGTCCTGGGTCAGCCGCTTGCAAGGCAAACGCCCTACTGCTATGCTATGTCTCTGGCCATCAGTGTTTACTTTTCCCCCCAATGTTTATTCTTGGCTGTGGACTCAGAAGTCATTTTTGGTAGCTCAGGGGACCGAGACTGAAGACTGAACTGCAGTCAGCCACATGAAAAGCAACTACCTTAACCACTGTACTTTCTCTGGCCCCAGTACTATATCTTCTGGTCCAACAATAGCTCTTTGTTTTGTTTTGATCACTCCAGCATTGTGTGGGGCTTACTCATGGCTCTAAGTTCAGGGATCACAACAGGCAGGTATATGGGATGCTCAGATTTGAACCTGGGTCCGTCCCAGGTTGGCAGCATGCAAGGCAAGTGCCTACCTTGGCGCTATCACTCAGCAAATGCCCTACCACTGTGCTATCACTCTGGCCCCTAATTGGGCTTTTTTTATTACCATAGGTAACCTGACTCCTCTATCCTCTGATGAAAGCCTGGCACAAATTGCTAGGAGTCTGTGGCAAAGGCTACAGAAACAAGACAAAGGAATGATAAGAGGGTTTGCTAGTAGAAAGATACAAAGATTGGCCCGGAGAGATAGCACAGCAGCGTTTGCCTTGCAAACAGCTGATCCAGGACCTAAGGTGGTTGGTTCGAGTCTGGTCCCCCGTGCCTGCCAGGAGCTATTTCTGAGCAGAGAGCCAGGAGTAACCCCTGAACACCACCGGGTGTGGCCCAAAAATCAAAAAAGAAAGAAAGATACAAAGACTGAGGGCCATAGTGATAGTACAATGGGTAGAGGGTTTGCCCTTGCATGCAGCTGACCTGGGTTTGACTTTAAACATATCATGGTGTCCCAAGCACCTGAGTATAGAGTTAGGAACAAACCCGGAGAATAGCTGGGTGTGACCCCAAAACAAAAACAACTAAGAGTCTTCACACAGTATAATTTTGGCAAGATTGTAAAAACAAAAACCCTTCCAGTCTTAGGGAGATAGATAACTTGGCCCCTGAGTACTGTGGGCTTAAGTACCATCAAGCCTAATGTAGCTGGCAGGGGCCTCTATTTAAAAAAAAACAAGGTGGGGCTGAGTGATAGTACAGGGTAGGGCATTTGCACTGTACACAGCCCACCCAGGATGGACCCTTTCGATTCCTGGCATCCCTGATCCCCAGAGCCTACCAGGAGCAATTTATGAGTGCAGAACCAGGACTAACCCCTGAGCACCACCAAGTGTGGCCCCAAAACAAACAAAAACAAGGGGCTAGAGCTATAGCACAGGGCATTTGATTTTCACACCGCCAACCCAGGCTTGATCACCAGCATCCCATATGGTACCCTGAGCCTGCCTTTAGTAATTCGTGAGGTGCAAAGCCAGGAGTAACTTGATTGTTGCTGGCTGTGCCCTGACCAAAAAATGGGGAGGGGGCTGAGACACAGTAAAGAGGGTAAGGGACTTGCCTTACACATAGCTCATTCAAGTTCAAATCTCCAGCATCACTAATGGTCACTCAAAGATCATTTCTGAGCAGAACCAAGAATAGGCCAAGCACTATTGATGTACCAAAATTAAAAAACAAACAAACAAACAAAATGGGCCCGGAGAGATAGCACAGCGGTGTTTGCCTTGCAAGCAGCCGATCCAGGACCAAAGGTGGTTGTTTCGAATCCTGGTGTCCCATATGGTCCCCCGTGCCTGCCAGGAGCTATTTCTGAGCAGACAGCCAGGAGAAACCCCTGAGCAAAGTTTGGGTGTGGCCCAAAAACCAAAAAAAAAAACCAAAACCAAAACAAAACAAAAAATACGGGGCCGGGCGGTGGCGCTAAAGGTAAGGTGCCTGCCTTGCCTGCGCTAGCCTTGGATGGACCGCGGTTCGATCCCCCGGTGTCCCATATGGTCCCCCAAGCCAGGAGCAACTTCTGAGCACATAGCCAGGAGTAACCCCTGAGCGTCACCGGGTGTGGCCCAAAAACCAAAAAAAAAAAAAAAAAAATACAACACAACCAGGGTGCCAGAGTGATGGAGCAGCAGCGGTTTGTCTTGCACACAGCCAACACAGAACAGATCCCAGTTCGAATCCCAGCATCCCATATGGTCCCTAGAGCCTGTCAGAAGTGACTTCTGAGTTCAGAGCCAGGAGAAACTCCTGAGTGTTGCTGGGTGTGACCCAAAAACCAAAAACCAAAAACAAACAAACAAACAAACAAACAATAAAACAAAACAAAAATCACCCAGAAAATCAAAATGCATCCCTCTGGGATAGTATAGTGGAGAGAGGGCTCTTGCCTTGCACGTAGCAAACAGGGTTTGACCGCAACATCCCATGTGGTCTCCGAAGCCCCACCAAGAGTGATCCCTGAGCATGCCGTGACCTCAAATTATCACCCTACCCCAAAATGTATCTGTCCAACTTTTCAATCTACAGTGACAAGGACAGGGAGATGCTGACACACTTGATTAACATCCCAAGGGCATTTGATCTGGCTCCTTTTAGGTGGTCACAGACCCACAGACCCTGTTCTATGGGTCTAAGTTTCATTTTCACCCAAACATCCTGTGCCAAGCATAATTGTTACACCTGAGTGTATATAACCCCAACAAGATGCTCTCCTATATGCCTTGTGAATGTGCCCAAAGCCTGGACAGTTAGGCTTGTTTCCTTCTGCCAGGTTTCTTCATCCTGAGGAATACTATTCTGGGCCCTTGAGCGCTGTGTGCAGCTTCCATAGCCAATTGAACACGGTCATGTAAAGCTCTACGTCGGGTGTAGGAGAGGCTCCTCCCTCTAAACTAGCAAGTCTTGGGGCCAGAGCAATAGGGCAGCAGGAAGGGCACTGGCTTTGCAGGTGCAGAATCCAAATACATTCTAGTTTGGGGCTGGAGTGATAGCACAGTGGTAGGGCGTTTGCCTTGCATGCTGCGGAACCAGGATAGACTGGGTTCAACCCCCAGCATCCCATATGGTCCCCCAAGTCTGCCAGGAGTGATTTCTGAGTGCAGAGCCAGGTGACCACTGCTGGATCTGGCCCAAACCCAAAATAAATAAATGAATAAAAGGTATCTTTTATATATACATTCAAGTTTGAGGAGCTCAGCCTGCCTTCCTCGAACACCAGCACCCAGCCAGGGTTGGAGGGATGCCATCTCTCCCAGAATGGGTTCAGCTGAGGTCTCTGAGGCCTCTAAGGCAATAGGGAGCTCTCATGCCCCTGCTGATGCCAATTCCTTAAATTTCCCTTTTGTCTCATTTCTTCAGGTTCCAAACAAGAATCCCCCCACAAAGATGGAGGTAGTATGTGTGGGGAGGAGCTTGATTTCAGTAGTGGAGATATGAGTCCATCTGAGCCAAGACTAGATACCAACTAAGCACTGCTGAGTCCCATACCATCTCCTCACTGCCTCTTGATTTCAGCTCTTTCGTGAACACGGAACGGACCAGAGATAGGAGGCTGGAGCAGTGGCGTAGGGTGTAAGGCGTTTGCTTTTCCCATGCTAGCCTAGGACAGACTGTGATTTGGACCCCCCAGCGTCCCATATGGTCCACCAGGCCAGGAGCGATTTCTGAGCACATAGCCAGGAGTAACCCCAGAGCATCACCGGGTGTGGCCCGAAAAAAAAAAAACAAAAAACAAAAAATGAGATAGTAGCAAAGTACACAAGACACTCTGGACATTAAAACACGTTAACACACCCTGACCACAGCAAGTGTTGGCAGGGTTGAGTCCAGTTCCTGACAGCACATCCCTGTGGGCAGCTTCTGGGCCCCACACCGTTATCTCCTAACCTTCTCCCCACCACATCTGGATACCATCCCAGCAGCACTGCCTGCTCCACACCTGACTATTTTAGGACAAGTTGCTGGGAGAAAAGGGTAGAGGAAAGACCACTCCCCTCCCTATAAGTATTCCTGTTACCAAAAACTGCCAAAGATTTCTCTATGGTGGGCTGTGGCGACCACTAGTGGCAAGAGATCAAAACTACTACCATGAAGCATCAGTGCTCTTCTGGGAGCAGAGACTGCAAACTTGGGAGGCCTTTTCACCTTAGTACCATAGTGCCAGTTCTTCTTGCCACCCTAGTTCTATTTGCTAGCTACACAACCCTAAGAGACAGAGACAAGTACCGTGGGTCCCAAATCCAACCCACATAGCCAGCCCAATAGTAGCAAGTCAATGTCCAACTCAGTCTTTATTGACAATCATCTTGGGGCCACCAGAGCAAATAGGTGGAAGATGAGGGAGAAGAATCTTGGAGTGCCTTCTCCCTGGAAGACAGTAAATTCAGCTATAGAACTTATGGCAGTTAGAGGGGTGACAGGAGGGGGATATATTTAGAGTTGAGGGATTCAGAAGAGGTCCTTTAGCAACAGGATTTGGGAGTTCTTAGGGTAACAACAGGGCAGTCAGCCACTGATCTGGACCCCTTCAGCTTCAGCCAGGGGATAGATCTCAATGGCCTCCACCAGGGGTAGCGCCTCCACTGCAGTCTCCATCACCGCCAGACCTACAGCGGCCTCGGCCTCAGCCAGCTGCTGCCGCACAGCTGCCTGATGTTGCTGCTGGTGGGTCTTGCGATGCTTCCAAAGGTTCGAGAAGGAGCGGTAGCTCTTGCCGCAGTCTGGGCAGGAGTAGGGCCGTTCACCTGTGTGAATACGGCGATGTTCGGCAAGGCGCATAGAGATAGCAAAGGCTTTACCACACACTTCACAGGCGAAGGGCCGCTCCCCGGTATGTAGGCGCCGGTGGTCCTTCAGGTGCGTACTCTGGCGGAAGGCCTTGCCACAGTCTGGGCATGGATACGGCCGCTCCCCGGTGTGGATGCGCCGGTGGACCTGCAGTGATGTCTCTGTGCTGAACAGCTTCTTGCACTCGCTACATTCCAGGCCTCGACGTCGAGCAGGGGCGGCAGGGGCAGCAGGGGCTGGGGCTCCGAGAGCCGGCGGCGAGGCAACAGGTGAACGAGGAGCCCGGGGAGCCCGAGGGGCTGGGGGCTCCTTAGCCAAGACCTCTCCAGGCCCGGCAGCTGCATGGGCCGCCTCGTGTGCCTGCAGCCGGGCAGCTGAGCCCACTTTCTTGCCGCAGGTGCCGCACTCAAAGCGCCGTGGGGCCTGGGCGGCGGCAGCTGCACATCGGTGCTCCCGAAGCCGCAAGGAGGATGGGAAGGCTGCCCCACAGGATGTGCAGCGGTGAGGCTGGCGCCCCGCGTGGGCCACAAGCTGGTGCACCTCCAGCAGCCGCCGCAGCAGAAAGGAGCGAGGGCATTCGCGACACTTGTAGGGGTACTCCCCAGTGTGGTGGTAGCGGTGCATGAGCAGGCGGTAGGGGCGGTGGAATCGCACGCCGCACTCCTGGCAGCGGTAGGGGAAGTGCTGTGCGTGCACCAGGCGGTGCTGCCTTAGCGTGGAACTTTGTGTGAAAGCCTTGCCACAGTCCCCACAGCGGTAGGGCCGCTCCCCGGTATGCGTGAGCCTATGGCGGGCCAGGTTGGCAGGAGAGTTGAAGGGCTTGGAGCAATCAGGGCAGGGGAAAGGCCGCTCGCCCGTGTGCGTGCGCAGATGGTTCCGCACATGCGACTTCTTCTTGAACATCTTGCCACAAATGCTGCACTTATGGCGCCGTTCCAGGCGGTGCACAAAACGCTGGTGCCGGGTCAACTGCAGCGCTTTGCCAAATTCACGACTGCAAAGGAGGCAACGATAGGTGGCAGGGACTGTTGAGCCTGCTGAGCTCTCCTCAGACGCAGGGGGTTCCGGAGCCTCTGGCTCTCCAGTTTCAGCTGGGGCTGGCTCAGGGAAACCAATGACAGGCTCCTCGGGCGGGACTGGAACTGTGGGCAGAGGGACTCCCCCAGCCCCGTGGGTGCGTCGGTGATAAAGGAACTTGGTGAGGTTGACAAAAGTCTTTCCACAGGGACACGAGTGCAGGGGATTTGGAGTGTGAGCTCGCCGGTGGGCTAGGAGGAGGGCCTCTGTGCCAAAGGCCAGGCCACAGTCCACACAGAGGAAGTGAGACTCGCTACTGTGGTCTCCAAGGTGCTGGTCCAGACTGGAAGGACTGGGGAAGACACGACTGCACAGGGGACACTTAAAGACACCCTCTCGATGACTCCGCAGGTGCTGCTGCAGCTGGTGTGGCGAAAGAAAGAGCTGGTCGCAGGCAGAACAGAAGAGCTCCTGGGTGGCTGCCCCGCCGGCCTCTCCACTGTTGTGCCTTCGGGCCTTGCGGCCCCGGCGATCACGGCCAATGGCTTCACCATTGCGAAGCTCATAACTGTGATCCGAGGCAGGCACAGGCTCAGGCTGTGACACAGGCACCTCTGCTGGTGGCGATGTCAGGGTCTCTTGCTGCAAGGCTGGCTCCTCACACTCTGGGGCAGGGAAGTGGGTTGCCTGGTGCTCCAGGAAGTCGGCAGGCAGCTGGAAGAGCTGGGAGCACTCAGAGCATTTGTAGAGGAGCAGCTCTACTTCTGTGACCACTTCAGTAGTGGCGGCAGCGGCAGAAGGGACAGCTGCCCCTTCTCCACCTTCTTCTGCCTTGCGGTATGAGTGCTCCACAGCCACTCGAGTCTGACCCACAGGGGCCCCCAGCACAACAGGGGACCCCAACACCACAGGGGTATAAGACTTGGTGGGAGTAGCCCGGAGGTGTGTCTGGCGATGACTCAGCCAGAGTTCCTGGCTGGCGAAGAGAGCTTTGCAGTCCACACACTCATAGTGGATGGTGCTGGAGCTCAGGGTCGGGGCCTTGGGCGGAGACTCAGCTGCCACAGCCTCCTGGGGTGCCATCATCTTCAGGTGCAGCTCCTGGTGTTCCAGGAGCTGGCTGGGTGACATCAATAGTTGCCCGCATTCCAAGCACTGGTACTGGCTCTCTTGCACTAGCGTCTGATAGAGGCCGGTTCCAGAAGCTGTCTCTGTGGCCACGGCGACTCCAGGCTCAGCTACACCCACAAGTTCAAAGTGCTGCTGGGGCACGTGCGAGTTCTGGTGCACGAGCACCTCCTCCAGGGAGCCGTAGAGCTGGTTGCACTCAGAGCAGACATAGCGGTGCTCAATGTACAGGACTGTCTCCTCAGACTCCTCAGTCATGGTGGCGGCCAGGCCCTGGGCTGATAAGGAGATAGGGGTGGACAAAACACAACTAAGCCACTGCTTCTTCTGCCAGTCCCAGTAACAATTCTATATTTTTGGCATATCAACCCGTCCCTACCCAGAAAAACCTGAGATCTATTCCCCCTGTGACTTCTACTCCCACCCTCTTCTAACAGTTAGTTCTTCTCCTGAACACACAAAAGCACCCAGCACAAAACATTCCCAGCAGCTCCTTCCCAAGACTACCCAAGTCTCACCTTTTAATCAACTTGTATCAAACTCCACCCACCAGACCAAGGGAAGTGTCCAATTCCTCCTTTCCCAGGTGTCACAGGTAGCCAAAGCCCTCCCTGCCTATCATACAGGAACCTGAGCCCTCTCCACTCCACATTTCCTTCCAGGCAACAGACTAATCTCACCAACTCATGGGTCCATCTGGACTCAAACCTCCACTGCTTCCAGTCTACATCAACCCTTAAGACCCAACCACTTCACTCCCAGTACCCTCACCTCTCTCCTTTTCACACTCCCTTGGTATAGATTCCTCAAGCCACACCACCCCTTCCTCCAATTAACTTTTCTCATGCTGGCCTAATCCAGAGGTTGCCAAAACTTATTGGGCCTACTGTCCCCTTTTCAGGTGGGAAATTGCACTCAGCACCCACTCCCCCAGTCTCCCTCTTTTTTAAAATCAAACAAAAATATTCCCTAAATGCATCCAAAGCTACTACTGCTCCCTTCACCCTGTGATTCCAGTTCCAGCACGGGCATATGTGTGCAGTGTCTGGGAATGGATGCAACCCAGATATCAACTCCTAAAATGACTTAACCTGGTAAACCATGGTATGCCCCACAAATCAGTTTTTGGGAGACCCAACTCCAGCTTCATAAATGTCTAATTCTTTCTTTGAACCCAGGACCGCCCTCTACCACCATGCTATCCCTGGTGTGTTCAGTCTTCACATTAACCCCCTCACCTACAAGTTGCAACCTCTCTACCTCTCTTCACAATGACAGATCTTCACTTAGGAGTACCCCAACCAATTCAGGGACTCCCAGAACCACTCTTCATGGAATTTTTTTCTTTCTTCTTTTTTTGGATTTTGGGCCACCCGGTGACACTCAGGGTTTACTCCTACTCCTGGCTTTGGGGAAACCATACGGACGCTAGGGATAGAACCCAGGCCCATGCTGGGTCAGCCACTTGCAAGGCAAACACCCTACCTCTTGCGCTGTAGCTCTGGCCCCTCTTCATGGAATTTCTTTGTAAAAAGACCCCCACATTATCCTAGCCCACATTTCATATCAATGCTAAGTCTCAATTCTTATCTGTTTTGGACCACACTTTCAGGGCTAGGCAGGAGCCACATAAACTGGGGGACAGAATCTGGAGCTGCCAAAAAGAGCACTGCCACGGTGCTCTTTGAGCTATTGGCGCAATCCCAAGTCTCTGATTCTTTCCACAAAGACTCACCCAAGCCTAACCTTTCCGGGGCATGCCCAGATACCTCCATCCCATCGATTCAAAGCCTTTACAAATCTGTGCACACTAACTTATTTCAGAGACGCCAAGACTCCCCCCCTCCTTTCATCTAATCTTATCTTCTTTTGCAAAAGAAAAAAAAAAAAAAAGACCTCTTGTGACTCTAACCCGTGTCTGGTAGCCCAGACATCCCTCTCACTCACAACCTAAGGCCCACCCCTTTGCAAAAAAAAAAAAAAGGCTCTACTCTACCCTACCTTAACCTAAGGCCTATCAGGGACCCTCAATACCTAGAGCCCCTCAATTCCTCTTCCTTTGCAAAGATCCCACATCCAGACCCAATCCAGGCGACCCTTCATTGCCTGTCCCACTAGCGCTCCCCCACATCCCCTAAAGATGCCCAGACCCTGGGAACCCACCCAGGTGCCCCCAGAGGATCGCCACACCCCTATCTCGCTAACCTATGAAGTAGGGCGGGGAGGAAGGAAGACCCAGAAAACCCAAGCTTCTGGGCAACCTAACCCACCCCACCCTACTCCCCCCACCCCAGACACACCCAATTCCGGGCACTCTTCCAGAAGGCTCCTTTGGTGCACGGGGGCCCAGTCTTAGAAGCCCTCTTCATCTTGGGCACCGAAGGTGGCACCTCTCTGCAGAACCCCGCAACCCCAACCCCAACCCCAACCCCGCGGGGCAGAGCTGAGCCTTCCCTACCCCAGGGGACAACCAAGGCCTCGCCCTAAAGCCCCGATCTCGGGCTGATCCACTCGCCCAAGCCTCTCACCACCACTTAGGGCCGGGCTGGGGCCTGACTTCGTTGCAGGCGGAGCTCCCCTTTCCCTCTCCCTTCCCTTCCCTTCCCTCCGTGACCTCTCCACCGAGATCCCCAGCTCTGGGCCCGCCCCCAGCCTCCCCTAGCCCCGCAGGAGTCGCCCCTGGGGTCCCTCGCAGCCCCCCGCAGGCCAGCCCGGCCATCGGACCTCGGGGGCAGCGCTGACACCTCCTTACCCGCCCTTCTCACTCGCCCCGTCCCCCCCCAACTAACCCAACCTGGCCCCCCAGAGCAAGCAGGCCGCCCGCCCGCCCGCCCGCCCGCGCGCCCCGCACCGGTCGTTGTGCCGCGCGCGCCCCCGCCCCGGCCCTCTCTGCGCAAGCGGGCTCCGGCCGGGGAAGGCCTCGGGGGAGCGAGTGTGAGGAGCCTCGGGCCGCGGCCCTCTCCCGCCTCCACGCTCTCACTCGCTCACCCGCCTCCGCCGTCTCGCACGGCCCGGGCCCGGGCGGCCGCTCCCCTCGCGCAGCCACCCCTGAGCAGCGCTGCGCCCTCTCTGCTCGAGCTCCCGCCGCGGCGCCTCTCGCCCGCTCGCTGCACAGCACAGCCTCGCTCTGGCCCCCACTCGCCCTCGGCGGCGCCCCGCCCACCGCCGCGCGGACGCCGACGGGCGCGCCGTCCAATCCCAGCTCGGCTCGGCCCTCCCGGCCGGCCAATGGGCGCTCACGTTTCCCGAGCGCCGCACCAATAGGAAAAGAGCCTCGGGAGAGCGCCTCGGCATCCCACCAATCCGCTCGCGACGCTCCCGCGCTAGTCCCGCCGCCTCCGCAGGGAGGGGTGGAGAGGAAAGCGTGGAGCTTTCAGTTTAGCCTTAAGGCTGAGCGAGGCTCCTCCCTCCTCCGCTCGTCGCCTCGGGCCGACTCCGCCCGCCGGCTCGAAAGGGGGAAGGGGAGGAGAGAGGGAGGGGACGGCGACGTGATGACGTCAGGCGCCGGGGCGCAGCTGCGGCCGCCATCTTGGGCGTCCCGGGCCGGCCGTCGTGTGGCGTGGCGTGGCGTGTGGTGGGGTGGAGTGGAGTGGAGGGGCCGGGTGGTGGGGAGACTGGGGGTGCGCGACGCCCGGAAGGCGGGGGCGAGGGAACGGAAGAGCAAGAAGGAACACCCGCGTTCTGCGAGGCCGGGAGCGAAGGGGGACGTGAAGGGATCGCGTGGACGCAGCAGCTTCGTCGGAGGAAGGAAGGGCCTCGGCCGGAAGGGAGAGGAGGAAGACGACGGGCTCTTGGGCTGGTGCAGAGGAGACAGATGTGTCAGGAAGGAGAGAAGAGAAGAGAGAAGAGCTGAGGAAACGGGAAGCGGGAAAACTGGGGGACAAGAAGGAAGCCTGAGGGGCGAAGACCAGGAGGACAAGCTGGCTGATGAAAACCAGAAGAAAGTTTCCCTAATGGCCTAATGGCCTCTGCGTCTCCTCCCCGAGAACCCACTGGGCCTTCGGAGCAAGTTTCCTTGCCCCGAGGCAGATGTTTCCAGAGCTTTGCTCTTGGCAGGCTTTGGGCTTGGTTTCACTGCCTGCCCCTCAGCCTCATTTCTCAGATGAATAAACTGAGTCCTGGAGGAATCGGCCCAGGGTCCACACGACTGACAGAAAGACCTAGTGTCCAGGATCGAAATCTCCGTTTTAAAACCCCTCGAGGGGTCAAGAGCACAGCGATAGGGCTTCTGCCTTGCACGCGGCCCATCCAGAAACGGACCTTGGAGCCACCTGGGCATGGTGCATGTTTTGAAAGTTGCTCAAGATGGTGGATCTCGGATTGTTCAGGGATATCTCGGAGATAGTTCAGGGTTAAAAGTACTTCTTGCATGCCAGAACCACAGTTAGATCCACCAACACTTATTTATGATTCCCTAAATCTTGCTAGGGGTCACTCCTGAGCGCTGCTGCTCGGTGTGGCCCCAAACCCTTTCACTCCTTAACAGGATAGCTCTTGAAAGTTGGCAGCTATGGAAAGGACGGGGTTTGGGATAGTGTGCTCATCTCCCCAAAGTATGCCAAATAGGAGGCTGGAGACTTAGTACAGAGGATACAGCCTTGCATGTGACTGACCCTGTCTTGATTGCAAGCATCGAATATACCTATATTAGCTATGAGAAGTAACGCTTGAGCCTGGTTAGCTGTGTCCTGAAAGAAAAAAGTGCACATATGGACCATGTTATATGCAGAAAGCTATCTTATTTTGGGGGGGGGGGGGCCACACCCGGCAGTGCTTAAAGATTACTTCTGGCTCTGAGGAAGTTATATCTTTTGTCCGTTATATTTAATTTATGGTTGCTTTTAGTTTGGGGCCACACCTGGCTGTGCGTGCTTAAGGCTTATTCCTGGCTGTATACTCAAGGATCAGTTCTGGAGTTGTTCACAGGACCCTATGTGGTGCCAGATATTACCAGGGTCGACTGCATGCAAGACAAAAATGCCTCAGTCCCTGTATATCTCGCACTACAATGTATTGGAGTGCTTTTGTTTAAAGAAAACTTGGGAGACAGATAAATAGTATAGGAATTAAGATGTTTGTATTTTATGTGACTGATCCCAGTTTGATTCCCATCATCCCAGAAGGTACCCCCAGCATCACTATACTGACCACTGTGTACCACAGGATGTGGCCCAAAAACCAAAACAAACACAAGAATTGGTCAGAGTCCAGGCTGAAGCGAAAGCACAATTAGGAAGGTGTTTGCCCTGCACTCGGCCAACCCAGCTTCAATCCCTGGCATCCCATATGGTCCCTTGAGCCTGCGAGGAGTAATTTCTGAGTGCAGAATCAGGAGTAATCCCTGAGCACTACCAGGTGTATCATATTCACACAGCACACACTCCCCCCAGGGGCCAGCGACATAGTACATAGCTAACGAACCTGCCTTTACCGGTCCAGCCAGGCTTCTATCTCCAGCCCCATTATATGGCCTCCTAACTACCAGGAATAAGCTCTGAATACTGATGGGTATAGCCCCAAAATACAAAAAATTAAAAAATAAAAAAGGGGGGTGGTGGGAGAACCTGGAGAGATAGCATATGGGATAGGGCACTTGCCTTGCACATTCAATCTCCCACATTCCTTGTGGCCCCCTGAGTACCAGAAGTGATTCCTCTGCAGAGCAAAATATCACCCCTGAATAACAATGGGTGTAGCCCCAAAACAAATGGGGCAGTAGTACATTGGGGTGAGGGCTAGAGCAATTTGTATAGAAGGTAGGACTCTTGTCTTTCATGTAGTAGTCCTGTGTTTGATCCCAGGTATTCAAATGGACACCCCTCACACCCCAGCATCACCAGGGGTAATTTTTTTTGGGGGGCCACACCCGTTTGACGCTCAGGGGTTACTCCTGGCTATGCGCTCAGAAATCACCCCTGGCTTGGGGGGACCATATGGGACACCGGGGGATCGAACCGCAGTCCGTCCTACGCTAGCTCTTGCAAGGCAGACACCTTACCTCTATCGCCACCTTCCCGGCCCCACCAGGGGTAATTTTTTTTTTTTTTTTTTTTTTTTGGTTTTTGGGCCACACCCGTTTGACGCTCAGGGGTTACTCCTGGCTATGTGCTCAGAAATCGCCCCTGGCTTGGGGGGACCATATGGGACGCCAGGGGATCGAACCGCGGTCCTTCCTTGGCTAGCGCTTGCAAGGCAGACACCCTACCTCCAGCGCCACCTACCCGGCCCCACCAGGGGTAATTTTTGAGTGCACATCCAGGAATACCTCCTAAACATCTTGGAGTATGGCCCCAAAACAAAACAAAAAACAATGGTCTGATCTCAACCAACATCCCATGTCTGTCAACTGATTTCTTAGCAGGGGAAAGTGTCCTAATTTGCACTGATTAATCTCCCTACCAGCCCTGTCAATTGCTTCCATTGGAATCTTAGTCCTGCCATTCCAACTTGTCACCTGAGGCAAGTCAACTTTCTTGTGCCTCAGTTTCCTCTTCTGTGAAATGGAGACAATGATTTCATACCATGTGGTAGTTGTGAGAAAAGCTACATGAGTTGATCTTAGCTCAAGTAGCTAGAGTAGGGGCCAGAGCCATGGCAGAGGTAGGGCATTTTCCTTGCACGCAGCCTATCCAGGACGAACCTGGGTTTCATCCCCGGCATCCCTTATGGTCCCCTGAACCTGCCAGGAGCGATTTCCAAGCACAAAGCCAGGAGTAACCCCTGAGTGCAGTCAGGTGTGGCCCAAAAACAAAAAAATCAAGGAGCTAGAGTACAGACTTTGCATGCAGAAAGCCCTAATTTAATTCTCTGTACCACGTGTTTCCCCAAGCACTGCTGGGAACAGCTCCCCAACACTAAGGTACAAGTGACCTCTGAAGATCACTAAATATTGTCCTCCAAAATAAACAATTTCATATGAATTACTTATATTGGGACCTTGAGAGTTCAGTAATAATAGTAATAGTGCATCCTGAGTATGTGGTGCTGAGCCAAGTATTATTCTCAGTGCCTCACAGACTTTATTGTTCAGTTTATCCTCTCAACAACAGTTCAGGAGGGAAAAATCCACTCTGGGCTAGAGAGATAGGTCAGCAAGTATGGCATTTTCTTAGATTAAGTCCTCAATAGGGTCCCCTGAGTTTCACCAGAAGGGATTCCTGAATACAGTTGCAGGAGTAAACCCTGAGCACTGCCGGTTATGACATAAAAAAACAAAAATTATTTGGGACTAGAGATTTAGTACAAGGGTTAAGGTGCTGACCCAGCTTTGATCCCCAGCACCTCATGTTGTCTGAGCACTATCAGGAGTGATCTTTGAGCACAGGAGTAAGCCTTGAACACCACCATGTGTGGCCCCAAACAAACAGATCCACCCTGGATAAGTGAAGTAACATCTGTAATAGATCTTAGGGATTCTATTCAGTCATTGATACCAAGTCTGTACTCTAAACTACCTGGCAAGTGCACTGTCTTGTAGAGAACAAGTTAAATAGGATGCCAGAGAGAAGAAAGAAATAGTTTAGAATTCATCTGTGGAAAAAAAAATGCATCTGTGAGGGGGCAAGAATGATCGTACAGTGGGTAAGGCACTAACCTTGAACAAGGTTGACCTAGGTTCAATCCCAGCAACCCATTTGGTCTCCTGAGTCCACCTGGTGTGATCTCTCAGCACAGAGCCAAGAATAAGCTCTGAGCACCGCAGGGTGTGGCCCCAGAACAAATAAACAAAATATAATCCATCTGTGAGCTCTAATGCTGGCCAGAGTGCTCTGCAATTGCCCTGTGTATGGAATGGGTTATAATTTGCAGTGGCAAGAACAGGAGAAAGTTGGAGTTTGCCTTTGAGCCTGCCCCTCTGCAGCCCTCACGCAGACTCTCAGTACTGTTAAAACACGCTTTCCTGTGGCCTGTCTTCACAAAGCTGACCAGGGTTCGATCCTTGACACCCCATATAGTCTATCCCTTGAGCCCCACTAGGAGTAATTACTCCTGGATTATAGGAATAATTCCTGATGCAGAACCAAGATAAGCACTGAATACACTGGGGGTGCCCCCAAAACAAAACAGGCAAAAAAAAAATCCCCTTTTCCCACTTGTAAATGCCTGGATTCAGCTTAGCTAGCCACACCCTTTCTGCTTGCATGTTCCAGCTTTTCAGGGGGTTGATGAGGTTGATGAGGTCCCTTCTCTTCCCAGGAGGAAATCTCATCTCAGGGCTTTGGGGACTGGTTCAATTTAAAAAGGGGGAACCTGATCAGAGAGAAAAAAAAATATGGGGATTAAAGATTGTTAGGTCTTGTAGGGACTGACCCAGATTTGATTCCTAGTACTGCAGAATTCCTCAAACCCCACCAGGAGTGACCCCTGACCACTGCTGGGTGTGACCCCCAAACAGGACCAAAAAAAAAAAAAAAAAAAAAAAAAGGAAGGAAAGTTCTAATAGACTCCGGTGCTCATGTATATGACCTACATGGCCATGTTTGGCATGAGATTGGCATGAGCTTGAGAAAGGCCTAGTAGTAGAAGCCTAGAGTAGGTGTGAGGGCTGCTATTTACAGCTCAAGTGGGCTGAGGAGGTGTGAGGAAGTGAGTGGTCCCCCAGATCAGGTGTGCATGGCATCTGGAAAGATGCCCTCCTGCCTGGTGGTAGAGATCGTCCCATGACCTGCAAGTGTGAGGATCGCCACGTGCCTCTTGTGTGCTTGAGGCATGTAGTCACGTGTGTGCGGCTGCACGTGAGCATGTCAGTGTCTCCTCCCCATCACGAGCATTGGGGGTGGCGGTGAGTCACGGGCTCAGCCTTCAGCGCCAACTGTCATGTTCCTCCCCCCACCCCAGTTTCACCCCCCCACCCAGCCGTTCACCACCCACCCCCACTCCTGGATCTGTGTGGCTTCACTCTTCACTTCCCCTGCCCTGCTTGATTGCTTCTCTCTGTGGGTTCCCTGCCAGCCTTCTGCCACGCAGGTGCCCCCCAGCTCTCCGCCCTTCCCTTCTTGTCTCCGTTTTCCCAGACCTTTTACTGGGGTGACTGGAAAATAAGGGCCCTTTATCTGCCCTTCCCATCCCCTTCTCTATGGGACTCAAGGGTTTCTCTGAGTCCTGGGTAGAATTTCCAGGCTTGGCATAGAGATCACTTTACCTCCCCGAGGGATATTTGAGAAGGGGAGGCAAGGGGAAGAGGTTCCTTGGTGCCCAGGGACCAGGGGTCGCTTCTGCCTCAGTGGGCCACCCCCGTCTTGTCTGTAGATGTTCTGGGCTTTCGTTGGTCTGGGAACTGCCAGAGGCTAGTTCCCACGACCTCCCATTCTCTAGGTGACTGCCTGTCTCTGGCAGCCTGGGAAGTCTGTTCATAGTCTGTGTTCTTGGGCGCCGGGGGACGCTCTCCCGGTCTTTTCCAGGGCTCTGTTTCTGTCAAAGGCTACTCCATCCCCATCTTCCAGGGGGTGCACCCCTTGCCGACCCCCCCCAACACCGCGCACCTGTCCCTATCTCCCCGGGAGCTCTCTGTCTGTGGCCGTGTCCCCACGGGGCACCTGTCCTCGCCCTCCTGGAGGTGTGTGGACTGTGCCCACCTCCCTGGCTGGGGCCTGGCTGGCTTTCGAGCTCTCCTTCACCGATCTCATCTCCTCCTCCTCCTCCTCCTCCTCCTCCTCCTCCTCCTCCTCCTCCTCCTCCTCCCAGGTCTCTGCCTCTCTCTTTTCTCCGCCGGGCTCTGGCCTGGGCTGCCCGGGCAGGGCGGTGGCACGGTGTGGCGGTGGAGGAGGCGTCGGCCCTGGGGTGGGTCCTCGGTCCAATGCAGCGCCTTCCCCTCATCAGCATTCTCCTCGCGCCCCCAACCCCGACCAATAGGGGCTCCCCCTCCTCCGACTCCCCATCTCCCTCCCTCCCTCCATCTCTCCCTCCCTCCCTCCCTCCCTCCCTCCGCGCTCTCCCCCGCCCCCCGCGCTCCAGGACCCAGCGCGGGCGGCGGGCGGGCAGGCGGCGGCCTCGGAGGGAGAAGCGAGGTGGCGGCAGCGGCGGCGGCCGCGGGAGGCAGGCCCAGCTGGGGATTCGAGCCCGCCGCGGCTCCGCCTGCCTCGCGGGGGACCGATCGCGCAGCCGGGGCCCGACGCCGGGCGCCCCGGGACACCCCCGTCCTCCCGCTCCTTCCTCCTCTTCCACCTGCTCCCCTCCATCCTCCCCTCCGTCCTCCCCGCCGGTCCAGCCCCCTCCTCGGCCTCTCCAGCGCCCCAGCACCCGTCCTCCGGGCGGCCACCACCACCACCACCCCCTTCTCCCGGCGCCCAGCATGCGTCCCCCGAGGGGGCCGGGGCCTTGAGGACGCCCAGCCCTTGCCTGGCACCCGGGCCGGGCCAGGGCCCCCGGGGGGAGGGGGGAAGGGGTGGCCCCCTCCCCCCCAGCATCCCGCCCCTCCCCCGCGCCTCCTGATGGCCGGCTTCTCCTGCTCGACCCCGTCCTCGCCCCCCGTGGCCCCCCCAGGCCGACCCGGCTAGGGGAGGGGGTGGGGGCCCTTTCCCGGGCCGGCTTCCCCCTCCCCCGGCTTGCCCGGCCCCCCTCCCTTCCGTTTTCACCTTCCTCCCTCCTTTCCACCCTCCTTCCCCTCCATTTGCTCCTTCCTTCCCCCTCTCCTCTCTCTCTCTCTCTATCTCTCTCTCCCCTTCTCTCCTCCATTTTCTCCTTTTCCCTTCCTCCCTTCCCACCCGCCCCGCTTCTCAGTCCACCTGTCCTTCCTTTCCCCACTCCTGGGGAGCGCCGGTTTTGGATTAGTTGGGGGGCCACCGCAGGAGGCGGGGGAGGGGGCCTGCCGACTGCCCTCTCCCCCCCCCCCCCGCCCCAGCCACCCAGCCACCCACCCACCATCCGGCACCAGAGCGACTCCCCGTTGTGGTTCCTCAGCCTCCAGGGACCCTCCGTCCCACCCACTCCCAGGATCCGTGAGTGTCTGCAGGGCGGGGACGGGGCGGGGGCCGGCCTGGGACCCGCAGATACCCACCCCCGCCCAGGGCCTGCCTGTCCTCCGGGCCCCCAGACGAGGAGGACCTTGGGGGGCTGACAGCCTGTCACTTGCGGGCTCACTCCTGGTGCTGGACTCGCAGGTCTCCGCCCCTCCCTCTCCGCTGTCTGTCTGTGTCCCCCCCCCCCCCATCTGTCTGTCCGCCCTGGCCCCTGCCCGTCTTTCCATTCTGCACTGCCCGCAGCAGCTCTGGGGCGCTCAGACTTTGCAACTTCGTCTCCTTTCTCATCCTCTGAATCCTTTCTCCATGTGTTGGGCCCCTTCTGCTCTAGGCTTCACGGGCTCTGTGGGTCTGTGGGTGCTGCCTGAACCCCAGCTCACCTGGCCTCCCTGCATCCCCACCCAGTTGACTTCCTTCCCTCTCCCATTCTCTTGGGGAGGTCCCCACCCGCACCCTCATTCCTGCTGCCTGCTGAGATCCTCTTTCCTCCCTTCCTTCCTAGCTTGGGTGAGGGGACCTGAATCCCCAAGGGGTCCAGAGTAGCTGTCCCCGTGTGAGAAACTATCCAATGAGAGTCCCCTTTGCACCATCCCTCTCCCGCACCTCAGTTTCCCTCCCTGACTCTCACTCCACCTCTAAACTTCATGCTTCTCCTCAGTGAACTCACTTTGCACCCCCCGGGGCTCTCCCACCCCCAGCTGCTCTCTGACCACCCCCTTAGTTTTGGTACCTGTTGTCTCTTGGCCTCCTCCACACCTGCCTCCTGCACCCCAGTCTGTCCCTCTTTTCTGTAGGGCCTTTTTTGCTTGGCAGGCTGCTGGGTTTCTGTCTCGCTGTGACTTTGTCTGGTCTCTGGGTCTGTGGGCCACTGTCTGGCTCTTCTCTGGCCTTTTAGCTCTGTCCCTCTGCTCTCGATCCTGCCTGTGGCCTCTCCTCAGCTTCTTCCTGTCTATCACTCTGTCTTTCATTTCCTCAGCTCTGTCCACCTGCTGGCCCTGTGGTCTGCCCCCCCTCATCTCTGCCACCTGTGGGCCCTACTCTTCTGCCCCCCCCCATCCTTTTCCTTCTGCCTTCCTTCTTGTGGTCTTTGCTCCCAGAAGCCCCTAGTGTCTCAGGATGACCCCTTCATCCCTCCCTGCCTGAGCCTCATCCTCTGAACCCCTCTCCCTGTAAATTCTCCTTCCGGATTTCCCAGCATCCTTTTTCTCCTGCACTTTCTACAGGCCTTCACCTTCCATCCAAATTGCAGTACCTAGGCCCCAACCTGTCCAGATACCCTCAGCACCCCACCCCATCCCTCCATCCCTAGCTAGTCTTTCCCAGAGGACAGCTGGGAGGGGGAAGACTTGCTCAAGGTCACCTGGTGGTAGGTGCAGAGCAGGGGCAAAAGATTCTTCCCAGGATCTATCTCAAGTGTCACCCTCCCTCTCACTAGCCCAGGCTCCCCTTCTTCTCTAGGGGGTTATGGGGGTAGAGGGAGACACCCAGCTCTTGGGACAAAAGCACTGTCCTTTGAAAACCCTAGTGTCCCTCCCTGGAAACCCCACCCTTGGTCAGAGGCAGGAGCCCATTCCTGCCAAACTCATTTCCATAGGCCTCAGGGTACCCATGGATTCTAACTTGGATTCTAAGTCACTGGGGGTGGAGCAAAGAGGCATGTTGGGGGGGGGGGTCCTGGCAGTCTGGCAGACATGCCACCCACCTTCCTCACCCTGTCCCACCAGCATCCACCCACCTCCCTGTTCCCTTAGCAGCTCCTGCCCCCCCTTCTCTCCTCTCCCTGCCTGCCCATTCTCTCTCCCTTCCTGTCTTCCCATCCTACACTTTCTCTCCTGTTCTCTCTCCATTTCTCTGTCCAATCATCTTTGTTCTCTCTGATTTCTGTCCATTTTCCCTCCTTGCTTTCCTGAGTTTTATGGTGTTTCTCTTCTCCCAGTTACTTTCTGTTTGTTCCCCCTTCTCTCTTCTCTCTCACCCCTTTGCTACATTGGATTGTCCCCACCTGTCTCCATTAATATGTGTGTGTGTGTGTGTGTGTGTGTGTACCCCTCTCTCACTCCCCAAGTTATTTTTTATTTTTTGCTTGTTTTTGTTTTGTTTTGGGGGCCACACCTGGCTGTGCTCAGAGATTACTCCTGGCCTTCAGAAATTACTCCTGGTGGACTCGGGGGACCAGATGGCATCCTGGGGACTGAATTCGGCTAGGCTGCATGCAAGGCAAACACCCAACCCTCTGTACTCTCTCCAACCCTCAATCCCCAAGTTTCTTAACTCCCGGATACTCTCCCCTTCAGACCCCGGATGTCCAGGCCTCTCTTCCATGGGATTGTGGGAACCAGGGACGTCAGGAAGGTGGCAAGTGAGGCCTGGGATGGGGTTGCCTAGCAACCACCGCATCCTCTCTAGCCGGTTTCTGTTGCCTAGTAACGGCTGCCTGCCCAGAGACAGGCACGGGGCCTAAGTGTATGTGTGTGTGTGTGTGGTGGTGGTGGTGGTGGCCCTTCCTGTTTTCCTGTTGAGGTGGAGAAGGTCCTGGAAGGAGCTCTTACCTGAGCTCCCAGTTCCCTCCCATTAATGTCTCCCACGCAGTGCCTGGGCACCAGGGGGCCCCCTGACAGGGCTCTCCTGAGCCGAGCCTGTGCTTCCCTGCCAGTAATGCCTCACACTGGCTGTCGCTCCTGTGGGCAGTTGGGGCCCTGCACCCCCTGTGCCCCCACCACGGCCCAGGCTGTGCGCTTAGTGCTCCAGGCAGCAGTGCTGCAGAGGCGCGCTGGGGCCCGCACACCAGCTGCGTCCCCGCTGGCCGGGGGGTCTCCCCGTAGGTGGCGAGTGGGGGCCGCGGCAGCTGCGTCCCCATGAGGAGGGGAGGAAGATGCCGGCTGAGCTGCTGCTGCTGCTGATAGTCGCCTTCGCCAGCCCCAGCTGCCAAGTGCTCTCTTCTCTGCGCATGGGTGAGCCACCCTGCCTGAGACCCTACCACCAATCCATCGTGCCTCCCCGCCTCAACTTCTTTAGGGGACCCAGATCCCTGAGTTTGAGCTTCAGGTCTGAACTTGCACAAGGAGCAGCAGCCCCTTCCACCCCCCCACACTCCCTCTTCCTCCTGAGTCCAGGACCACCCCAGGCCCCAAACCCACTTCCACCTCCAGCCTAGAAGTCAGAGCTCCTCTTCCCTCAGGCCCCAAGCCCCCAATCCTCTGTGTCCCCTCACTCAGCTGCAATCTTGGACGACCAGACCGTGTGTGGCCGTGGGGAGCGTCTGGCCCTGGCCTTGGCCCGGGAGCAGATCAACGGGATCATCGAGGTCCCTGCTAAAGCCCGGGTGGAGGTGGACATCTTTGAGCTGCAGCGGGACAGCCAGTACGAGACCACGGACACGAGTGAGCAGGGGCCTGGGTGGCAAGGCTGAGGAGCCCTAGGGGCAGGAAGGCCTCCTGGAGAGTGGGGAGCAGACACTGAGCTTAGAAAGGGGAGCAGGAAGGAGGAAGAGGGATGTTGTTCAAAGTTCGGCTGGTGCATTGGCTATGTGGTAGGCAGGAGTATTTGTTGAAAGCTGATGTTGGGGGGCTGGAGAGATAGCAAAGCGGTAAGGCGTTTGCCTTTATGTGGCCAACACAGGACTGACTCCGGTCCAATTCCTGGCATCCCACATGGTCCCCCGTGCCTTCCAGGAGTGATTTCTGAGCTCAGAGCTAGGAGTAACCCCTGAGTGTCGCCAGGTATAAATCAAAACCAAACCAAACCAAAACAAAACAAAAAAGAAGAAAGCTGATGTTAGGAATGAATGAGGGGGCCGGGCGGTGGTGCTGGAGGTAAGGTGCCTGCCTTGCCTGTGCTAGCCTAGGACGGACTGCGGTTTGATCCCCCGGCGTCCCATATGGTCCCCCAAGAAGCCAGGAGCAACTTCTGAGCGCATAGCCAGGAGTAACCCCTGAGCCTCACAGGGTGTGGCCCAAAAACCGAAGAAAAAAAAAAAAAAAAGGAATGAATGAGGGGTGATAATAATAATCACACTAGCCAAACCACTCGAGGTAAGCTGGGCTAGCAAACTTTCAGGTCTGTTTTGAACACAAGTCTTTTCTGCAGACCCTGTCTGGACCATGGTCATGTTTATGTGTGGGGTTAATATGTGGGGTTTTCTTTCCTTTTTTTTTTTTTTTTTGAACCCCACTGGACCATGCTCAGGGCTTACTCCTGGCTCTTTGCTCAGGGAACCATATGCAGAATTGGGGAAGAGACCCAGATTGGCTGTGTGCAAGGCAAGAGCTTTACCCATTGTCCTTTCTCTCTTCGGCCCTTGTGTGTATTTCAAGATAGAATAGGAAGAACAGAATATGATCCTTCTTGAACTTTTTGAGTGGGAGGTGGGACACACCCAATGGCAAATTTCAGCAGTTGCTCCTGGCTACACACCACACCTGGTGGTGCTCAGGGGACTATATGTGATGCTAGGGATCGAAGTCAGGTTGTCCACGTGCTAGGCAAGTGCCCAAACCATTGTCCCATTTCTCCTGCCCACCCTTGGACATTTTTGTTGGGTGCAGTACTGGGCCCTAATGGGGAGGTGCTGGGAATAGAGAGGGTGGCATGTGATGTTCCTGAAGTTGGGAAGCCAGTGGGGTTAGGAGCCCAACTGAGCCCCTGGACTCAGGACCTGCTTTGGGAATCACAAGAGGGAGCTGAAGTGGGACAGAGCAGAGGGTGGGCAGCCTGGCAGGTCAGGAGAGGCCCCTTCCCCACAGACTACAGATTAGGAGGCAGTGGGTTTGGAAGCTAGCATCATAGGAGGGTCTGAGGGCTGGGTATGGACCACCTTGAGGAGGCTGGTGCACCTATGTTGAGAGCTATGAAGGAGAGTAGGGGAGAGGGACTGAGTGAAAGGAACAAATAAATGTGAGAATATTCAAGGGCAAAGGTTTTGGTGACATATGGGATCATGGAGCGAAATCAAGGGAAAGCACAATTTCCAGCTATTTCATCTGCAGATGGTGGGGCCCACTTGGAAGGCCTGAGAAGGGGCAAAGTTAGGGGAAGATGAGGCTCTCAGTTATGTTGTTTTCAGTTGGATGTGGTAGACCATATCTGACAGTCATAAGGGAGTAAAGGAAACTTTTTAGCTCATGACATTTAAAGGCCTAATTTTTAGCATGACTGGATCCAGAAGTTCAAATGATGCCCTGGGATTGCTTCAGGCATGGCTGGATCTGGGTAGTCAGTTCATGTTCTAAGAATCTTTCTTTTTTTCTCTGTGTGTTTGGGTTATACCCGGGCACTCTGCTTAGGGCTTACTCTTTGCTCTGCACTCAGGGATCACTCCTCAAAGTGCTTAGGGAATCATATGTGGTGCCAGGAATCAAACCCAGGTCTGCTGCATGCAAGGGGAACACCTACCTGCTGTGGTATCTTTCCGGCCTCTGTTCCAAGATTCTTATCACCATCTCTGGGTCCTGCTTTGCTCTAAATTGGCTCTTTATTTTTCTTTAATTTTAGGCTACACCCACTGTGCTCAGGAATCACACCTGGTGGGCTCGAGGTACAATATGGAAGCCAGGAATCAAATCTGGAAGGCCATGTGCAAGGCAAACACCCCACTTGTTGTATTATCTCTCTGGCTCCTTGCTTCCTTTTGTGTGTTTTGGGTCACACCTGACGATGCACAGGAGGAGCTATTTCTGGTTCTGCACTCAGGAATCACTCCTGGGGGTGCTCTGGGGATCAGAGGGGATACCAAATGCAAAGAAAGTGCCCTTTCCATTGTGATATCTCTCTGCAATCCGCCCCCCTTCCCTCTTCAAAATTGTCTCTCCAGGGGCCAGTGTGATAGCACAGCCAGTAGGATGTTTGCTTTGCAAGTGGTTGGGTGACCTGAGTTCATCTCTGGCATCCCATATGGTCCCCAGAGCCCGCCAAGGGTAATTCCTGAGCACAGAGCCAGGAGTCACCCCCACACAGTTTGTGGCCCAAAAACCAAAATAAAAACAACAGCAACAAAGAGTGCCTCCCCAGACTGATGGCAAAATGATCTCAACCCTTCAAAATGGCCATTTTGCCCAGTTAGCAAACACAGTAATAACTGTAGCAGATGGTCTGGCTTGAGCCTGTTTCCAGCTCTGAATCAGCCTCTGAAATACTGGGTTGGTAATTTTGACCCCGGGAACTGCAGTCCCTGGAGCGGGGAAGGTTCTGCCATGAGACCTGGAGCTGGAGAGATGTGGGACATACTCTTGAAAAGGGGAAAAGACATGTGAGCAAGAGGGGAAAGTCACAGGAACAGAAGCATGGTATTTGGGGGTGCGGAATATAGAGGAGTGGGCTCAGAGTGGAGGTGCTATTGCATACACCCCAGTTTATGTGGCAGTTCAGAAAGTCGAGCATGATGGAGCTGGAGAGATATCACAGCGATAGGGCGTTTGCCTTGCACACAGCCGAACCAGGACTGACAGTGGTTCAAATCCTGGCATCCCATATGGTCCCCCGAGCCTGCCAGGAGCGATTTCTGAGCACAGAGCCAGGAGTAACTCCTGAGCACCACCGGGTGTGACTCCCCCCAAAAAAAGTCGAGTGTGGCGAGGACCCTGGCTTGCCATCGGAAGGAGCTTTCTGGGGTCTTGTCTGCTGGTTGGTCCCTCTTGTGGTTTCTCTTTTGGTCTGACCTATGCCTCGGTCTGACCTGTACCTCGGTCCCTCGGGCTGAGAATTGGGCCTCTGGTTCTGGGGGCTGCCCTGAGGGCTGGGGACTGAGAGGCTGCGGGGCTCCCTGACCCTGCTCTCTCCGCCCACAGTGTGTCAGATCTTGCCTAAGGGGGTCGTGTCAGTGCTGGGGCCCTCCTCCAGCCCCGCGTCTGCATCCACCGTGAGCCATATCTGTGGGGAGAAGGAGGTGAGGCGGAGCGGGCGGGTGGGGGAGCAGGGGGGCCAGGGGGGAGCAGGAGAGAAGTCACGGCTCTTTCTCTGTCCAGATCCCCCACATCAAGGTGGGTCCTGAGGAGACGCCCCGCCTCCAGTACCTCCGCTTTGCGTCTGTCAGCCTGTACCCCAGCAATGAGGATGTCAGCTTGGCCGTGTCCCGCATCCTCAAGTCCTTCAACTACCCCTCAGCCAGTCTCATCTGCGCCAAGGCCGAGTGTGAGGAGGAGTGGGGTGTGGGGGAGAGCTGGGCCCCCCCCTCCCTTGAGAGCTTATCCTGCCAGGTCTGTTCCCAGGAGCTCCTGGTCCCTCCTCCCCATTTTAGGGACCCAAACCTCAGACTCTGACCACATTCCAAATCCCCAGAGATTGAGTCAACATGGTGGCTAGAGCCTGTTATGGTGGCAATATTCAGGGCCCCCAACTCAACTCCAGGGCTGAATGCTGAAAGGGGCCCCACTAGATGGACTTGCAGAAGGAGGAGTGAGAAGAGGGGGTGGGTCCCAGGCCAAGGCCAGGGAGGGGCACCTGTGTCTATGGGGGTGTGATCACCCCTACTGCATCTGCACCCTCATGCCGAAGGGGTGAGGTTCCCTGTGCAGAGAGGGAGGATGCAGAGGGATGTGGAGGTGACATAGACACCAGCAGGACAGGGTGTTTCCCAGGGGAGTTGGGGGTGGTTCACACATGGTGGCCAGTTCCACTTCAGCAGAGTAGGAAATGTCACCTGGGAGATGTCACTTGGGAAGTCTGAATGTGTCTATGGAAAACCGGAGGATTTCTGAATGTGGGCTTGAGCTGGTTCCAGGAGCGCTCAGGAATCAGCAGGAAGAATTCCCCTTCCAAAAGGTGCTTGCCAGGGCCTTAAAGAGAGCTCAGTGCATGGGGCACTTGCCTAGAACACAGCTGAGATCAATCCCCAAAACCCTATATGGTCCCCCAAGCCCCACCAGGAATGATTCCTGAGCACAGAGCAAGGAATAAGCCCTAAGCACTGTTGGGTGCCCCAAAACAAAACAACAGATGTTTCAAGGTTCTGTCAAGGGTCTGGAAAGATGGCTTGAAGGCCTAAAGCATGTGTTTGTCTGTTTGTGTTGGGGTTACACCCAGCAATATTCAAGGATAATTTCTGGCTCTGTGCTCAGGAAATATTCCTAGTAAGCTTTGGGGGGACTATATAAGATGCTGGGGGTTGAAACCAGGTCGGTCATAGGCAAAGCAAGCACCCTACTTGCTGTACTATCATTTCAGCTCTGATAGCATGTCCTTCCTATACAAGAGACTGTATCTGATCCCCAGCACCTCCAGAGTACCCTCTGACTCCTCCACATACACACAAAACCAAAGTCAGCTGCTTGGTGGGGCTCATGGCTCCAATGATCGGGGCTGCTCCACATAGCTGGGCCCAAGCCTTGCTGAGTGTGTGCTCTGTTCCAGCCTCTCTAGTGTGCGGGTTCTGGACCCCTCCAACAGGAGGAAGCAGTGAGTGGGGACAGACAACAAAGAACAGGAACTGTTGAAAGAGGTGATAGGGGCTAGAGCGATAGCACAGCGGTAGGGTATTTGCCTTGCATGCAGCTGACCCAGGACAGACCAGCGTCCTATATGGTTCTCCAAGCCAGGAGCAATTTCTGAGCGCATAGCCAGGAGTATTACTGAGTGTGGCCCAAAGACCAAGAAAAGAGGGGTAGTAGGCATGGCTTCCTGAAGGGGGGGGCATTGTTTGGAGGAGAGGGAATATCAAGGGGCCTTATAGGGAGCATTCTAGGTCAGTGAGACCTTGAAGAATCTGGAGGTGAGAGGGGAAGGTCGAACCGGTCCAAGGTGGGAATTGGGCGTCTTGGGGTTCTGGAGGATGATACTTGTCCTTTACTGGTTTTGGTTGGGGCATCATACTAGCAGTACTTGGGAGCCACTCCTGGCTGGTGCTTAGAGAACCATGCAGTGCCAGGAATGGACCCCAGAGCCTCTTGACTGTCACTTGGAAGAAGGAAAAACCTCTGGAGAGGTGGGGGGCAGGGAACAGAGGTGCAGAGAGAATGGACTCTTAGGGTGACAAGTGGTTGTTACCAGCAGAGGTGCCAGGGGTGGGAGCCAGGGTGGTGAGGGCAGCAGAGCAGGCGGGCTTGGAGGCAGTGTGGGTAGGATAGGGACTGTCTTGGCTTCATGCCCACAGGAGAGGGAGAAGGGGAGGATTAGAATGTGACATTGTGGGTTGGAGCAAAAGCACAGCAGTAGGGCATTTGCCTTGCAAGCAGCCAACACAGGACGCACCCTGATTCGATTCCCAGCATCCTATATGGTTTCCTTGAGCCTGCCAGGAGTGATTTCTGAGCTCAGAGCCAGGAGTAACCCTGAGTGCCACTGGGTGTGAGCCAAGAGAGAGAGAGAGAGAGAGAGAGAGAGAGAGAGAGAGAGAGAATCTGACTTTGTGAGTTGCCCCCCAACATCACAGCAGTGCGGGTTTTGGTGGGGCTGAACTTTAATTTGGGGGCCAGAGATAGTACAGGGGTTAAGGTCCCTGTCTTGCATGCTTCTGACCCCAATTTGATCCTTAGCACCAAACATAATCACCTGAAACAGCTCAGAGTAAGCCCTGAGCGCTCCTGAAAAAAAAGGCAAAGAAGGTTTAGTTCTGGAGGACCCCTGGGCATCAGGCCTGCAGCCTGGGAGTGGGAGGGGGAGCTCAAGAAGCCAGCTGTGGGCCCAGAGAGATAGCACAGCGGCATTTGCCTTGCAAACAGCCGATCCAGGACCTAAGGTGGTTGGTTCGAATCCCAGTGTCTCATATGGTCCCCCATGCCTGCCAGGAGCTATTTCTGAGCAGACAGCCAGGAGCAACCCCTGAGCACCGCAGGGTGTGGCACAAAAACAAAAACAAAAACAAACAAAAAAAAGAAAGCCAGCTGTGCTCTGCCACCTGCCTCCCTGCCTTCTGTGCTTTGACCCGCCCCTTCTCCCCAGGCCTGCTGCGATTGGAAGAGCTGGTGCGTGGCTTCCTCATCTCCAAGGAGACACTGTCTGTGAGAATGTTGGATGACAGCCGGGACCCCACACCATTGCTGAAGGAGATCCGCGATGACAAGGTGTCCACCATCATCATTGACGCCAATGCGTCCATCTCGCACCTCATTCTGCGGAAGGTGGGTTCCCCCAACCCCTGTCCCTTGCCATGCCGGTTCCCAAAGTCAGTGAAACTTTGTCTCAGGGGTGTGGGGGAACCTGGGCAGCCACCTCCCTTCTCCTGGCTGGCTGGGTCCATGGAGAAGTGGGCATGGCCCATCGGGCTCCAGCCCTGGCTTCCTGCCGCCTGGGCCATACGCAGGCGCTTTGAAGCTTTCCTTGAACTCCCACTTCCCGCCTACAGATGGACTTACCACTTTGTAGAAGAAAACAGGGCTCGCTGGGGAGATGGTTCAAAGGGCTGCCGTGCAGGCTCTTAAGCAGGAGCTCCAGGTCCCTTTGGGGTGTTTCACTGTTCCCCAGCACCGCTGTGTGACCTAAAGGGATTTCAGGTTAGAGGGGGCCAGCTCAAGGACAGCCCAGGGAGAGCAGTGCCCCCACTAACCCCACATGTCCACCGTGCTCTTCCACCCATCAGTCCTGGCTCCCCTGCTCTGAAGGTCTCCTAATCTAATATACAATATTAATTTTTCTCTTTTGTTTTTAATTAAAATTGTATGTCACTGCAGATGGGAATTCAGATAAAGGAGCTAGGCTCCTAGTCCCCCGGCTCTGGATGGCTTTGAGATAAGGAGGAAAGCAGAAGGGCTGGGTCCTAGCCTGCTTCATGGATGCTCTCATGGCAGTATCACTTGTCCTTTGAGCCATACTTCCCAGATCTAGAAGGGTCTGTTCCTTGTGTGGGCCAGCTTAGGCCAGGCAAACTGATGCCAATTCCAGAATATGTGGCTAGAGCGGCAGGAGGGGCTTCCAGCTTCTGGATCTGATAGGCCATGGTCTGTTTTCCAGAACCCTGGGGAAAGGACTCGGAAGTAGCAACCTTGAAAAGAATCTGCCTGCCTTACATTGCAAAGCGTTTTTATTTTATTTTTGTTTGGTGCTGCAGTGGCCATCCTCAGATCTTACTCTTGGCTCTGCACTCAGAGATCACTTCTGGTGGGGTATGCCAGGATTGAGTATGGGTCAGCCACACGCAAGGCAAGCACCCCTACTTGCTCTGCTATCAATCCTGCTCTCCCAAATGCTTTTATTTTATTGATTTTGAGCCACTCAATGGAGCTCAGGAGTTACTAGTGTGTTAGTACACAGGAATCACTTTTAGTGGGACTCAGGGACCTTATGTGATGCCCAAGATTGAACCCGAGTTGGCTGCATGCAAGGCAAGCACCTTACCCTGGGAGATAGCTATCTCCCAAGCCTCTCTGCAAAGTGCTTTTAAATATCAGGGCTGTGTGGAGATCAGATGGCCAAGTGCCTGCTTTGTAGGCAAGACCCTGAGTTCAGTCCCCAACACTGCATGGTTCCCCAGGGGAACTGCATGTTTCCCCAGGAGCAACTCTAAGCTCCTAGTTAAGAATAACCCCTGAGCACTGTTGAGAGTGTCTCCAAACCCAAACAAACCCACAGTAACGATGACAGGGATGAGAATTTCTGTACAGCTCAGCCCAACACTTAGCTTTAGGGGTACAGGTGAAAGGGGCAGTGCCTGCCCTATCTCTGAGGCTTCTCTGTGCCTAACGGTCTTCTCCAAGTGGTCTTCAGAGCACCATCCAGAGACACATGGGCCATTTGAGAATGTCATTCTTTCCCTGACACAGTCAGCCCTATGCCTGAGAGGGACCTAGGCATCCCTCCCCTCCCCCCTCCTCCAGTTCCCTCTAGGTCCCCTCAGGGTTTCTGCTCACCAGGCTTCATTATCTCTCTTTCTCTCTCTCTGGCTCCCCATTCCTGCCTGCCCGTGGGTCGCCTCCAGGCCTCAGAGCTGGGAATGACGTCAGCATTTTACAAGTACATCCTCACCACCATGGTATGTACCCCCACTGCGCCCACAGCCCACCCCATGCTTCCTGCCGCCTGGGCCCCGACTTACCCCTTTCATATCCATCCTAGGACTTCCCCATCCTGCATCTGGATGGGATCGTGGAGGACTCCTCCAACATCTTGGGCTTCTCCATGTTCAACACTTCACACCCCTTCTACCCTGAGTTTGTGCGCAGCCTCAACATGTCCTGGAGAGAGAATTGCGAAGCCAGCACATACCCGGGCCCCGCGGTGAGCAGGCGGGAAGACCTTGCTGCCCAGTGTCCATGCAGAGATCCTACACACACACATTGGGGCCATATGACAACAGCGAGTAGTCTCTCTCTCTCTCTCTCTCTCCCTCTCCCTCTCTCTCTCCCTCTCCTTCTCTCTCTCTCTCTCTCTCTCTCTCTCTCTCTCTCTCTCTCTCTCTCTCTCTCTCTCTCTCTCTCTCTCTCTCTCTCTCTCAGATTTTTGGGCTACACCTACCAGTGCTCAGAGATTTCTCCTGGTTCAGCACTTAGGAATCACTCCTGGCAGGCTTGGGGATGCCAGAGATTAAATTAGGGTTGGCCATATGCAAGAAAAACACCTTACTTGCTGTGCTATCACTCTAGCCCCATCAGGGCCCTTTCTTACTGACAAGACATGCAGTATGGGGGAGGGCACCTGTGCATCCTCCTGAGGTGGCCTCCAGAAAAGGCTATCCAGCATGTGCCCCTTGGGCCCCTTGCACAACTCTGTTGGGACCATGCTCTGCCCTAGGGAGCCAGCTTCTGTACTGCCAAGTGGTTGTTCAAACATCCTGGGATTCGGGAGATAGGACAGCTGCTGAGGCATAGGCCTGGCATGTCCCTGGGCTCAATTCCTAGTGCCACCAAGGTGGCCTGGGCATCCCCAGCACTGTAAAGACCCTATGTAGCCTCATGCCCTCAGTCCTGTCTGCTGAACCTAAGGCCCATTTTGTCAAGAATCACTAGTGTCCTCCTTACCACCCCCAAAAAGAAAGGGCATTTCTGGGGAGATGACTCCAGTAGTAGAGGCAAGGCCTCAAGCTCTAGTTCCAGCACTGCATGCCCCCCCCCCCAGTACTGCTGAATGTGGCCCCCAGTAAAGAAAAACTGGAGAAGTACAGGGATGAGGGGCAGGGTGTTAGAGTGTAATTTGGCTCTGGAGGTCCCTGAGCACCACTCGAGTGGCCCCGGTGGTCCCTGACACTGCAGGCCAGAGCAGAACCACATCTTTGCACCCTTGCTTGGAGCCGTTGATCTTGATGGCAGAGTACTGCTTGTGAGATACAAAAGCAAAGCCAAAATCAATAGCCTCAGAGGACTGAACACCATAGCTTTATTCCCAGTAACACACACCACCCTGTGCTCCGCCGGGTAAAACCTTCATGGCCCCAGCACTGCTCCGTATCAAAACGAAACAAAATGAAAGGGCCAGGGGAGTAAAGCACTTGCCTTGCCTTTACTGACCCGTGCTCATTTCTTTTTTTGTTTTTTTTGTGTTTTTTTTTTTTTTGTTTTTTGGGCCACACCCGGTAACGCTCAGGGGTTACTCCTGGCTATGTGCTCAGAAGTCGCTCCTGGCTTGGGGGACCATATGGGACACCGGGGGATCGAACCGCGGTCCGTCCAAGGCTAGCGCAGGCAAGGCAGGCACCTTAACTCTAGCGCCACCGCCCGGCTCCACCCGTGCTCATTTCTGGCATCATATATGGTTCACTGAGTCCATTGGGAGTGATCGCTGAGCACAGAACTACTGGGATATAAGCCCTCCTCACCCCACAAAAAAAGTATTTATTAGGGACTGGAGCGATAGCACATCTAGTAAGTCATTTGCCTTACACGCAACCTCCCTGGGTTCAATCCCCAACATCCCATATGATCCCCTGAGCCTGCTTGAAGTGATTTCTAAGTGTAGAGTCATGAGTAACCCCTGAGCACTGTTGGGTGTGGCAAAAAATGTATTCGTAGTATTTTTTTGGTTTTTGGGTCCACATCTAGTAGTACTCATGGTCATGGTCAATGTCCAACTCAGACTTGAGGGTACTCAGGGGAACTGTGTGGTGTTGGGATCAATTCAGGTCTCCTACATGCAAAGCCTGTGCACAGCCTGTTCGGCTGTTTCCCCAGCCCCTGTAAGAGGGTCCACTTCCTGTTTCCAAAGTGGGAGACACCCCCTTTCTCTGCCATGTTTTTCTCCCTGGTTTTCCTCTCTGCTAGATCAGTCATTCATGGGCTGGATACAGACTCAGAGATTGTAAGTTTGGCAAAGGGTGGGGTTACTATTCTGTGTACCATTGCACCCTAACACCTAGTCAGTGCCCCACAAAGAGAAGGAAGACCCGGACAGGCCACAGGGTCTGGTTGATGCATGTTTATTCACAGACATATGATCTAACATGAAAACACAGGCAGGCACAGCCTGCACATGCCCACACAGCATGCCCCCACAGAACTTCACACCTGTACCTCCACCTAGACATGCTCCTCCCACCCAGGCACACATCAGGGGTCTCTGCTCTCTCAGTGGCCTGATAGGTCAGCCTGGGGAACTCTCTGGATGTAAGGTTCAACCCTTGATGCCTGCAGGTCCCATCCTCATCCTTGTATCCTTATGTTTCAGGGGACAGAATCAGGTTGAGAGAAGGGCAGGGACTGGCCTTCCATCCAAGGGGTGCTCCCAGCACTCCTGCCCTGTGTAGGTGCAAACTCATATAAGCAGACCCAAACGATAGCACAGTGGGGAGGACACTTGCCTTGCACATAGCTGACCGAGGTTCAAACCCTGGCATCCTATATGGTCCCTTGCACTTTGCCAGGAATGATTCAGAGCTAGGAGTGAGCCCTGAGCACTGCGGTGTGTGGCCCCAAACCAAACAACTATAACCACCACCACCACAACCCAATAGAAACCCACAATAGTATGTAGCATCTGGGTCAGTGTCAGCCATGCACACTTAGCTTCTGGTACTTTTTGGACCTACCCACATAGCCCACAGGGCTCCCCAAACTGGCAGTAGAGGCACCCGTTCCCCCAAAACTGTCCTTGTCCACTGACCCATGCACACCCCTCCTGCTGTGCCATGTCACCCTGAAAGATGCCCAGAGGCCTTCCTGCCTACCCACTCAACCTGGGTCCCAGTCTTAGACAAGGCGCTGTCTGAGGGCGTCGGAGGGATGGGGGCTTTGGGAATCCCCTGGTGAAGCGGCCTCTTCTGGGCCTCCTCCCTCTGACCCTTGCAGCTGTCGGCTGCACTGATGTTTGACGCGGTGCATGTGGTGGTGAGCGCCGTCCGGGAGCTGAACCGAAGTCAGGAGATAGGCGTGAAGCCACTGGCCTGTACCTCGGCCAACATTTGGCCCCATGGGACCAGCCTCATGAACTACCTGCGCATGGTGAGCTGGGAGCCAGGTGGGCAGAGGGGCTGGGCAGTCGACATTTGCCATGTCCACTCTATCGCCCTTCTGCCCTCTTCCTTGATCCCTGCTTCCTGCCTTCCTAGAGAAAGGCTGTCTGTCTCCTCTTTCCTTTCCTGCCTTCCAAGGCTCTCATCCTGCGGCTCTGTTTAACTATGGTCCTTCCCTGTCCCCTTCCCTTCCTGGTGTCTCTTCCACCTCTGTCTCCTCCCTTGCCCCTGCCACCTCTCCCTCTGCCCGCCTCCCGGCCTGCTAGGTAGAGTATGATGGGCTGACCGGGCGGGTCGAGTTCAACAGCAAAGGGCAGAGGACCAACTATACCCTGCGCATCCTGGAGAAGTCCCGCCAGGGCCACCGTGAGGTGAGACCACTGGGTCATGGGGGTAGGCGGAGGCAGGGGTGGGGTGGGAGGCAGCTGCCTGCGCAAGGGTGTGGTGGGCCAGACCCATGCTGACAGTGCCTTCTCTGCCCCAGATTGGGGTGTGGTATTCGAACCGGACCCTGGCCATGAATGCCACCACTCTGGATATCAACCTGTCCCAGACATTGGCCAACAAGACGCTGGTGGTTACGACCATCCTGGTGAGTGGTCCTTTGGGGGTGCCACTGTGGCTCGCTGTCTGTACTTGACAACTTACATATCTGTCCTATAGATGAGGAAACTGAGGTTCCAGGAGGTGACAAAGTCTGCCTAGGGTGACACAGCAAGTAGGCAGCAGAGTCAGGGCAGAGAGAGGGCTGTTTGGTCTCAAGACTAAGAGAGGACCCCACTTAGGGAGGTAGGTGGTGCTAGAGAAGTGTGGGGGATACTCTATTGGGGTCTTCAGAACCTGACTTTTGGGCTCTGACTTTCCAGTCCCTCCTCCTTGAGCACCTGCCAAAGACAATGCTCCTGGGGCCTCTGGGGTTGCAGCATCCTGATCTAGTCAGATGCCTAGAATCCCCTGTGGTGTGTCAGAGCACCCCAGGCCATGCAGGCCTCTCACCACCACTGCTTCCTCCCTGGCCCCTTGTGACTTCCCACAAAGCACAGTGGGTCTCTGGAGACCCCCAGAGAAGTGATACAGGGATCCGGTGAGCAGGAGGATTAGCACATGAGTATGGGCTCTCTGCTAGCAGCTGTTCTGGCTCAACACCCTTGTGCTTGTGGGTGCTTGGGTGCTGGAGCCATGGATAGGGAGGCTGTGAGGATTACCTGGGTTTCGGTGGGGTATTCTTATCTATGGCTGGGTAGGGCCTGTATCAGGCATTGGGATTCAGACACGAGTCAACCTGAGTCCCCTGGGCAAGAAGCTTAGCCTACTCCCTACTCTATCTCGGGCCTGGAAGTGTGTCTGGCACCTAGCCAATCTGGAGGCAGGTGGCTCAGGGTGTGGGAGGTGTGGCAGTCACAGTAGCAGGGGGCAGGTCTCTGAAGAACCCAGTTCCCTGTGGACCCTCTCCGGAAGAGTGAGCAGCAAGAGGCGGGGTTGGAAATGAGTTGCAAGTGAGCAGCCAGTCCCGGTGGTTGGAAATGCTGACAAAGAGAAGCTGCAGACACAAAGTGAACTGGGGACAACAGAAGGGGGGTTTCATTCTGATGTACAGAGTCCAAGGGAGCAGGTGCAGGTCTGGGAGGGCATGGAGAGGCTGGCCATCCCTAGGTGGGGCTGAAAGAAGGGCACCCTCCCAGAAGGTGGGGTGCAGGAAAAGGTCAGAGATATACCATGCACCCCCACCCAGGTGAATTTCCATCCCTTCATTCCCCACCCTATTTCTCTTCATGGCAACCAGGTGACCCTTCAGTCCTCCAGCTCCCAGACTTTGGGCCTTTAACTGTGAAATGGGCCCAAAAATCCCCCCTAGAAGGGCTGTGTGATGGTGACCTGAGAGCCTAGGCTCTCCTGGGCAGTGCCCAGCAGAGAATCGTGCCCTGCACCCGGGAGCCCTCCCACCCCCTGCTCTCAGATGTGCACCCTGGATAAAAATAGCATGCACGCTGGCAACTCTCTCTAAGCCCTCTGCCAAGCCCTTAGCTCGTGTCACTCAGTCTTTGTAGCAGTCCTGAGCTTGGCACCGTTCAGATCCTGGTTTCCAAAGAAGGAGCAAAGGCACAGGGGGTTAGGTGCCACCAGAACCATGCAGAGTGGTGTCTGTTCGCACCCCACTGCTCCTTACACAGCCTGTCCCCAGGCTCTTTGACTGGCAGGTCAGTCCTCAGCACCCACCTTTCTTTCATGGGACTGGAAAGTAACTCAGTAGTAGGGCACTTGTCTTGCATGTGGGGAGTCTTGGATTTGATCCTTGACACTGCCCAAAACGAAAAATAACTGACATTAAATTACTTATTAAATTGTTAGACTGAGAGGGTTGGGCTAGATCAGGAACCTTATTTTTTTTGGGGGGGGGGCCCACACCCGGCAGTGCTCAGGGGTTACTCCTGGCTATCTGCTCAGAAATAGCTCCTGGCAGGCATGGGGGACCATATGGGAAGCCGGGATTCGAACCAAATCACCTTGGGTCCTGGATTGGCTGCTTGCAAGGCGAACACCGCTGTGCTATCTCTTTGGCCCCAGGAACCTTATTTTTATTTAATGTTTTGGTTTTTGGGTCACACCTGGTGATGCTCCAGGGTTTACTCCTGGCTCTGCTCTCAGAAATCATTTCTGGTGCTGCTCAGGGATGCCGGAGATTAAATTGGGTTGGCGGCATGCAAGGCAAGTGTCCTCTCTGCTGTACTAGCACTCTAACCCTTATTCTGATATTTCTTTATTTATTTAGCTTTTGGGGCTACACCCAGTGGTGGTCAAAGGTTGCTCCCTGCTCAGTACTCAGTGATTACTCCTGAACGTGCAGTGGGAATATGGAATTATGGAATTCCAAATCAAACCCAGATCAGCTGCATGCAAGACAACCACCATACCAACTGTATTATCTCTCTAGTTCCACTTAATTTTTATTTATT